>NC_045619.1:75495209-75804329 GCF_009829155.1 Mustela erminea | reverse complement strand
TTCATAGTACACTCGTCTACTTGGATATTTCTGTTCCTTCAATCAAAATCTTTTCTTTTGATATATTAGTAACTACAGTGGACTCTGTACACATTAGTCTCATCTTTCCCAAGGGACAGAAAAGACTTCTTTCTCTCCATAGCAGGTGGCTAATCACATTCAATGCCAAAGCTCTCGTCATGTACATGATTTCAAACCAAGGCTGAGTAACAAGCTTTATTGGAGTTAGTCCTGGAAGCCATTCTAGACTTTTCACTGTATAGGGAATGTTTACTTTAAAACTATGAGTTAACTGAGTATGCGGTTCAGATCAGGCTTTCATTGTTTAGCATTCTTTGATTCTATGTTCTACTTCTGTTGAGTAGATAGTAATCTATTTTTACTCTTTACTTAAACATTCGAATTTTTCATAATTTTTTCCCGCAGAGAGGTGACCTGAAAATAGAGCATTTCATGAAGTGACCTTTTCTATAGAACTATGGAGTTTGTCTCTCTGTCATTAAGAACTAATTGGCATATGAAGTGATAAGAGCCTGACTTACTAATCTCTTCAGAAGCAGTCTGGATATAGTCCAGATGAGTACATGGCAGTGAGTGTGATTCCTCTGACTTTTCCCTGGAGAAAATCAAGAGGAACTGGATCTTTACAACACATTACATTGGTCTATAAATCCCCAAATCAGTGACAACATAGAATCACACCAGAAGAACTCTTGAGCCCTTTCTGGTATGGACTTGTCGTTTCCAAACATGCTTCCTAATTGATCACATGTTTGGATAACATGGACCTAGTC
Organism: Mustela erminea; assembly: GCF_009829155.1. Lineage (NCBI taxonomy): Eukaryota > Metazoa > Chordata > Mammalia > Carnivora > Mustelidae > Mustela > Mustela erminea. The sequence continues at coordinate 75,803,535 of NC_045619.1, read as the reverse complement.
TTAGTTCTGGAGCTTTTCTGACTTTGTCAATAGATTTACTATGCTATTCTGTCATTCAGTTCCTTATTCAAGTAACCTAAAGAGCCATGAAAATATATTCAGCCATTTTTTTTTCTCATAAGGAGCAAATAGGTTTTTGTTGTTGTTGTGTTTTTAAAGATTTTAGTTATAGCAGTATTATGGTCACAGAAATATTGAGAGGAAGGAACAGAAATATCCCATATGCTGTACCCCCACAACATGCATAGCTGTATTATCAACATTGTCCACTGGAGTCATACATTTGATATGACTGATGAACCTACATTGACCCATCATTATGACCCAAGGTCCATAATTTACATTAGGGTTCACTCTTGGTGGTATACAATCTAGGGGCTTAGACAAATTAATAGTTGCATATATCCATCATTATAGTATTGTACAGAGTATTTTTACTGTTCTAAAGATTCTCTATGCTCTTCCTATTCATTCCTCTCTTCCCTCAAGCCCTAGAAACCACTATCTTTAATATCTCCCTGGTTTTGCCTTTTTTCAGAATGTCATATAGCTGGAATCATATAGTATGTAGGCTTTTCAGTTTGGCTTCTTCACTTAGTGATAGTCACTTAAAATTTCTCCGTGTCTTTTCATAGCTCATTTCTTTTTAGCACTGAATCATATTCCATTGTTTGGATGTAAATAGTTTATCCATTCACCTACTGAAGGATATCTTGGTTGCTTCCAATTTGGGCAATTTATAAATAAACCTCCTAGAAACATTCATATAAATGTTTTTAGGTAGACACAGGTCTTCTCAGCTCCTTTGGATAAATATCAAGGAGTGCCATTCCTGGATCATATGGTAAGAGCATGTTTAGTTTTGTAAGAAACTGCGAAATTGTCTACCCTAGTGACTGTACCTTTTTGCAATTCCCACCAGTAACGAATGAGTGTTTCTGTTGCTCCACAGCCTTGTTGGCATTTGGTGTTATCAGTGTACTGGATTTTTGGCCGTTCTAATAGATGTAGAGAGAACAAATTTCTAAAGCAAATTTTTAAAGCAAGTAACAAAATCTGTAATTTTCTGCCTTTTAGCAAGAGAAATGTGTTCGTAATTGTAGCTATTTAGAGTACATTTTCCCCTAAAACTAAAAATCATGTCACTTCTGCATTACAAATTAATTTAGACATTGTATATTCAACACATCTATCATTTCTTATTTGGCTTTCTCCCTAGATGAAATTCTTATTTTTCCTGAAAAGATTTCCATAGAGAGAAAAAAATATATTATATTTTCCCCATGACAACAAAGCGGTAATTGTGGATTTAAAGATTAAAATCAATCATCAGTATACAGAGAGGTCAGAAGTTACAGACGCTTATTAAATTATTTGATTCTTGGATAGAATTATACCCCTGGGTAAAATAATACATTATGTGTTAATTAAATTTTTTAAAAAAGAATTATAGCTTTATACCTACCACTTTCCTAAGTTTGATCCTATTAATACAGGAAGCCTACAGATTATTTCCAATGAGCCTCAGTTAATATAGTATCTTCCTTGAAAATCCTCTAAGTCAAACCCTGAAATATTATTTTAGCCCATTATATAGAACATACCTTTGACTCTCAGGTCATGAAACACCCATACATTTTCTTTCTCCCATGTAGAAATCAAATAATGTTGTGGGACTGGAGTGACGAGCCAAACCTTCATTACACATTGAAGATAGAAGTTGCCCAAGATCAGAACTATTGCATTCTAAAATTACTCCCAGTTGTAATACGTTAAGAAAGTCCAAGAATATTAAAAACAAGATCATTAATCTCTGTCATATGTTATCAAACACATGAACTTTCAACTTGAGAGTGATTTTTAGCCTTTTAGACACAGTTTAATACAAGGTAATGTCCTCCTCTTACAGCATGATCTATCCAATCAGAATAAGGTGAAACCAGAGGTCCTTCAGTCAATGAACAGATAAACAAAGTGTGTAAAATCATGCAGTGGAATATTATTCAGCCATAAAAATAAAGACAGTACTTTAAGCAGCCATAAAAGGCATAAAAGCCATAAAGGCAGCCATTAAAATAAAGGCATGTATTAGTAAATACATACTAGATGAACTTTGAAATAATTTTAAGTGAAAGAAGTTAGTTACAAAAAGTCACATACTATATGATTATATGTATATGAAATGCCTAGAATAGACAAATCCAGAGAGAGAGAAAGGAAACTGATGGTTGGCAGGGACTGAGCAGGGGATGGGGCTGCTAATAGGTATGGGGTTTCTTTTCGGGATAATGAAAATATTCTGGAATTGGACAGTAGTGTGGCTACATGAGCTAGTGAATCAACTAAAAATTTTTCACTGAAAAGAATGAGTTTATGGTATGTGAATTATATCTCCAGTGTAAAAAACGAGGTAAGTCTACTTGAAATAAACCCACTGATCATAGTAAATAATGACAGATGAGAGCTTAAAAGGGATCAAGAAGCAGGAAAAACTATAAGGAAAAGATAGGAAAACTGGGGACACATAAGAACATGGGCCACTTCAGCATAGTGACAAGATGGAGGGGCTCAGCCATGCAGGGCCAACTCTGCTAGCATTATTGTCTCCATGCATCCCCCACAAATCCCCGAAACCAGAGTGACTTTAGCCTCTCCTTAGGACAAGACGGACTGTCTCCTGTCTCATCGATAAAATTATCTCTAAAAAAAAAAAAAAATTATCTCTATGCTTCTCTGAAGTTTCTAATTATGAATCAGAGCCATGAGAAAGAAAATTACATTATAAGAAAGCATGGAAGTATCTTTAAAAGATTTTTATCGAAGAGTAAAATTTTTTAAAGTGTTTTAAAACTTTTTTTTTTTAAAATATGCTCCACACCCAGCATATTACTCACAACCCTGAGATCAAGACCCAAGCTTAGATCAAGAGTCTGATGCTCAACTGCCTGAGCCACCCAGGCACCCTTGAATTTTCTTTATTTTTATTAGTCCCCCCCCCACCCCCGCCGTATAACCTTTAAAATTTTTACTTTCTTTCCTCAGCTTCCTTTCCATATTCCCATTCTAACTAAGCTTTGTTATTTACTCAGGAGTCATACTGGGTTTGAAGATAAATTAATTAGATACAAATAGCATGACTTCCTTAGCAATTCATATATATTCAGGATATAAAAGAAATTTAAGATAAGCAATAGAATTTCCAAGAGATCGGGCGCCTGGGTGGCTCAGTGGGTTAAGCCATTGCCTTTGGCTCAGGTCATGATCTCAGGGTCCTGGGATCCAGTCCCGCATCGGGCTCTCTGCTCAGCAGGGAGCCTGCTTCCCTCTCTCTCTCTCTCTCTCTCTGCCTGCCTCTCTGCCTACTTGTGATCTGTCTGTCAAATAAATAAATAAAATCTTTAAAAAAAAAAAAAAGAATTTCCAAGAGATCAATGACTTCTGGGGTTAAAAAAAAAATCACAATATTCAACCTCTTAAGGGATTCTTTTTTTTTTTTTAAAGATTGTATTTATTTATTTGACAGAGAGAGATCACAAGTAGGCAGAGAGGCAGGCTGAGAGAGAGAGAGGAGGAAACAGGCTCCCCGCTGAGCAGAGAGCCCGATGTGGGACTCGATCCCAGGACCCCGAGATCATGACCTGAGCCGAAGGCAGCGGCTTAACCCACTGAGCCACCCAGGCGCCCCAACCTCTTAAGGGATTCTTGAAAATCAAATGTAAAATAGGCACCTTACTTAAAATTTGCCTTTGAATATCAACTGGAATGATAAACCTAAAATGGCTTTTCACAATTATTGCTAATAATATTATTTCATTTTAATTATGCAGGAAATACCACACTCATTTATTACAGTTTGATGGCGAAGGAGGTTGGCGCTTTGAACAATTGGATACTGCTATCCGCTTAACACTGAGTGAAGAAAAACAAAGGCTAGAATCTCAGCTAGCTGGAATTCCCAAAATGCAGCAGAGACTCAATGAACTATGTAAAATTTTGGGAGAAGACTCAGTGCTGAAAACAGTAAAAGACAAAGATGAGACATCCTAATTTGTTTTGACATGTTTTAAAAGTTAATTTTTAGCTGAAGACTCAGTCTGTTACAGTGCATGCATTGTGTTTAAGCTAAGCACGGAGAAAAAAGAAGAAGTAAGAAATGTTTTATAAAACTTTAGCATCAAGGAAATACATGATCTGACTTTTCAGAAGAAAATAAACAAATGCATTATGTGAGATTAGTCATTTTGGCTTATACTAATTCCTAGCAAAAGTCTAATTCACCCCGTCAAACAGGATTTTCTGGGTGAATTTATGAAGAATACCAGATTTACTATGTGTATGTGATGTGTCTGAGGTGCTTAACAAACATGGGAGATATCTTAAGAATGGAACAACTTAAGAACAGCATATGGTTTGAAACAGGTGCATAAAATTAGAAATTTGAGTAATGTTTCAGTCCATTTATGGTTATTAGTTTAATAGGTAGAATTCATGTTCATCATTACTCGCCAACTAAACCCTGTATACAAAATAGCTGACAGTCTGATAAATAATTTCAATATGAAAAAATTATTTAATGGCAGTGGTTGAAAGAAAGAAGCATGGCTCTACATGTATAAAATGCCATATTCTTAAATTTTAGATTTTGAGCATCTTACTATGGGCACATGACAAATTAGTTTTAATGAGAATCTTACATATTTGTTAATAAACTCATTCATTTTAAGAAGAGAATTGCCAGTACAGAAAAGGAATATCCCAACAATGTATGTCTTAGCCTATTATTTGCTCGGCAGCATTATCTACTACAACTTCTGTCCATAAATACTCAGCTTGGTTTTGTGCTCAAAGGAGGAATCCATCACATTTTTAAATAGCAGTGCTGTAATAGAAGATAGAGATTCTCAAAATCACAGTAGTAATAAACGCAATGAAATAGCACTTTATAATTTACAATCCTTGTTTATATCATTTCATTTTAATTCTTGTGACAGTGTTTGAGGCAACTATTATTTACCTCGTTCACTTTTGAGAAAATTAACACTCAGACTTACCTTTATTATGCAATTTATTTAGGGAAGATCCAAGATCAAATGAAGTTCGGATTCCTTATCCAGTTCTATTTCCACTTTCCACTATCATCCTTGAAATCTAACTGGACTATGCTATCAATAAAACTTAGATGAGATGTTGAAAAAAAAATTTGGTAATGTTAGTGGTATTATTATTTGGTTATTGATTACAAGAAGTGGAAATTAAATACAAAGTGGAAAGAAAGGTCATTGGGCTGTGATTTAAAAAGAGCGAAGAAAGCAAATTTTTCAGCAACAATGCACTCATATTGAATATTAACATATCTCTACAGCTAGATATCGGAAGGGAGATTCATTGTGTTATAGGTAAATTTAGTATTTATTGAACATAATGAGAAAGAATCTGCACGGAACAGTCCATATAAAATAAATCTTACCTATTCATATGCCCTGACGTTGGAAGTACACAAGCCAGAACTGCATTTTAATCTCCTATATTGCCTATGCCACCATGTTGATAGGCCAGGAAAAATGAGAATTATTAGTTGTTAGTGGTTTGAGGTTTTATTTACATATTTAGACACAACTATAATCAATGCTAAGTCAGTGATTCCCAAACTTTCTCAAGTGTAGAGGACCTAGAAGTCATTCATTCATGATGACTGTAGCTGAACAGCATGACATTTTCACATTTTCAACTCTGCCGTGCTAATTAAGACGTTGTTAGTTATCAATAAATGTAACCATCTCAAGTGAAGGAATGCAGGATAAAATCCTGATCAGTACATCTGTCTAGGTTTTTCTGTTAGTATCGCTAGGTACTCGTATTCTTTTGTCAGTTACTGCTTCTTCCTGTTAGAAAAGTGAAGCGGGTATCCCCTGTTTGAAAAAATAAATGGAGCCAAAACTTAAACATGAAAACAATGATCCATTGATCTTAATTTCTATATTAGCAGTTACTCAGTTTATACTGCTGTAGGGAACAGCATGAGGCAAGCATCTTACATTAACTTTTCAAGGTACAAAAAGAAAATGAAAAGTCCTCATTTGAAACATGTGCATAACTTCCATGCCTTAATTTTCACAATTTGAAAAAGAAAGCATTTAGGACTTGATATATTGTGTTTTGAAACCTGGAAACGAATGCCAAAACAAATATTAGATTTGTAATTAACCCTTATTTGATACATCCTACCAATGAGCTGAAGTGAGTAGGATTCATTACAATGTACGGGATTTAAGGATGTTTACAATTCTATACTAAAACTGTACAAACTGTAATTTAAATGTTACAGTTCTAAGAAAAACATGTTTTACATGAGCTTTTTTGTGCCTATTTTCTGAATTTTCATCAAGGACCAATATCCTCTAATTTGGAGGGGAGATATCTGTGATTTGAATTTGTACTGATGTACCATTTAACTTATTTCCAAAATGGTCCAATGAGTATACCATATTTTACTATTCTTGTAGTTGTATTTTATGAAAAAAGGTGAACAAAACTGAGAAACTAAAGAGGGTAGATGAGGAAAGGAAAAAGAAAATATTTCTATTTTCCAAAGTACTTTTACCATGTTATCTATTTGCCCAAATTTTTGACTTCTAGGATTTGGGTGTTTTGTCAAAGAAAGCTATAAGTTTAATGGAACTTAGATTTGTAAATGGGCACTCTTTGGCTAACTTCTGAACTTGAAAAATAAGTTGCATTCTATGAAAATGTTGCATTTTATTTCTTCAGCATGTATTGTTAGGCCAAGCATGAGTCTAAAATAGTGTGCGTTCTTGTATACATGACAATGTTTAAGAAAATCCCTCTCAAGGAATCTCAAGGAAAATGATACCTCCTGATATTTAAAGCAGGTTTATATTTGTTTACAAAAGGAATGGTTTTCCCTTGACAATAATTTGAGTTTTGTGTCAAATTTTGCTCTGTCAGTAAAGGAATAAGTGAATATGTTAGTTTTTTATTTGAGACCTTTGTCCCAAGTATAATTTCATAATTGGCAATAGGCTTAGCCTATTAAAGTTGTTTGGAACAATTTTTTGATTCCATAGCCCAGAAAAATTTGTTACTTACTGGAACCTAGACCTGGAGAATGTTACACACTTCTGAGATGTGCAGAAAATGGTAATGATTATTAAATTATTGATTAGGAGATGTCTTTGATAGAATTACTTTATGGGCAAATAGTATTCTCATTTAGAAATGTAAAGTACTTTCATATAACCCAGGGTATTGACATTTCTGCTGATATACCTTTAGGTATGTGAAATATGTTTTAGAGCTGTACTTGTCATGTTTGCGACATGAGAACTTTCAGATGGATGTATAAAATATTTTTATTAAAAGCAAATCCCTTCTTCCATTGTCGGTGCCTTTCTTGAGTACCAATTACTAGAGTGCTTTACAGATTTTATCGTGAAATTTCCAAAACCAGTTATCTACACTTAAACACAGGGCCTGTGTTAATGAAAGCAAGTGAGAAAAATGTCCTAAGGGTAAAAGTTACTATATAGCTAAACTAGAATGTGGCTGTGTGTGACTACTCTATAGTATAATCTCTTTCCAATGAGCAGTTACTTGAAGGCAACATTTCTTGTGAATTCCTTAAATCCTCATCAAAACCATTTGATTAATCAAAGGAATTACAAATTGTTCCAGGGGTAGAAAATGTCCTATTTTTATATTTTAAATGATTGTTGGCTATGTGTCTACAGACATCTCACTTATAAGCTGTACAATATGCAATCTTTTTTTAGGTAAATATTTTTAAATTATTTTTATTAACATATAATGTATTATTTGCCCCAGAGGTCCAGGTCTGTGAATCATCAGGCTTACACATTTCACAGCATTCACCATAGCACATACGATATGCAATCTTATGTAGTACTATGAACAATAGTTCCCAAATAGTTGCTTAAACATTTATTTTCTTTATTAATTCAACACACACTTACTTATTAAGTACCAGCCTATGCCAGGCACTGTGCTAGGTTTTACGAATAAATAAAATATGGTCCTTGTCCAAAGAAGTTTACTGTCCACTAAAAATTAGGAAAATGAGTACCTTGAGAGGAAAAAGTCGATAGCTACTATGTATTATTTACCAAGAAGGCACAAAGCATTGCATATACTTGACTCACCACATCTTCACTAAACTGTAATTTAATAAAACAGGAAGGTGAGGACAGAAAAGTTAAGTAATTCATCCAACCTCATACAGCTATTAAACTGTAGAACTGAAATCAGAAGCTAGCAACATTTGATTACGAAGTCTATGCAACTCCCTATCACTTTCCTTTTAATTAGTTTAGGTCAATTTTCATTATAACTTTTAAACTCTAAAGTTATAAGTATATTTTTCACTGGCTCAAAGTTTCTGATTAACCAAACATGCATTTTTTTTCATCTAAAAAGGAAATGTCTCAGAAGTTATATTTTCATTGTTTTTATTATAAATGTTGGATGCAGTATGGGAGAAGAACCAAAGGCAACTTTTCAAATGTTTTGAGGAATAAATGTCCAAACTGGTTAACATTCATTCATTTAGTAAATATTTATTGATGCATTCAATGTACCACATACTGTGTTAGGGATTCTAGGTGAACAGCACAGACCCCGTCTCAGTCCTCATGAAACGTTTTAGTATGCCAGTACTAAACAACTGTATGCCCGTTAGATGTTGTGGTACCGTCTAAATGCATCTTTGTTTTGTAATATCTTCTCAACTCTTGTTATTTCATGCCTACAACCACTCTGTTGCAACATTTAAGCAATTAGCATTTTTCTGACACTGAGATTCCCTTGATTACACATTTAAAGGCTTCATAATCCTCATGCCCTCTAACTTGGTCTAAATGACAAGGTCCAATAGAACCAGTCTGCAAGGCAGTATCATCCTTCACCAGGAGGTGCTCCCGTATTTAGCATGTTGCCTTGAAACCTGAGAAACATTAGCTTCTCAAGTTCAGGTCATGTAAAGTGAACCAGTTTGGGACAATGAAGAGTATCTCACTAGTGTTTACACAGAATACAGATAACTGTAGCAGGAAAGTTCCAAAAAAGCAAAAATAAGATTGAATTTAAAATAAAAAATAAGTAATTATAAAAGTGAGTACACAGGTCTTCTAAAGTTAAGCACATTGAGAATTACATGCTCTAACTCAGTACTTGTTACCCCATGTAGAAGTTAGTGATTAAATATTCACTTCATGTGTTATGTTATTTAATACCTATAGTAAAGATTACGCAACAGTGAAATAATGAAATATTAAACACTAATGACTTGTCAAGTCATTTAATTGTAGTTAGTTTAATCCATATAAAATAGGAGGCAACCCTATATATCAAATATATTATTTAGCTTTTATCTCTTGAATATATTAAATTTAATAATTAAAATGTATTGGGTCTACAAATCCCTTTTTAATTGAAAAATATAAAAGCTTATTCTAATGAATATATATAAAATGAATGTGAATAATATGAATATGTATGTACATATGTAGTTACACACATACAAAAATAGGATAAATACTTTTTTAAATCCCAAATGGAACATTTACAAAATTTGATCACTTATCAGGCCACATAATAAGTCTTGATAAAGTTCAATCAATTTCTATCTGGAAATAAAAAAGGAATTGGGCCTGAACTTCATGCAAATGTATAAAACTACAAAAGTTTATGCTAGAAAAGTGCCTTGGGACTCACATAAGGATGGGGTAAAAGGAGTCCTATAATAAGATCTCATTTTTTTTGGAAAGCTACTATTAAAAAAAAGAAAAGAAAAAGAAAGCTACTATAAAGTGACATTTTGCAACATGCAGATATTGATAACACAAGTGTGATAAACAATGATGAAGCAAGTGTCAAAGCCCCTTGTTCAGGCTAGCTGCTTCTTCCATACGACAGCCTTCCATTCACAAAGGTGATGTGTAGATAAGTGAGGTTAATGCAGACCCAAGCACAGACATATATTTTTCTGCAACCTAACACACACACACATACATGCACACACACACACACAAATTCTAAAAGTTTAATACAGGGATACCTGGGTGGCTCAGTCTGTTAAGTGTCTGCCTTCGGCTTGGGTCATGATCTCAGGGTCCTGGGACTGAGCCCCACATCAGGCTTCCTGCTCAGTGGGGAATCTGCCTCTTCCTCTCTTTCTGCTCCTCCCGGCCCCCCACTCCCATTCTCTCTCAAGTTAAAAAAAATTAAAAATTAAAAAATTAAAGTTTCATACAAAAACAGCACAATGATTTTGAGGACTTAAGTAACAAATGATTTTTTTCTATTGTGATTAAAAAAACGTAAAGTTTACCATCTTAAACATTTTCAAGTGTACAGTTTAATATTGTTAAGTACATTTACATTGTTGTGAAACAGCATCATCTTACAAGTTGGAAGCTCTATACCGATGAAGTAATAGCTCTTCTTTCTTTCCGTCTCCGGCCCCTGGAAACTATAATTCTACTTTCGATTTCTGTGAATTTGACTATGTGAGTTCCTTCACACAAGTGGAACTGAACAGAATTTGTCCTTTCGTGATTACCTTATTTTGTTGAGTATAATGCCTTTAAAGTTCATCCACACTGTGACATGTGACAGGATTTTCTTCCTTTTTAAGGCTGAATAAAACCCACTGTATGTTTGTACCACATTTTGTTTATCCGTTTTTTCATTGATAGAGCGGGTTGTGTCTGCCTTTTGGCTATTGTGAATAATACTGCTATGAACATGGGCGTGCAGATATCTCTTTGAGATCCTACTTTCAATTCTATTGGGTACATAGCCAGAAGTGGTATTGCTGGATTGTGTGGTAGTGCTGGTTTTAATTTCTTGAGGAAACTTCATTCTATTTTCCTTAGTAGCTGTATCAATTTACATTCCTGCTGACAGTGGACAGTGGTTCCAATTTCTCCACATTCTCACCAACACTTGATATATTTTAATAGTAACCATTTTAATGGGTGTCAGGTGATATCTCATTTTGGTTTTGATTTGCATTTCTGATGATTAGTAACTTGAGCATCTTTTCATACATTTCTTGGCCATTTGTATATCTTCTTTGGAGAAATGTCTACTCTGTTTGAATATTTTTTTTTAAATTAAGACTTGTTTCATAATGTTCAAGGCCCTCCATGATCTGGCCTTAATCTCTTTCCTCTGCTTCCAAAAAGCTGTCTCTCCTTATCCTTCCTCCATCCCTCTGTTCCTCATGAGGAACAACAATGGCCATGGCAGGTAACCAAAACCAAAATGAGATACCACCTCACACCGGTCAGAATAGCTAAAATCAACAAGTCAGGAAACAACAAATGTGGCAAGGATGCAAAGAAAGGGAAACCCTCTTACACTGTTGGTGGGAATGCAAGCTGGTGCAGCCACTCTGGAAAACAGTATGGAGGTTCCTCAAAAAGTTAAAAATAGAGCTGCGCTATGACTCAACAATTGTACTACTAGGTATTTACCCCACAGATACAGATGTAGTGATCCAAAGGGGCACCTGAACCCCAATGTTTATAGTAGCAATGACCACAACAGCCAAACTATGAAAAGAGCCCAGATGTCCATTAACAGATGAATGGATAAGGAAGATATGATATGATACACACACACACACACACACACACACACACACACAATGGAATAGTACTCAGCCATCAAAAAAATCTTGCCATTTGTAATGACATGGATGGAACTAGAGGGTATTAGGATAAGTGAAATAAATCAATTAGAGAAAGATAATTATCATATGATTTCACTTCTATTTTCAACTTAAGAAACAAAACAGAATCATAAGGGAAGGGAGGGAAAAATAAAATCACAGAGAGAGACAAACCATAAGAGACTCTTAATCATAGGAAACAAACAGGGTTGCTGGGAGGGAGTGGGGTAGGGTAACTGGGTGATGGACATTAAGGAAGACACGAGATGTAATGAGCAATGGGTATCTTTATGTAAGACTAATGAATCACTGAACTCTACCTCTGAAAGTAATAATACACTATATGTTGATTAATTCAATTTAAATTAAAAAATTAAAATAAAATAGCCCTCAACCAGTCTCTCTGGATCACATTGGTCAGTATTATTTATATAGCTTATTTCTCCATTTATCTTATTCACTTATTTGCTACTTGATTCTCTCTGCCTATGACTCCTACCCTCCTTAGATTGTAAACTTTGAGAACCAGGAATTTTGCTTACGTTATTTACTGCAGTATTCATAGCACCCAGAGCAATAAATAGTAGATACTTTTAAAGTATGTATTTAATAGGAGCATTAATAAATGAGTGAACAGGGGCGCCTGGGTGGCTCAGTGGGTTAAAACCTCTGCCTTTGGCTCAGGTCATGATCTCAGGGTCCTGGGATCGAGTCCCACATCAGGCTCTCTGTTCAGCAGGGAGCCTGCTCCCCTTCCTCTCTCTCTGCCTACTTCTCTGCCTAATTGTGATCTCTGTCTGTCAAATGAATAAATAAAATCTTTAAAAATAAATAAATAAATAAGTGAACAAATGAATAAAAATAGAGCAAAAGAACAAATATATGAATAGAGAATTAAACGATTTAATGAGGATGAATGAAATCACTGAGGGAGAAATATAAAATGAAGTGCACTCTTTCCTTAATATTCTTGCATATTAAGCCCACACTGCTAGGTAGAACTATAAAGTGCAGTTTGTTTTGGTTTTTTTTCTTTTCTGCTGAAAGAAAAATTGAGCATCTTGGGGATTTCATAGTATTTGTTTGATCTGCTTTATCTCCTCTTCTCCAGAGTAAGTCTAAAAATAATACTCTGATTTTACTCTTCCCAACAGGATGCTTATTATATAACTTTTTATTAAAATTTATTTATCTATTTATTTATTTTAGAGCGAGAGCGTGATGGGGAAGAGCAGAGGAAGAGAGAGAATCGCAAGCAGACTCCCCACTGAGCACAGAGGCAGGGCTGGATTCCATGACCCTGAGATCATGGTTAAATGGGAAACCAAGAGTCAGATGCTTAATGGACTGATACAGCCAGGGGCCCCAGCATGCAGATTATAAAAGTTTCACAAACATTCCTTCTAATTCACTGATTCACTAGAAATTGGATATCCCTTTAACTGTCTAACTGGACCACCTCTCTAACTGCTATGTGTTTTCTCTTTCTGTGATCACAAATGTGTATCTTTCCTCGTTCTGCTTCCCTGGATAGGTCTCAACACCCCTCAAGTTAAGTAGACCATGCCCAGGTTCAAAGACACCATACCCTCATCACTCTCAATCCCAGTGCCTGAGTGGCTCAGTGGATTAAAGCCTCTGCCTTCAGCTCAGGTCATGATCCCAGAGTCCTGGGATGGAGCCCTGCATGAGACTCTCTGCTCAGCAGGGAGCCTCCTCTCTCTCTGCCTGCTTGTGATCTTGGTCTGTCAGGTGAATGGGTAAAGTCTTTAGAAAAAAAAAAAAAAACTTTCTTTAGATTAGTCATGAATGGACTTCTACTTTCTTTGATGTTTATATAAAATCCAATACTAACAGAGCAACCTTATCCTAATGACCACTGGACTTCTGATGATAAGAACAAAAGGGTCAATTCAAAGCAGAAAGCAAATTTCAATTCCAACCTATAACAAAGCCTGTAAGAGCACAGCACCTCTTATGGCCTCTGTAAGAGCCATGGCAGGCTGTCCCCACTTCAGCATGAACATTATTTTGAGTTAAAAGCAATTAAAAGCCAGCAGATTCAGGAAAAACTTTTTACCTCATCCTCAACTGCCTGCTGGCACAAGGAGGAAAGCTATTAACAGAGATTCTTCTTAAGAAATTTATCTACAGGGGCACTTGGATGGCTCAGTGGGTTAAAGCCTCTGCTTTTGCTCAGGTTGTGATGGGATTGGGCCCCGCATCAGGCTCTCTGCTCAGCAGGGAGCCTGCTTCCACCTCTCTCTATCTGTCTGCCTCTCTGCCTACTTGTGATCTCTGTCAAATAAATAAATAAAATCTTTTTTTAAAAAAATTTATCTACATCAGCGCACTCTGCCTTCGGCTCAGGTCATGAACCCAGAGTCCTAGGATCCAGCCCTGCATCGGGATCTCTGCTCGCCAGGGAGCCTGCTTCCCCCTCTCTCTGCCTGCTGCTCTGCCTACTTGTGATTTCTCTCTCTGTCAAATAAGTAAATAAAATCTTAAAAAAAAAAAAAAGTATCTACATAATAGAGCAACCATAGTTTCAAACACCTCCTTTCACCTTCCTGCTAATGATCTTCTTAGACCCGTCACCTTCTCCTTAGCTCATAAACATCATGTTGCCTAAGGAAAACAAAACAAAACAACAAAAAAACACATACACATCATGTTGCCTGACCATCTTTGGAATTTCCCTGTCTGTATGGAGTCCCCACACGTATGCAATTAAATTTTATTTTCTCCTGTTAATCTGTCTCATGCCAATTTCATTCTTAGCCCAGCTAAAGGACCTTGAAGGGCAGAAGAAACTCTTCCTCCCCAAAGCCTCACTATAAGCCTCAGGTGTAGGCTTTGCTGGGCAGTAGTAATTAGGAACACAAACTATGGAGAAAGACTGCTTGCTTAAGTCCTGCCTCTGCCACCTCCTTACTGAGCATGTTACCTCATCTTTCCATGCCTTCAGTTTCTAGTTTTTAACATTAACATAAGAGTAGTACTTCCTTTGTAGTATATTGTGAAGATTCAAAGTATTCACATTTATAAAGGGCTTAGGAGAGAGTGTGGCATATGTTTATTAGCTATTGTCATTTACACATAATATTGATATGAGTTGTTGAAATAAATACCTAGTTAGCATCCTTCCACAAACGGTTGAATGGTCATGGAAAATAGAGGGCTAATTTAGGGGGAAGGGTGATCCTTTGGGGTGAGAAACCCCTACTGTGAGTTGCTAGAGGACAACTAGCTCAGTATATGATGCATAGTGGTTCCTCAATACATGTTTGTGGAACAAATGACTGAATGACTGAACGACTAAATTAGTGGCATGTTGGCAGGAGAAAGAGAAAGGGAGATAGGCAAATGTCAAAGATAAAACTGCAATTCTGCTATGCAAAATGCTAGCTGGCTTATCACTGAAACTGCATGGACTAGCTATCTTTGGGCCCATCAGTTACTGAAGCCTGCAACTATGTAAAAACTGCTGTATCCAAAAGTTGAAGCACTAATCTTCTTTTCACTGTCCTATCTCCAGTCCCAAATCTGCTAGGGTCCCAACACAATTTTAGTGTGTCCATTTCATGCTTATTTCTTCCATACAATCCCCCAAAGGGACTTGGAGAAAAAGAACAACAAAAAGAAAGTAAAAGAGAGGAAAAGGAAATATCCCGGTGGTGACTGTGGTGACCATGACTGTAGAAGTGTGCTCAGACAGAAGAGAGTAATCCTGAGCCCTAGAAGTGCCCATCTTCTCTCTTACCTTCTCGGGAGAACTTCCATATTCCCAGAGAACTCTAGAACAGGTGCCCATTAAAGACCATCTCCCTTTATGAAAAAGATGGAAAACTGAGATTTATCACAACCTCTTATTCGTCTATTTTGAATTATTTTAATGCCCCCAAACTACTGATCACACCCACGTGAACTCGAACTGTGTGTGACCCTGATTTCCCATTCTCTTCACGCCTGGACAAGAAGGGATGAGCGATGCTGGTGCAAGGCATAGTGCAGGGTAAAATGTTCACTACCAATTGGTGATGATCAAAAGATGCCTCAGCGTCACTCAGCAATCCACTGTATTCTTCAGTTCACTCACTTTCTCATTCTCCACAACTACTTTCTCTGCTCTCTGAACAATTCCAACCTCCTTCTCTTTTTCTCACAGCTGGTCTCTGGCTGACCCTTTACCTTCTACCACCCAAGATGAAAACTAATCCTCATCCTCATCCATTTCACCCTGGTCCCTGCTGACAAACAGAGGCCTGCCTATTTGTTTCTTAAATCAGTGGCTCCTAGGAATCACCCTTGCTACCTCCTCACTCCTTACACTCCATATCTACTTCACCACCACATCCTGTTCATTTTGCCTTTTAAATAATCACTTTCAAAAAAGTCTCCTTTCCATCTTTCCCGTGTTAGAAAGTTTGAAGTAAAATCTTCCATTAGGACTACTGTTACTGCTTCCTGACTGATCTTACTGTATCCATTCAGTAACTCCATCTGTTTTCTTTTCTAAAAAGATTTTATTTTTCAGCAATCTCTACAACCAGCGTGGGACTCAAACCCACAACCCTAAGTCCAGAACTCCTCTGCTCCACCAGCTGAACTAGCCAGGTACTCCTCCATCAAACTGTTCTTAAAAACAAAAAGTTTAAAAAATGTTTTCAAGTGTGTGATATCACACATATACTGAAAACTGCACAAAACATAAATATGCAATGTATACACATTTTCACAAATTGAACACCTGCTTAACCACCATTCAAGTTAATAAATAGGGTATTGCCAGCTTGGAAGCCCACCTAATACCACCTTCTGATAAAGAGCCCCACATTCCCCACTCCTAATATAAGCACTATCCTTCTAACACCGTACATTAGTTTTGCCGGCTTTTAACTTCATGTGAGTAGGATCCGTACTCTATGTATTCTTCTATGTCTGGCTTCTTTCATTTAACATTATATGCATGACGTTTATTCATTTGCAGTGCACAATCATAGTCTGCTCATTCCCATTTTTATTTTTATTTATTTATATTGATTTTTAAATAGGCTCCATGCCCAGCATGGAGCCCAGTGTGGGGCTTGAACTCACAACCCTGAGATCAAGACCTGAGACGAGATCAAAAGTTGGATGCTTAACTGACCGAGCCACCCAGGCACCCCTCATTCCCATTTTTATATAGCAATCTTTTGTATATTTATAGCACAATTATTAATTCCATTCTCACTGAACACTGAGACTGCTTCTAGTTTAGGACTATTCAGAACAGCAAACGGCTGTGAACATTATTATATACGTCCCGTGTTACGAATGTGCATAACAGCTACAGTGACTATTTCCTAATACAAATCTAACCCTATTACTCTTTAAATGATGTTCAATAATTTGGGGGAAAAAACTAAAACCCTCGATTTGGCCTGCAAAACCCTGAATGGTTTAGATTCTCTCCTTCCACAGCCTTTTCTCAAACCTTGGCCTTCTTTTGCTCCAGGTCCTTCTTTTCTTTCTTGAGACAGAAACATTCCCTCCTATCATGGGGGTCTTTTACAGTTTTTTCCACGTACCCAGGGAGCTACTCTTTTGCCTCTCCACCTAGTTTGTTTATTCTTTCTTCAGATCTCAACTCTGTCTTTAGCTCCAGAGGGAAGTTCTTCTAATGTTCCTCTCTGGTTAAATTTCTTAAATACCACATGTGTCCTTCCTATCATTTGTTACATTTGTAATTTTACCTTTCTTTGATTAACATCTGTATCCAATCTGCACCAACACACACACACACACACACACACACACACACACACACGATCATCAGTTTTAAGAGGACAAGGACTACGGAACTTGCTTCTGATTGTTAGGTTGGGTGGTTTGGTTCAAAATTTTACCCTAGCCTTCTGCCTGGCCTATAGTAAGAAATCAAGAAATATTTGTCCAATGAACAAATAAACTAATCAATCAAATTACTACACCTTACTGGGTGAAGGGTCAAGTATCAAAGAATTGGTGTTGGAGTCACTAAATCATTTTGTGAGAGGATTATTAAAACAACAACAACAAAACTCTGTTCTCCATTTTCTAACGTCAAGAATCTGTCACCATGCTCATTAGCCTCACTTAAAATCAGGATTTGGCTTGTTTCACATAGATAAAAATGTTAGTTTAATTTTGCCAATTGTAGATGGCATTTTATGGACAGATTGATAAGTGTCTTTTCTCAAAATATAACTTAAGCATGAGAATATATTTAAATACTTTCATATTGATGAAATGTTAATTATGGAGCTTCTGGCTATTTAGTTCTGCTCAGTGCAGCTCTGAACACGGAGACAACTCTCACCACTCCCAGCATGTGTGGAGTGGAATTCTGTGGGGTCTGGCTTATGCTCAAAAGTACAGAGCAACATTTTTTTAAGTGAAAGAATAATGAAAAAATAACAAACAGAAATATAAAACACTTTCTCAGACATAAGGAAAATGGGTATATGTGTGAAAAGTAAATGAATAAATATAAAGGGTACCATCTGGACTGTATAGTTTATAGCGTTATTTCATTTCTTTATTTAATTGTTTGCATTTTTATTTGATACTTTTAATAGTATAGGATATTTGCTTAAGGCTACTTTTCAATGATAGCATCATAGCTTCTACCAGTTTCTAGGTAGGTATGACTATTTCTTGACCTATTTTGCATATATTTTAGAATAATGGGTGTTCAAAGTTAAGAGATTGCCTTAATACTTGAAGTTTACTTGGATATCTAAGTACAGACTAATTTCAATTTGCTGAATCATAAAGCAAAAGTTAAAACCTACCTGAGATATTTCACATTTTACATTATTAATTAAATGCATGGATTTATTTTGCATTTCAAATTATTTAAATTGAGTTAAAGAAAATATTTAGGGGTGCCTGGGTGGCTCAGTCGGTTAAACATCTAACTCCTGATTTCAGCTCAGGTCATGATCTTTGTTAGGGTCACCAAAATCGAGCCCCACATCAGGCACCATGCTGGGTGTGGAACCTGCTTAAGATTCTCTTACTCCCTCTCTCTCTGCCCCTCCCTCCCCTGCTGGCACACTCTCTTGAAAAAAAAATATATATATATATATATACACACACACACACCCACACCCATATATATGTGTGTATTTATAAATACATTATATATTTATATATTTTAGATATAATAATATTTATATATATAATAATTAAGGCAAATTAAAGAAAAAATGGCTTTGTTGCTAAGGGATGTTTATTTGTCCTCACACGTGTCTTCTTTCTTTTCATAAAATGATTTAAAAATTAGAAAACTTTCAGGAGAAAATGAGATTTATTTATTAACTCTAGATTTGTAGAGGTAGTGATTTAAAAACCATAACAATTACATGTTCATATTTGTTTAACTATCTAGTTCCCTCATCTTTAAATATGTGTTGTATTAAATTTTTTCTAATGTCTCCTCAACACTGCAATTATTTGACTCCTCTGATTTTTTTATTTTGTTCTCTAATTTCCAGGTGTGGTCGGGGTGAGTGGAATTGTATCCTGTTATGTAGCCCTCTAGTGGCTAAAACTTAAAATATTAAGGAAGAAAAAGAAATGGTCATTCCAGAAAGACCACCCATTTAGAGAAGAAAAAGAACCAGGCAGGGCAGAAAGTAGGTGATAGACAGTGAATGGAAAATTAAATGAGAGGTCAAAGATAGCCATTTTGAAATAGGTAGATGAGCAGAAGATAAGGAATCAACAGTTTCTGAGCAGACTTGGTATTAGGAACTTTTTGTGTATTTTCTCACTTTATCTTCACAAAAGCTCTATAGGTACAACCCCATTTTACAGTCAAAGAAACTGAGGCTCAGAGGATAAAATAAATAACATGCCCAAATCATACAGTTAGGAGCTAGAGAGCTGGAATTTGATTCCAAAGTCCATGGCCTTAAATCAAGTGAAGGTGGGAACACTGAAGATCGGCTGAATGGAAGTTTCCCCTCATTCCTTATAGGACTGCAACTTCCTGCTGGCTCAACAACCAGATTAGCAGGAGTATGATAGATGGCTGGGCCAGGGGCACCACCCTATCACATACACACCTATCCACATACTTAAGGTTCTTGTGGAACTGGAAGTAAGGGGTGGAGTTCACTGATGACACCCAGGCGCCGAGCTCCAACCACAATGCATTAGCTCAAATGGGTGGAGGGGGGAAACAGCAATACCATGACAACTTAAGCTAAAGAAACAGTTTCTTTAACCCAGTTCTGCATAACACAGTATTCATATGCAGCATGATAGTAAGAGAGATAATAGCCTCCATCTTTCATATATGCCTTCTGCTTATTTTTCTTTATCTATTTTCATGACATGTAATACTGTATCTATAGCCAAAGGCTAGGGCTGGGCTGTGTTTTCTAAAACACTACACTAGTTCCAGGCAATGTCTAGAGACATTGTGTCTCAGGCAAGGAAACAAGACTAGCACCAGGGAGTAACGACCTGTTAAAACTCTCACCACTATTTGTCAATTGTTACAAAAGTAGGGATTACTACTATTTAAAGAATGAACTTCTAGTACATATAAAGAAGAAATTTTCCTATAAGGTAGATCTCATTATAGTAAAAATGGCTGTGTTGCTGAATGACATATCTACATGTACTTTGAATTTCATTCAAAATTTGAGCAAGTTGATCTTCTTAAAAATATTATTAGGTATGAGAAAAATTCATAGAGTGTTTTACTTAAACTGTTCTCTACCTAGGTAATTTATTGATCTTTCAAGGTACATCAGTTGTTCTGCCTCTTAGTGCTATTTGCATACTTCTCTTATCCCTTTCAAGATTGTAATTTCTTTTGAGTAAACAGATGGTTTTGCTCATCATGGTAGTTTTGGTTTTAATAGTAAAAATAATCCTAGTTAAGCTAGTCAAAAAATTCAAGGTGTATAAGTAAAGCACTCATAATCTCTGTCTTCTCTCTTCCATTTCTCTCCCATGATATATATCTCATGTGGACAAACTGGTGGGTAATCTCCCACATTTTCTCTATTTTCATACTAACAAATATAGGATTTGTTTTCTTTTTATTGTTTATTCCACATATAATTCTTGTAACTTGAAACAGTTTTTACATATTATAGATATTTCTCTTAAAACATTTATCTCTAACTTGTTTGTTTTAGTAGAAGCAAAACATTTCATACTATAAATGCACTATCCCTCTACTGACAGATATTTCGTTTCCAGTTTTTTAACACTCCCATCAACACTACAATAAACATTTGTGCATTTGTCTTCTATATCGGTAGCTCTATTCCTATAGGACAGCTTCTCGAAGTGGGATGGAAGAATTAACAGATATTTCCAACTCTCTAACCAAAAAGATAGTAGCATTCCACTCAGGGATACATAATATATTTTTGCCTATTCAATCTCCGATACTGAATATTATCAACCTTTTAATATTTGTCAAACTGGTGAGAAATAATATCCAATAATTTTCCAATATGCTTTTTCCTGACTATTAGAGGTGTCAAATTATCTTTTCAAAAGTCAAATGTCAGGTTCCCTTTTAAAGTTCTATTACCTAACACCCCTCATCACAAGTCCTACCACTAATTGAGCCTTTTCAAAGTACCTTGGATACCTCATTGAACAACATGGCCATTTTGTTCCTGAACTATAGAAGAATGTCATAAAAAAGACATGACCACTGATTGACCTGTGAGCTGGACCCAGGCACTCAGAGGCTCCTCAACTCCTCCCCTCTCCTTGGAATGTGGGTTCTGCTTGCCTTACCTGCTCCCACAGGCTGCTCCTCCAAGGATATCATAGCCTTGAGATGGCAATGTGGTGTTGAAAACACCTACACAGTATGTATCTTACTGAGCCTGTCAGGACCTCTTCATAAACTTTTAAGTTTGGAGAGTGGGTGCAGAGATTCATTTGTCTTGCTGCTGCCCAAAACTAGCCTCATATGTTGGTTCCCTTTGTTGTTATTAATACTACCACCTACCAGCTTCTTTCTGCCCTCCACACACGGGGCATGTTTTCAAATTATACCAGGAAATCTCCCATGAGGGCTGGGAACCAACGTTGACCTCTTCGTCTTCAATGATATTCACCTCCACCCACATGACCCATCCACTTCCATGGACACAGATGAACTTGTCATCATCTGGAACTACTTGAACTTCTGAACTTAAATTCAGACACCTCATTCTGACTACTGCCTTCTTTCTACTTTTTCGCTTCTCCTTCTCAGATATTCTCATAACATGTGTTAATTCATCTAATTGAGGTTTCCAGTCCAATCTGCCTGTTCTCTGCAAGATCATCATCCCACAAGCGAGAAAAGACTTTTCCAAAAATGAGGCAATCAAAGCTTTAGAAAACCATGCTTCTTTGATCTTCCTTGGGATTATATAATATCCAGTGATTCTTCAATTCAAGAAGTCCTCAAGGATGGACGGGAACATGGGTTGTTTGGGGTTGTCACAAAGATTAAGGAGCCATTCCTGGCATTTGATGAATAGGCTTCCAAGGGATGTTATATGTCCTTCAAAATCTGGCACAGTCCCTAACAAAGAAGTATTGTCCCAAGTAGAATACCAGTAGTGGCCTTAGTTAAAATACACCAACCCCCCTCAATAATCTGATTATAAAGAGTTATTCAGATCTACATAAATTTTCTTTATGACTTATAGGGTTCTGCTAACCCCTAAAGTCCATTAATGGGGTCCAGATTAAAAACTCCTGCATCAGATTAATGAAACCTTTATAGCATTCCATGATCTTGAAACTTTGTGCCCACTTGCTGACAGATTTCTTAGGAAAGTAATTCAGAATAGTTCCTAAACATTAAGATTGCATCTCCTGACAGCTTTCATTGAAATTTTAACTGTTGAGTTCAGGCTTAGGGTCTCAAATAGAGTCCATATAGCATTGAGAAATAGGAGTAACAGTTATAGTCACATCAGAATAAAGTCAAATATGCAAGATTTATTATAGTGAATTTCTAATATAAAAGGAAAATAAACTATATATGAATATTAATCTAATATTTTTAAAACTTAAATGTTTTACTTAAGAAGTACTTTTGGGGTGTTCCTGGGTGGCTCAGAGGGTCAAGCCTCTGCCTTCAAATGTTAAATATGCTCTCATGCTTCCTTCACACAGTGTTCATTTAGAAGAAAGCAATACTAACGATCCACAGAAAGCCCTATCAGTGCAGTAATTCTAATTAATCTATCCGATAATGTAATTATGTTTCATTTTGTAAGGTACACAACAGTGATCTCCTATTTTGCTGTCATTTTTTCAATAATGTGTTAATTATGGGCCAAAAAAACTCCCAACTTCAACATAAAGTAGATAGTATTTAAAAATATGATTGGCAGCATTCAGCTTTTAAAACTTCCTTTTTGTTGATATTTCTTATCTAAGAACTATTTTTGTTTATATCTCTTTTTCCTTCAAAATGATATTTTAAGGGGCACTTGGGTAGCTCAGATGGTCGAATGTCTGCCTTCAGCTCACATTGTGACCTCTGGGTCGCAGGATCAAGCCCTGCAGCAGTCTCTTGCTCAGCGGGAAGTCTGCTTCTCCCACTCCCTCTGCCTCTTCCCTGTTCATGCTCCTTCTCTCTCTGTATCTCTCTGTCTCAAATGAGTAAATAAAATTTTAAAAAATAAAAAAATGATATTTTAAATAAAATTTATAGGTGATTTTAAATTAACATTTTATTTACTATACATTAGGGAATAATCCAAAGTTGAATTATGCATTAGTCCATAATTTCAAGGAGTTGACAATCTAGAGGCAGAATTTATGCAAAAGTAAACAGCTATTGATTAGTTCCTATTTCATTTGGAGAAACAATGCTGATTAGAATAGACATGATCACTTCCCTCATGGACTTTACATCCTAGTGAAGGGTTCAGACAATAAGTTTGTATATAAATAGAGAAAATAATTACAACTTCTGATAAACACTAAAGAAGAAATGAATATTGAGTGCTCTTTAAAGAATTCTATTAAATTGTTTTTTGAGTTCTCCAAGGAGGAGGAAATGTTAAGAATGAAATGTGGTGATTTCAATGTTCAGAAAGATTTATACAGTCTTACTTCTAATTATTATTATTATTATTATTATTTTGACAGACAGAGATCACAAGTAGGCAGAGAGGCAGGCAGAGAGAGAGTGGGGGGTGGGAAGCAGGCTCTCTGCTCCATGTGGGGCTCTATCCCAGTGCCCTGGGATCATGACTTGAGCCAAAGGCAGAGGCTTTAATCCACTGAGCCACCCAGGCACCCCCTTACTTCTAATTCTTACAAATAAGGTAGTATATTACTTTTTTAAATTATTGGATTTTATTCATTTATTTGATAGAGAGAGAGGGAGAAAGAGCTCAAGCAGGGGGAGTGGGAGAGGGAGAAGCAGTCTCCTCGCTGAGCAGGGAGCCCAGTGTGGGGCTCAGTCCCAGGACCCTGGGATCATGACCTGAGCTGAAGGCAGATGCTTAACTGACTGAGCCACCCAGGCACCCTAAGATACTACATTTTGAACATTAACCTCAAAATAGGCTAAGAAATAATCACTTTCAGACAATTCTTTATGTAAGTAGCTATGAGTGATTTAACTTGTAACTTCAGACTATAAGCCTTTACAACATGAAAATAACATAATATAATGTTATTTATACACATTCAGAGGTACCAAATAGTGTAACTTTCAAAGTAGCGTTTTAGTTATTTTGAACAATTATTAGTTAGGTCTCTAAAGGAAAAGTTGTATGAAAGATGAAAAATAATTTTGTGACTTCTACTGAGTCAGAAGAAAACTAAATTAACTAATTTACCTTAGTATAGTCTTTGTCTTCATTATCCAGAAAATTGCTCTACTCTTTACTGATAGTCCCATTAATATCTAAATATTAATATCTAAATACTAGACACTAAATATCTTCATGTAAAAAAATTACTTTTGACATAAATCAATATTTAATTTGTGAACTATTTCCTCATCAGCTAAAAAAAAGACATAAAACTGTGACAGGTCATAAATATCCTCATAAAAGTTATCAGTAGCACAATAATTTAAGGCAGTTTCTATGTTTAATTTCACTATAGATGCTATATTAGTCTGGGCTTTTATAATGAGAATACCATAAACTGGGTAGCTTATAAATAACAGAAAATTTATTTCTCACAGTTCTTGAAGCTAGAAAGTCTTAGATCAAGGTTCCTGCAGATTCTGTCTTGTGAGAACCCATTTTCTAGTTTAGAGACAACTGTCTTCTTTTGCTCTTACACTCAGAAGACGCAAGGGAGCTCTCTGGAGTCTCTTATAGGGGCACTAATCCCATTCATGAGGGTTTTACCCTGAGGACCTAATCACCTCTCAGAGGTTCCACTTCATAATGCTGTAACCTTGAGGGTAATAAGGACTTATTTGGACTTAAGAAACTGAGAGACAAACATTTTTATTCCATTGCAGTGTCCCAAATCACTGGCTTATGTTAATATTCTTTATTTTACCATCCATAACATTTAGCACAAAATAAACAGACCTGCCCACATGGTCATAAAAATATCATGGCTAGACTGAACTACCCATTTTTAAAGTTACCTTTTTTTTTCAACCATACATTTGATATATCAGTTTGACAGATTCTTTGTACAAGAATCCTTCCATCGAAGATGTTAATTATTTGAAGACCTCATCCAAGGTCTTCGAATCCTCTTACATTATTAGAAGACTTACTGTTTTATTTTTATTTTACAGCAAAATATACAGAGTAGACTTCTCTCTTAACTCAGAGAGCAGGACATCTGTTTTAAAATATTATAGATTAAATATTTAAAATATTAAAGATCTAGGAAAGCCTAGGTGGCTCAGTTGGTTAAGCATCTGCCTTTGGCTCAGGTCATGATCCTGGAGTCCTGAGATCGAGTCCCCCATCAGGGCTCCTTGTTGGGCAAGGAGCCTACTTCTCCCTCTGCCTGTTTCTCCACCTGCTTTACTCACTCTGACAAATAAATAAATAAAATCTTAAAAAATAATAATAATAAAATATTAAAGATCTAGGGCACCTGGTTGGCTCAGTTGGTTAAGCCTCTGACTCTTGGTTTTGGCTCAGATCATGATCTCATGGATCATGAGATCAAGTGCTGAGTGGAGCCCTGTCTCAGACTCCAAGTGGTGCCCTGCACTGAGCCCTGCACTGGGTTCTGCACTCTGTTCTCAGCTGGGAGTCCTCTTAGCATGCTCCCCCACCCCTGCTCACACATGCAGACTCTCTCTCTCTAAAAAATAAATAAATCTTTAAAACAATATTAAAGACCTAAGCTGGACCTTTAGTTATGGCTGATAAATTTATCTAACCTCTTTACTTTTTGGGTGGATCCCTAAATTAAGTAGCTTCCTTCAGAGAAAACTGACTTAGAACCACAGATTTAGAACCACAGATTAGGTAAGAGAGTACTATCAGCTCAGGCAAGCCCATCCCCTATAGTCAAATACCATTTCATGAGCACATGCTCCTAAACCGAGCCAGTAGTTTCATTTTAACATATAAAAGTAACCCATTTTTCATGGACACCTAACACAGAGCTGACCACTCCTTAGATAATAGACAAATCCAATAAAATATAAAATTTCCCACCAAAATAGAATGCTTGGAACTGCAGCTGATAGGTATTTGTTGTAAGAGTTAACAACATATGTACTTAAAATGGTGCTTAAATATATATTACAAAAAGAAATCTTTAGCTCACATTCAGAAGTAACTAAATTATAGATATTATACTAAAAACAGTCCAATAAAACTTCGTTTTTAACTTTTCAGAGTGTTAAAAATACTTTGACATGACTTTTAAAAGTACTAAGAAAAATGGACATTTAAAGACTTCAACAAGCCATAAAAATCCTATTCTAAAGAAGGAGCTGAGTAGTCAAAAACATGGAGAGTTTTCTCTAACTCAGAAATGTAAGATATTACTGAAATTTAAAAGCTTAACTCTTAATTCCTCCGTCTAAATTATACAAAAACACCAACACGAATACTCTTGAGATTGAGTGGCACAGTAAATCCTGTAAGTGAAAGTGCACCTTAGAAAGAAGACAACTGAATCAAGGAATTTATTATGACAATGAATTGTGGTATAATCAGGCTCGGTTGGTTCTGATTCCCATACAGTACTTTCTATTTTTTCCTTTGTAACTGAAAATGAACATCACTGATAAAAAATAAATTATTGACCAAAAATTGCAAAATACCTTTACAATTTTTTAATAGCTTATCAATAAAAAAACTTTTTTTAACCAAATTTTCTAATATACTCATGGCATTTTCAGGTGTGAATTTTGAAAGACACCCTGATGAAGAACACAAGAATTTCCTTGTTCTTGTGTTGGCTTATTGGAAATGCTCTCTGGAGAGCAATGGGTTTGGGAAGGGGCACAAGATAGGGGTCAACTACCTCTGCTGTTCATCATCTGCTTACTACCACCCAAAGAGGAAAGTAATCTGGAGGAAACATGGAAAAATGTTAACATGTATCAGATTTTGAGGTTTAGGTTCTCTTTGTATAAAAGTAGATGGTATTGGGAACTGGTCAAGACTAGTCTTTGGAGCCAAAGACTTGCATTCAAATCCCAGTTCAGCTGTTTATTAGTTGTGTGGCCTTGAGCCTCACTTTCCTTACCTGTTAAATGAGGAAAACTAATATGTTTACCCCAAGATGTTACTGTGAAAATTTAATGACTCAACACATGTAAAGTGCATAAAACAGAACCTGGCTCAGAGCCCTTAATAGAAATATTAGTTACTATTATTAATTTCCTGTAAGTTTGCAATTTCTTCTAACTTGAAAAATAAAAGGAAAGGTAATGCCATATAAAGTTAAATTTTCTCCATTTATTCTAGTAACTGAAGACAGAAGTTAAATTCTTAGAGGAAATTCTGTGGCAACTGATAAACACTCAGAGTGTTTTGCGTTGTATTACTGGAGATTTTAAACAAAGCATAACATAGGTCTTAAAAAATAAAGGAAAATAATTTGTATACTGCATCTAGAAGATGCAAATTTCCACTAGAGGCTTAAACATATTCCAGCTAGGTCACATTCAAGCTTAATTAAAATATAAGCTCCAACTTAGAAGTTGCAAGCATTGTGGTGATTGCTGACTAGTTTCTCATCAGCCATCATGGGCATGATTTTGTATCCCTTTCAGATTTTATTTACTTTGTTCCATTTCACCTTTGGTAACAATAAATATTTACTTTATTCCTCCCTTCTCAACACCTTTTCCCATATTTGAATTTTTTTAAAGATCTTTATTTATTTATTTAACACAGAGAGAGATCACAAGTGGGCAGAGAGACAGGCAGAGAGAAAGGGGGAAACAGGCTCCCTGCTGAGCAGAGAGCATGATGCAGGGCCTGATCCCAGGACCTTGAGATCAGGACCCGAGCCAATGGCAGAGGCTTAACCCACTGAGCCACCCAGGAGCCACACCCATATTTGAATTTATAAAGAATTCCTGGGCACTGTCCTACTTGATCCTTACACAACATGATGAGGTAAGCTGGGTAACTGTAGGGACAATGAAGGAGTAGAGAATTTGGACTAAAGACTGGGCCCAGTGGGTTGGTAGGAGCTTCAGGTGCAACTGCGTTATGTTTCAGTTGGCACAAATCCTGTGTGAGAATTTTTGGCTGAACACACATTGTTGGGGACCCTAACATGCTTTTGTTTTCACTCTGAGGAAAATGAGTGGTTAAGGGGTTTCCTCAAGGTTACATGGTAGAGTTGGGTCTTAAACACCAGATCTTTGGACCCTAAAACTAGTGTTCTTATAGTATACAATGTTGCTTCTTCAGATAGTTATCAGTATCGGAAGAGTTTGTTGGGGCCAAAAGACTATGCTAACAATGGAACCAAGACCAAAATTGATTTTCCGTTGTACCTAGTTCAGACTAAGGTAGCTGCTAGCTCTTGTCTAATTCATTTCTATAAATAGTTTGGGTGCCTCCATTTTATTCCCAATAACTTCAGTTCAAAATGGCCATTCTGAGAGACATTATGGGTTCCCTAGGGTATGTATACATGTGTATATGTGTTTGCAGAATTTAGGGTATGTACACCCGTACACACACATTCATATATGTATACATATCCTATAGTGTAAATCTCTTTTTTGTGTACCTCTCCTGTCATCCATCCCAATCCATCCCAATCAGAAAATGGACACATGGCTATAAGATCATGACAGGCAGCCTAATAAATAATGTCTACCAAGTTATTTAAATTAGTCCAAAGAAGGGCGCCTGGGTGGCTCAGTGGGTTAAGCCGCTGCCTTCAGCTCAGGTCATGATCTCAGGGTCCTGGGATCAAGCCCCACATCGGGCTCTCTGCTCAGCAGGGAGCCTGCTTCCCTCTCTCTCTGCCTGCCTCTCCATCTACTTGTGATTTCTCTCTGTCAAATAAATAAATAAAATATTAAAAAAAATTAGTCCAAAGAAACAGGCTATAAATACGATGGGCGGGTGGCATTACTCTTATGAAAACATTTACTTGGAAATGATATTCCAAACCATGAAGAACAATATTTTAGCATTAAACTAGGAAAGAAGAATAGCAAGTTCTAGAAATAACAGAGCTGTGGGTTCTAATCTCAGCTTTACCATGACTCACCTGTATGACTAGACATGTCATGGAACCAATCTGCATTTTTATTTCCTTATAGGCAAGACAGGGATGACAATACTCACCCTACCTCATAGGGAAGATGTTTGGACTATCTAATTAGTGATTGTAGAGTGTTATTAAAACACACTATGTAATTATTATTAGATCTGAGTCTCATCCTATGTAATTCAATTAGAATTTTAATATTACTCCTTTAATTAGAGCTGTGGATTTTATATAAGGGTTCCCATTCCTCTACATTATTTCTCACAAAAGAAACCGCAATAGATCTCTGCTAAATATGGTATTTCTCCTCTTTAAAATAAAAAAAATATTTGAATTATTTATTTATTTATCTACTTATTTATTTATTTAAGAGAGAGAGCACAAGCAGGGGGAACATCAGAAGGATAGGGAGAAGCAGGCTCCGTGCTAAGCAGGGTAGGTCTCTTTTTCTAACTACCTATTGAGGAAGCATTATTGAAACCAATGAATAATACTTCTCTGTAGTCACAGAAGATATTATGAAAGACTAAGGACTGTGATAAGAGCTCATCTTTTGCCTGAGGAATCAATAAATTAGCTCCTTGACCCAATTAGTAACACCTTCTGAAAGAAACTATTGTACTTAATTTTAGAATGAATATTAAAAAATTGCAGTGAGGGCGCCTGGGTGGCTCAGCGGGTTAAGCCGCTGCCTTCTGCTCAGGTCATGATCTCAGGGTCCTGGGATCGAGTCCCGCATCAGGCTCTCTGCTCAGCAGGGAGCCTGCTTCCTCCTCTCTCTCTCTCTGCCTGCCTCTCTGCCTACTTGTGATGTCTCTCTGTCAAATAAATAAATAAATAAATAATCTTTAAAAAAAAATTGCAATGAGCCAGTATTTCTTAACTACATACAAATTGTGATCAAGTCAACCTTTTACAGTGAACATAGTTGACTTGAAGTCATGAACATCATTTAGTAAATAGAGTATTATAATTAAATATCTAACTCCAGCTATTAGTTTCTACATATTTGGGCAAGTAATTCCTTAGTGTTGCTCTCTTTTTCTTCTCTTTTCTTTTTTTTAAGATCACTTATTTATTTATTTGTCAGAGAGAGAGCGCAAGTGGGGGGGTTGGTGAACAGCAGGCAGAGGGAGAAGCAGGCACCTCATTGAGCAAGGTGCCCCATGTGGGACTTGATCCCAGGACCCTGGAATCATGACCTCAGCTAAAGGCAGATGCTTAACTGACTGAGACACCTAGGTGTCCCTCTTTTTCTTTTATTTTTTATTACAAAAATCAAGCTAAATGAAATAGAGTTTCTCAAAACTAAAAATGTAACAGTATTTGCTTACTTCTCTAAATTATAAAGTGTCACATAAATGTTACATTATTTTTATTATTGTTACTATCTTGCCATTGATATACCCCCCAAAAAATGCTGCTAAAGGATTATTATCTATATATCTACTGACAGGGATGTCAGTCCCAGAGGTCAAAGTGATTCTTTTAAAACTCTGACATATGATGGAACCATCTTGACCTACGTGGTAAGCATGAGTGTATCACAGTAGGTAATGCTCCTAAATAGATTATATCTCAGAACACGTGAGTAACCTGAGTCCAAAGAATACAAATTATTGCAACAAAAGACCTAAAATAAATACATTGCATGGACTGAAGATGAAGAGCAAATGCTTGGATTTCAGGAAATCTTCCCATTTTTATATATTTATTTATTTATTTTTAAATATTTTATTTATTTATTTGACAGACAGAGATCACAAGTAGGCAGAGAGGCAGGCAGAGAGAGAGGGGAAGCAGGCTCCGTGCTTAGCAGAGAACCCGATGTGGCACTCGATCCCAGGACCTTGGGATCATGACCCGAGCTGAAGGTAGAGGCTTAACCCACTGAGCCACCCAGGTGCCCTTCCCAGTCATTTTTAATAAGTAAAGCAATTTCATTTGCTTTCTCTAGAATCCAGTTATCATTCATTGGTATCCTGAAGCTTCATCTTTTTTTTCCTTCCCCAGTTTTATTGAGGTATAACTGACATATAACATTGTGTAGTTTAAGGTGTAAAACCTGTTGATTAGATACAGTTATATATTGCAAAATGATCACCACCACAGCATTAGATAACATAACTGTCCTGTCACACGAACATCATTTCATTTTGTGGTAAGAACATTTAAGATTTACTCTCCTAGCGACTTTCAAGTATATATTATAGCATTATTGGCTATAGTTACTATGCTGTACATTAGGTGCCAGAACTTGTTAATCTTATAACAGGAAGTTTGTACCTTTTGACTAATATCGCCCACTCCCCTTATAGCCATCCCCTGGTTACCACCACTTTACTGTTCCTCTCAGTTTGATTTTTTTAGATTCCACATATAAGTGATATCCTACAATATTTGTCTTTCTTTGCCTGAGTTTTTCACTTAACACAATCCCCTCAAGTTTCATCCAAGTTTTTGCACCTGATGGAATTTCCTTCATGGCTGAATAATAGTCATAGCTGAGTAATAGTTACAGATATATAACTATAAATATTATAAACACACATATATAATACTTATAGTTATATATATGTTATATATATAGTTATATATATGAAGTTATATATATGAAGAAGATGTGATATATATATATCTTCTTCATTTATCCATTCATTATGGACACTTGGGTTATTTGCACATGTTAGCTATTGTGAAAAATGCTGCAATGAACACTGAATGCAGATATCTCTTTGAATCCTGTTTTTACATTCTTTGGATATATTTCCCAAAGTGGATGTATTCCCTAAGAGGGATTGCTGGATCATACATATGGCAGTTTTATTTTTATTTTTTTGAAGAACCTCCATACTTTTTCCACAGTGCCTGTACCAATTTGCATTCCCACCAAAAGTATACAAGGATTCTCTTTTCTCCACACCCTTGCCAACACTTACTATCTCCAGAGCTTAGCTTACCACTTAAGGATACAGTGAAATGTCTATGGGTTCACCTTACCTGCCAGAGCAGAAAACTGAGGGGTCAGAATTAGGGTTGTAACTCATGGTGACGTTTCACTTTCTAGAATAGAGTTAGAGAACCACTAATGGGAACATAAAGGCAAATGAGGTTTGAAAATTCTGTCTCAGGTCTCACTTGAGTCCCAAACAACCCACAGCTGATACCTTCAGAGATTAGAGATTCATGGATCAACATAAATACAGTTATTTGCTTTTTCAAATCTGCCTTACAGAGAATATCAATGTCTGTTTATTTACTTATTTTCTTAATTGAAGAGACTACTTAAATTAGCACCCTAGCATAACTTGTCGCCAGAGGGTAGTCTCACATGAGGTCTAGAGACACACAGGACTGTAAAGGAGTGAGCTCACTTAATGATTCACTCACAGTTTTTTTCTTGGTTACTTTTAGACATTATGAGATTGTGGTTTCCCTCACAAAACAAAAGTCAGTAAGATGCCAGCAACTTTTACTGAATTTCAGTAGTCTTTAAAATCAATTTATTAATACAATCATCAGGGATTTCTAAAAATATGTATTTCTGGGTCCCAACCCCTGAAGTTCTGCTTGAGTAGGTCAAAGGTACAGCCTGAGCATTGGTGAGCCAGTTGTAGAAAACATGGCTCTACTCTTGCCTACTTTCCTCAAAACAGTATTGTCATCTTGTCAGTGCCATTGTCACCATTTACTGACAGTTTATTAAATGCCATGTACTATGCCAAGTACTTTACATTTAATACTTAAAATCCTGGAAAGTAAGTATCTTAATCATTTAGTAATGTGAAAACTGGAGAATAGAGAGATTTAATTACACCGATGCCAAATGGAGCTAGAATTCCAACCCAATCTGTCCAACCTTAGAGCTCCTTCCCTTCGATACCACCTCATATTTGACTCTGTGCAGAAGTTTTTATTTCAGCAGTGTTTCCTTCTTGCTCCTTGCGTATCAGACACAAGCTTAGATTTTCCAAGAAGTTTTGCAAATATTTCAAACACATTTGAAAGCAATGTTTAAAATGGCCTCAGGGTACCTGGGTGGTTCAGTTTCTTAAACGTCTTAACTCCTGATTTCGGCTCAGATCATGTTCTCAAGGTTCTGGGATCATGCCCCACATTTGGCTCCATGCTCAGCGTGGAGTCTGTTGGAAATTCTCTATCTACCTCTCCCCTTCCCACACCACCCCCATGCTCTCTCTCTCTCAAATAAATAAATTTTTAAAAAATGTTTTAAATGCCCTCTACCTTGGAGAACAGGCCACAAAACTTAAAAATTGATTTTTTTTGAGTTGACAAGGTGTATTTTACTTGATTTCATTATTTTTACTGTCAGCCTACTCCAGGTTAGAGTTTTCCATGTACACCATCCCCTGCCCAGTTTTCCAAGTCTAACTGATTCATACAGGAATTTGACATGTATCTAAAACTTCTCATGACACGCATAATGCTTTCATTCTCTGTATGTCAACGTTGATGCTAAAATAAATATTTTTGCTCCTCGATGGCACCAAAACTCAGATTCTTTGCTGTTGAAAGTTATTTTTTAATACTTTTTTAAAAAAGACTTTATTTATTTATTTGACAGACCGAGATCACAAGTAGGCAGAGAGGCAGTCAGAGAGAGAAGGGGAAGCAGGCTCCCCGCCGAGCAGAGAGCCCAATGCGGGGCTCAATCCCATGACCCTGAGATCAGGACCTGAGCCGAAGGCAGAGGCTTAACCCACTGAGCCACCCAGGCGCCCCTGTTGAAAGTTATAATATAAATGATTAATAAAGGTTACCTTAGCCTGTCATGATTATGGTTAAAGTTAAATTTTAGTCACTGATATTTACTAATCTGTTCTATTGGGACTTGAGAGGCTTAAACCTGGTCTCAAAAAAACTTTCCCACTTAATGAATTATATTATAAGCAAAGATAATATGAGAATTCTTAAACTTTCTGCCTTCATCTTTCATAATTAGAGACCAAATTCTAGTTCTAGCTTTTTTAAAAAAAGGAAATAAATACACACATACAAATATATAGAGAATAAGAATTTCAAAGATTTTTTTTTTTTATTATTCTGACAGAGATCACAAGTAGGCAGAGAGGCAGGCAGAGAGAGAGAGGGGGGAAACAGGCTCCCTGCTGAGCAGAGAGCCCGATGCAGGGCTTCATCCCAGGACCCTGGGATCATGACCTGAGCTGAAGGTAGAGGCTTTAACCCACTGAGCCACCCAGGCACCCCGAGAATAAGAATTTTTAAATTATCCTTTTTATAACATTTTAATCACTGGAATGTTTGCTTCTCATTGTGGTCCTTCCAATATGTGAGTTCAACAAAATTCTTAAAGCAATGGTACATTAAATTTGGCTACTGTGATAATAAGGCCCATTGAATCAATGAAAACTTCTTTTAGATGGGAAGACGTCCTTTCTATTCTGGCTTTCATGATTCTGAGCTCTGCTTACTAAATATTTATTCTTTTGGTTAAAAAATATTTATTGATTTCTGTGTTTCAATCATTACATTAAGTTCTATTTTTGTAGTATCTGTCAAATAAATCAGGTCAATAAAAAAGAACACAACTTCACAATTTTTATTTTGCTTTTAATGTTAAAGGACTATAACGAACAGAAAAAGGAATGCCATAATTTTTTTTTTTAAGATTTTATTTATTTATCAGAGGGGGGGGGGAGAGCGAGCACAGGCAGACAGAATGGCAGGCAGAGGCAGAGGGAGAAGCAGGCTCCCTGCTGAGCAAGGAGCCCGATGTGGGACTCGATCCCAGGACGCTGGGATCATGACCCGAGCCGAAGGTAGCTGCTCAACCAACTGAGCCACCCAGGCGTCCCGGAATGCCATATTTTTATTTTTTCCATCTACTTATTTACTTTATAACTCTAGACTGTTTTTCCTCGCACACAGGAATGGAATCTATTAATTAATGTAAACCCAATAATACAATCTCATCCCAGTAGAACAAAAGATGAAAAAAATAGTTATTTGAGCAAATGGCAAAGGAAGTGCTGCCTTACATGTCAAGGCTTCCATTCTGATTTTCAGTATTTCATCTTTAAGACCCCAAACCAAATATCATTTTTTTAAGATTTTATTTATTTATTTGAGAGAGAGAGACAACAAGCAGGGGATAGGCAAGGGGAGAGAGAGAAGCAGGATCCCCGGTGAGCAGTGAGCCTGATGTGGGACTCGATCCCAGGACCCTAGGACCATCACCTGAGCTGAAGGCAGACTCTTAACCCATTGGGTCACCTAGGCACCCCACCCAAATATCACTTTTAAGTAAAAATTAAATAAGAGCTTTCGATCGTTGCTTTCTAGCTTTCCTAAAAAGAAAGTATACATAGGTGGGTATTAGATGACAGATGTGGAATAACTGCCTGACAACACCAGATGATTGTGCCATGGTTTTCCCATCTTTGTTCATATAGTATAATTTGAAGGAAAGAAGGAACCTGTATCAGTTGGGGTTCTCAGTCACAAAACAAAACTCATTCTAACTAAAGACCAAAAAACAGATTTACAGATACAAGAAAGACCACAGAATTTCTATGATAGTTAGGAAGTCAGGTTTGTAACCAATGAAACCAGAAAGAAAGCCCAAATCACATTGCAGAACCACTCCAGCAAAGATCTCATTGCTCTCCTTCTGGGCACAGACCTCCCAGCCCACATCACTGACCTTAGACACTAGACAAAGACTCTATCACTCCTCCCTTGAAAACCATATATCTCTGCAACCATTTTCACCAGAAAACGTATCTGATGTGGGGTCTGTCTTGGTCACATTGTTCTCTTCCAACTGAAACTCACCTGGGTACATGTGAAGAGTAGAGCTGAGGTTACCTGACTGTAGCTTAAAGGTTTACATTGAGGGAGAATGTCAAAAGATGATGAAAATCCAAGTATGAGAAACAGGTGTTACGGATCTTTTCCTGGCCTGTCATAGATCTACTCACTCTTTTGTGTTAAAGATTC
Source organism: Mustela erminea (assembly GCF_009829155.1). NCBI lineage: Eukaryota > Metazoa > Chordata > Mammalia > Carnivora > Mustelidae > Mustela > Mustela erminea. Next base: position 75,767,147 of record NC_045619.1, on the reverse strand, counting down.
TTCCAGACGGTCCTAGGTCTCCTTTCAAATGCAAATACCCATTGAAGAGGCAACGGTTAAAGTCATGTAAGACATAGTATATTTTTTTTCCAGATTTCTTTGCTCAGATAAGAAGCTCTGGACTAAACTAGAAGGTAATATACTAATGACATAGAGAAAGATAAATGCCATATGATTTCACTTGTACATAGAATCTAAAACACAAAATAAATGAATAAACAAAAAACAGAAACAGACCCATAAATACGGAGAATAAGCTGAGGTTTGTTGGGGGGTCTGTGTAAAGAGATGGGCAATACAAGTGGAGAGTGGAAGATATAGGCTTCCAGTTATAGAATGAAAAATTCATGGGGATAAAAGGTACAGCATAGGGAATATAGTCAATGGTATTTTAATAGCATTGGATGGTGACAGATGGTAGCTACATTGTGATGAGCACAGCAAAACATATGCAATATGCTATACACCTAAAACTAATGTAACATTGTGTGTTGGTGATATGTCAATATAAAAAGTAAAAAAAAAAGTTCAAAATTAGAAAAATAAGTTCTGGACTATATTAGAGCAGAGAACATATAAGAAAAGATGCAGACTCAAGAACTGGTTAGAGTCAATAAGCAGGATAAAATCTGACTTCCCAAATTGTTTAGAATCTTGGATTCTAGAAGGTCAAAGAAGGCACTATAATCTCTTCACCTTATTATTTGGAGATATATCAATATATGTGAGTTTTCAGTTGTTATAAAATGTTCTTCTAGTGGCTTATATACATTAATAATCTTTACATCAAAGATCAAGTAATTGGTTTCTGGTTTAGGTACAGACAATAAGATCTTGAGGAGCTCCATAAATCACACAAATCCTGCTGTACTAAACTTTAATAACTGCAAAAATTCTATTCACTACAATTATAGAAGCAGAATCTCCATTTCTCCAGGAACCTGCTGAATAGAGCTCGGTGCCAAAGTTAAGTTTCCCCAGAGGAAATCAGGGTTGCTGAGAATAGCCACAAAAGAAACTGGATTGTTTGATGCTCTCATCTCCCTTTCCACATCCTCAAATCCTAAGGATTTCCCTTTTGTCTACCTGAAGCACCCAGTATCCACTAACAAATATCTTCACCACAATTAAAAAAAAACACATTTTAGGGGTACCTGGGTGGCTCAGTCAGTTAAGTGGCTGCCTTCAGCTCAGGTCTATGATCTCAGGGTCCTGGGATTGAGCCCATGTCGGGCTCTCTGCTCAGGAAGGAGTCTGCTTCTTCCTCTGCCCTCTTCCTGCCCCCACCTCCCCCCCCCCCCCACCTCATGTGTTCTCTCTCAAATAAGTAAATACAATCATTAAAAAGAACACACATTTTAGGATAAGATCTAGTGTGTGTGCTCACAGTGTCACAGTAGTTTTCAAACTGTTTTTGGCCATATCCTTATATAAAGAATATTTACCTCATGTCCAAATAAATGCATAAATGACTGAAATAAAAGTACCATGAAACAATACCTTTCCTTACTAGGAGGAATTAACTCAGATTATTTTCTATTCTTTTCAATTTCATTTATTTTTTATTCAAGTCAAGATTCAGTATATTGATTTCACAGACATAGCTTTAAAAGAATTGGCTTCTGGGGCACCTGGGTGGCTCAGTCGTTAAGTGTCTGCCTTCAGCTCAGGTCCTGATCCCAGGGTCCTCAGATCCAGTCCTGTGTCGGGCTACTTGCTCAGCAGGGACCCTGCTTCTCTCACTGCCTCTGCCTGCCTCTCTGCCTGTTTTTGTGTGTACTCTCTCTTTCTCTCTCCAGCAAATAAATAAAATCTTAAAAAAAAAAAAAAAAAAAGAATTGGTTTCCTATGGTACAAATGCTTAGCAAGATTACTAGAAGAAAACAGAGGGGATAAGCTCCTTGATATGGGTTTCAGTAATGATTTTTTTTTCTTTGATTTGACACCAAAAACAAAGGTAACAAAAGCAAAAATAAACAAGTGGGACTACTACATCAACCTGAAAATCTTCTGCAAAGCAATGGAAATAATCAATGAAATGAAAGGCAACCTACCAAATGGGAGAGAATATTTGCAAACTGTATATCTGATAAGGAATTAATATCCAAATATATAAAGAAATCGTACACTTAAAAACAAACAATCTGATTTTTAAAATGGGCAGAGGAGGGGCACCTGGGTGGCTCAGTGGGTTAAGCCTCTGCCTTTGGCTCAGGTCATGATCTCAGGGTCCTGGGATAGAATCCCGCATTGGGCTCTCTGCTCGGCAAGAAGCCTGCTTCCCCCTTTCCCTCTGCCTGCCTACTTGTGATCTCTGTCTGTCAAATAAATAAATAATAAAATCTTAAAAAAAAAAAGAAAAGGGCAGAGGATCTAAATAGAAATTTTTCCAAAGGAGACATACCACAGCCAACAGGTACAAGAAATGGTACTAAATATCCCTAATTAGGAGGGAACTACAAATCAAACCTACAATGAGATCACCTCACACATAATGATTGGCTATTAGCAAATAGACAAGAAAGAGAGCATGGTGACTATAGTTAATAATACTGCATTGCATATTTGAAAGTTGTTAAAGAGAGTAGATGTTAGAAATTTTCATCATGGGATGCCTGGGTGGCTCAGTTGGTTAAGCAGCTGCCTTCGGCTCAGGTCATGATCCCAGCGTCCTGGGATCGAGTCCCACATCGGGCTCCTTGCTTGACAGAGAGCCTGCTTCTCCCTCTGCCTCTGCCTGCCACTCTGTCTGCCTGTGCTTGCTCTTGCTTCTCTCTCTATGACAAATAAATAAATAAAATCTTTAAAAAAAAAAAAAAAGAAATTTTCATCATAAGAAAGGTATCTATGTATGGTAGCAGATGTTAACTAGACTTGTTATGGTTATCATTTCACAATATATGAAAATAATATTATTTTTTTGAAAGCAATATAATGTTATATGTAAATTATACCCTAATAAAGCAAAATTTAGTTAAAAGACAAGACATAACAAGAATTGGTGAGGGTATGAGGAAATGGAAATCCTTGTGCACTATTGATTATAAATGGGGCATCCTATGGAATCCAATATGGAGGTTCCTCAAAAAATGAAAAATAATGCACATTTTTTGAAAGTGACACATTAGTCCAGATGGACTTTATGGATATATATACAGAACATTTCACCCCAAAACTGCAGAATATACATTCCTTTTCAAGTACACATGGAGGGACGCCTGGGTGGCTCAGTGGGTTAAAGCCTCTGCCTTTGGCTTAGGTCATGATCCCAGGGTCCTGGGATCGAGAGCCCTGTGTCGGGCTCTCTGCTCAGCAGGGAGTCTGCTCCTCTTTCTCTCTCTCTGCCTGCCTCTCTGCCTACTTGTGATCTCTGTCAAATTAAAAAAAAAAAATCTTTTCAAGTACACATGGAACATTCTCCAGGATAGATCACATGTTAGACCACAAAATTGGAAACCAATTATAGGAAGAAAACTGGGAGAAAACATAAGCACATGGAGCCTAAAAATGTTTCTAAACCACCAGTGGGTCAATGAAGAAATCAAAGAGGAAATCAAAACATACTTTGAAACAAATGAAAATGAAATGACAACATTCCAAAACTATGAGATGCAGCAAAAGGAATTCTAAGGAGGAATTTCATAGTGATACAAGCCTATCTCAAGAAACAAGAATAATCCCAAATAAATAATCTAACTTTATATCTAAAGAAAGTTTAAAAAGAACATAGTACAAAGTTATTAGAAGGAAAGACATAATAAAGATCAAAGCAGGGGCGCTTGGGTGGCTCAGTGGGTTAAAGTCTCTGCTTTCAGCTCAGGTCATGATCCCAGGGTCCAGGGATGGAGCCCCGCATCGGGCTCTCTGCTCAGCAGGCAGCCTGCTTTCCTTCCTCTCTCTCTGCTTGCCTCTCTGCCTATTTGTAATCTCTGTCTGTCAAATAAATTAAAAAAAAAAAAAAGATCAAAACAGAAATAAGTGAAATAGAGACAAAAAGGTCAATGAAACTGAAAGTTGTTCTTTAAAAAGATAAACAAAATCAATAATCCTCTAGCCAGAATTATGAAGAAAAAAAGGAAAGCGACCAAAATAAATAAAATCAGAAATGGAAGAGAAGTTACAACTGATATCATAGAAATACACAGGATTATAAGAATACTACAAAAAATTATACACCAACAAACTAAAAAACCTAGAAGAAATAGATAAATTCTTTGAAATATACAAACTTCCAAGACTGAATCACAAAGATGGAAAATCTGAATAGACGAATTATAAGTAACAAAATTAAATTAGTAATTTTAAAATTCCTAAAAACCAAAAATCCAAAACCAGACATCTTCACAGGTAAATTCTACAAATACTTAGAGAAGAATTAGTACCTATTCTTCTCAAATTCCAAAAACTGGAAGAGGAAAAAGTACTTCCAAATCATTTTACAAGGCCAGAATTTCCAGGGCACCTGGGTTGCTCTTTTAAGTGGCAGACTCTTGATTTCAGCTCAGGTCATGATTTCTGGGTTGTGAGACTGAGCTGTGCATCAGGCTCTGGACTCAGCCAGAGTCTGCTTGAAATTCTCTCTCTCCCTCTGCCTCTACCTCTGCCCCTCCCCTTGCTCACATTCACTCTCTCTAAAACAAATGAATACATGAATGAATGAATGAATGAATGACTAAAACAAGGTCAGCATTTCTTTGACAGTGAAACCAAAGACCTCCCCAAAAAAGAGAAAATTATAGGTCAAATCCTTGATAAACATAGATGCAAAAATCCTCAACAAATATTACAAACCAAATTCAACAATACATTAAAAGGATCATATACCACAGTCAAGTAGGATTTATTCCAGGGATGCAAGGGTGCTTCAACATTTACAAATTAATCAACATGGTATACTACATCAACAAAAGAAAAACCCTACGATTATCTCAATAGTTGCAGAAATAGCAACAGACAAAATTCAACAACATATCATCAAAAACAAAAACAAAAACAAAAACCTCCTAACAAAGTGGATGTACAAGGAATTCACCCAATTGTGATAAAAAAAAAAAAAAACTCACACACAAAAACAAACTCATAGATATGATAAACCAGTTAGTTGCCAGTGTTGGAAGTTGGGGATGAGAAAAATAGGCGGGGAGGTCAAAAGGTACAAACTTCCAGTTATAAAATAAATGAGTTCTAGGGATGTAAATATTTAAAAGTAAACAAACACACACATAAGTAAAACAAAGTTCACTATAATCTTATTACCCAAAGATAACCACTGTTAATATATTTTTTAAAGATTTTATTTATTTATTGGACAGAGAAAGAGATCACAAGCAAGAAGAAAGGCAGGCAGAGAGAGGTGGCGAGGCTCCCTGCTGAGCAGAGAGCCTGATGCAGGACTCAATCCCAGGACCCTGAGATTATGACCTGAGCTGAAGGCAGAGGCTTAACCCACTGAGCCACGCAGGTGCCACCACCATTGTTAATATTTTACTTTTCTTATGCACATAATGACATGCATAAAAAGTAGCTAAATAACACATATTTTTTAAATAGATGATAAACATGTTATCATAATAATAATAATAATGCTAATATCCCATTACAACTTGATTTTTAACTGACAGTATCCATTGTATGACTGTATCATCATTTACTTAAACAATCTCTCATGTATAACTTTGTTTCCACAGTTAACAAAACAAAGAGGCAACCCATGGAATGGGAGAAGATATTCACAATTGACACTACAAAGGGTTGAAATCCAAGATCTATAAAGAACTCCTCAAACTTAACACACACAAAACAGATAATCATGTCAAAAAATGGGCAGAAGGCATGAACAGATACTTCTCCAAAGAAGACATACAAATGGCTAACAGACACATTAAAAAATGTTCATCATCATTAGCCATCAGGGAGATTCAAATCAAAACCACATTGAGATACCACCTTACACCAGTTAGAATGGCCAAAATTAACAAGACAGTAAACAACAAGTGTTGAAGAGGATATGGAGAAAGGGGAACGCTCTTACACTGTTGACAGGGATGCAAATTGGTGCAGCCACTTTGGAAAACAGTGTAGAGATTCCTTAAGAAATTAAAAATAGAGCTACCCTATGACCTGCAATTGCATTACTGGATATTTACCCCAAAGATACAAATGTAGTGAAAAGAAGGGCCATCTGTAGCCCAGTGTTCATAGCAGCAATGGCCACAGTCACCAAACCGTGGAAAGAGCCAAGATGCCCTTCAATAAATGAATGGATAAAGAAGATATAGTCCATATATACAATAGCATATTATGCCTCCATCAGAAAGGATGAATACCCAACTTTTGTAACAACATGGACGGGACTGGAAGAGATTATGCTGAGTGAAATAAGTCAAGCAGAGTCAATTATCATATGGTTTCACTTACTTGTGAGGCATAAGGAATAACATGGAGGACATTGGGTGAAGGAGAGAAGTGAGTTGGGGGAAATTGGAGGGGGAGACGAACCATAAGAGACAGTGGATTCTGAGAAACAAACTGAGGGTTTTGGGTGGGGAGTTGGGTGAGCCTGGTGGTGGGTATTAAGGAGGGCACATATTGCATGGAGCACTGGGTATGGTGCATAAACAATGAATCTTGGAACACTGGAAAAAATAAAATAAAATTAAATTAAAGTTGTTTCCAATTTTTTGACATTATAAATGAGGGATCAATGTGAGCATGTTTATGAATATTTCCTTACGTTAAATTCCTAGAAGTGGAGTCAGTGGTGACGGGTTTGTATATTTAAAATACTCTGGCTTAGCTATTATACTTAGTCTGTGGGGTCACGGACAGAACTCACCATTGCAAATGGACTGTCTTGAGAAGGGTTCAGATTTCAGAAAAAATAGTACATTTGCTGACATTTGAAATGTGATTAATAATTCACTGTCAAAGGAGTCGTACAAGGTAAAAGGAAGAAGAAGAAAAAAAAAGAGATGTCACAAATCCTTTACGAGCAACTGAGACAGTGCTGTGGAACAAGTATCGTAGCTAAGCAACTATCAACAATCCAAAGCTCATTGGAGGGGTTGGGGTGGAGAAGCTATAAGCTGCCTCTGTGGGTGCACTTAGAAGTTCATGTTGGGTCATCTAGGTGGCTCAATCGGTTAAGTGGCTGCCTTCAACTCAGGTCATGATCTCAGGGTCCTGGGATCAAGCCCTGAATCTGGCTCCCTGGTCAAAGGGGAGCCTGCTTCTCCCTCTGCCTCTGCTGCTCCCCCCGCAACCTGCCTGCTCATGCTCGCTCTCACTCTCAAATAAAAAAGTAAAGTCTTAAAAAGAAAAAAAAGCTCATGTCTGTTTTGGTACCTACTGGTCTTACATCTCCTTCCTACTCTTCCAATTCCTTTCCTTGCTAAGTGCCAGTTTAGCTTCCTGACTTTGAAGTGGTGTGTTCTCTTTCAATGATCAGGCTCCAGGTAATTTCTTAATGGATGGTGTCAGTTTTGCTTGTAAACTGGAATCTGAACATTGTTTTCAGTAAATATCCAATAATGTATTGGGGCATGCCGGTGAGTAACTCATCCCTTTCACATGTGAGATCAGCATCTTCTGTAAGCTTTGCAATTCCCTATAATCTTGGGCCATAACAGAAAAGAGATACTTTCTTTTGAGACAGAGATGAAGAAAGAGAACTGGAGTTAGGGAAAGGGCAAGGAAACATAGATCACAAAAGAGAAAATTGTCTTTAGTATATAGTATTAACAGCATTGTCTTTGTATGGGAGGTATTTGGAGCATTCATTCATTTCTTATTTATTGATTTACTTATTGATTCAACATTTATTAAGTACCCACAAAGAATCAGGTGATTAGTCACTGGGAAGTCAAAGTTAAATACTTCATAGTCATCGCCCATGAGGAGCTCATAGTCTGAAAGATGACCATGTAATATTTTTAGTTATATCTGAACTTAGAAGTGGGGAGAAATGGTAAATATAGTTTTCAGTGTAAAGCTCAAGTTGGGACTGAAGAAATAGCATAACTGGTAGAGTACAGGATGCAGCTACATAACAAGCTGTAATGCCTGTTAGGTGCCCCAGACCGTGGAGAACCTAAGACTGTATTCTGGGATTGCATTTGGGTTATGTTCATCACACGTGCTTAGACTGTTAACACTTAATGGCATACTATGGACATGTCACTGAACTAAGTGCTGCTAACTAAGAATAATTATGCCTTGATTTCATGAAGTTTACATCTAAATCCATTGGTCACTGGAGGACCCAAGAGAAGAAAAAGATATTTATTTAATGTTTAGCTAATGAGTAAAGCTGGTACAAGATCTTGTAAGACAAGTTATCATAATGGATTTGGCTCAGTTGAGTTTATTCCAGAGGGCACTTACCAAGGCCAAGAAGGAAAGCTACACAAAAAGCAGAGAGTTAAGAGGCAACTATTTTAGGTAAGCAGTTAATCAATCTCAAGTTTCTTAGTAGTTCCTCCAGGGAAGTTGTACCATCTTGTTTGAAAATCGTGTGCAGTGGTTAGTCAGTATTGGAAAGGAGGACAGTGACGAATCAAAGGAAAATGCAACCGTTAAAATTACATTGCAATTATGATAAGAAACAGATTAGCCAGGAGAGATTGTGCTGTCAAAACCTAGATATTGAAAAAAAAAAAAATTTAACAAACCTGGCATCTGTGAAGTTTGTGATTAAGTACAAAAACAAAATGAATTTTTAGGAATTTCAGTTAAGTTCTATGCTTCTCTTTGGTGATGATCCCATCCTTAGTTTTAAGATAATCCAGGTGTCTCCAGCTATCTCAATGTATGTTGTGAAATTTTGTAAGCAAAATAAAGTTACAAAGATAAATAATTTTGTATAGGAAAATATACTTGACTAAACTCATGAGATCTGAATTCCATTTTAGTTTGCCAATAACTCGTGTGAATTTGACAAAAATAATTCTCTTTCTGATTCTTAATTTCTTCACTTCTAAGTTATGGAATATGACTGGTTTATACAGTATCATCTCATCATCTTTTTGTACACCTTGGGCCTCATGTATGTATGGGGCTGGCTCTGGAACTTGGAAATCCGAGTTTTGTACCTCTCCAAAACTGGGGGCTCATTTACATGCTAAAGAACCTCACCCTTTGGGAAGAATGGGATGAAAATTTGTCTTGCAGCTGGGAGGACACTCAGAGCACACAACTAAGCACATGCAAAGGGAAAATTAATACTTACTGGAGGCTTCAGTCTGGTAGTGAAGACAGGGGATGGGCCAAAGAAACCTATAATGGGAGCGTTTCCTACCTATCTTAATATTTATTGAGAATCTCTGTTTTCTAATTTAATTTTATTATTTAATGTAATTTAATTATTTTATTCTTTGTTTCACACTAATATCTGGATCAAGAAAGTGCCATAATATTCCTTTTCTGGGATTTTGCAATCGCTGAAGTCATCTTGCTGATTGCTTTACTTTAGTCTTGGCAGGAGCAGGTAACATACCCCTGCTTTTACATGATTTATAGTTGAACAAAGCCTTTTGTTTTCCCCACTCAGTTCTTAATAGGGCAGAACAATTGTTTTTTTGTGTTTTGTTTTTAATTTGAAGGAATAATTCTGAGCTGCAGTCAACACCCATCCCAGGCATGTAGAGTCAAGTGTTTTGGCCAGTCAAAGGTGACTTTTGGGTCAGGTATTAACCATGGAGAGACATTCAGATATTTTGCCTATTGAATTTTAAAAGACTTATTTGTGAAAGACTTAACTTCAGGACATTGTGGCTTTAAAAAGTGTGCAAATGTTTAGGTTGCCACCACTCCGAGTGGTTGCTCACAACACAACCAAGGTGTGGCATTTGTACCACACAGGTTCTATCTTGCTGATTATTTATGGTAATTACACAGGAGGTGAATGAACACACTGTGCAAGCTGGAAAAATAAAGAGAGATTGTGATTTGAGGGGAGGGGAGGAGAGATGTGAAGAGAGGGATATTGAATAAAATGGGTGTGGTGTATGTTCTGGTTCTGAAACCTTGGTATCTGTCAACCATGCAGTAGATACAAAGATCTCTGTAGCATTAAAACTAATAGAAATCCCATTTAAATTTTTGTTCCTGCTGCTTTTGAAATATATCCTCTTAAATACACATGAGAATTGTAAAAGAACTATTTTCCGATTTAAAGCAAAACAAACTAATTTGCCTTTTCTCTTATCTGAATCTTTATATGCTTATCAGAACACTGTTGTTTGTACAAAACCATTAGTTGATATTTCCAAAATTTTTATTTATTATTCTTCTGCTATGCTGCTGAGTAGTTCTTTCCATAAGCATCTAAAAAATTTAAAACATACACTTCCAAATGTTTCTTGTTAAAGTATTTCAAAACTTTTCATTTATAGTATTCTGATTTAAAAAAAAAAAAAGAACCTGGGGAATATTTTAGATTCTGTTTTTCTTTTATGATTCATACTGGTATCTGTACTTCAGCATTAGTAAATATCACGTAATTTAGTGTACATATACACTAAATACTAAAATAATATATAATTACAATTAAAATAGAATATTATAATGTATAAAATAATTACACTAAAAATATATAAATAATCTATTATATAACTATATATAAAAATAATACAAAGTAATATATACTAAATATATTATGTAATTGGTTTATATTTGTTAAACTGTCAAAGCTTCAGTTTTTCCAGCAGTAAAATGGCATTTGAACACTTCCTAAAGATTACTGAAAGGATGAAACAAGAAAATTAGACAAACAACTAGCACAACTACTCTGACAGTAGTAGTTAATGAATGAATATATATTATTAGCCAGATAAACACAGTTACATCTTCAAGATACTTATTACATATATATCAAATAGTCCAAAGGATGATTTATAAGACACAAATTCAGAGATCTTGAGAGTCTCATTATTCAAAACTCTGCATCTATTCACATACATTATTTCCTGAGGTGAAGAAAGGCTTCCCTGATAAGTTGTCATATAAGTAAGATGAGCATAGGCTAGGCAGCTTGGAGGAAGAATCAAGAATAAATAAGGAGGGGGGCACCTGGGTGGCTTAGTCCATTAAGTGTCTCCCTTTGGCTCCAGTCATGATCCTGGGGTCCTAGAATCGAGTCCCATGTCGGGTTCTCTGCTCAAAAAGGAGTCTGCCTCTCCCTCTCCCTCTGCTGCTCTTTCTCTCTCTTTTTCTGTCAAATAGGTAAATAAAATCTTAAAAAAAAAAAAAAGAATAAATAAGGGTGATGGTGATTGGGGCAGGGAGAGGAAATTAACATATGCAAAAATTTCCAGAGGCTTCCAAACTGGGCTGCATATTGGAATCATCGGGGAAGCTTTAAAAACATGAATCCTAGCCCTGGGTCCCACCCCCAGGAGTTCTGATTTCACTGGTCTGGGGCAGCCAGGCTAGTAGGATGTTTTTAAAGCTCTCCAAGTGATTCTAATGTGCAGTCAAGGTTTAGAACCATTGCACTGGAGGCAAGAAATCTGGGAGCCACAAGAAAATAGAAAGGGTAATGAGTAAAGAGGATAGAGAGGCTAAGATGGAAGAAGTGGACAATTTATAAAATGCCTCATCCACTGTGCGATCCCTATCCTGTGCTGAGCTATGCTAAGAACTTCCAGCTTTATTCTGAACAGGGAACAGCTGCAAAGAAAGGTTTTGCTCTCACGGCTGCAGGGTCAAGAACTGACTGTAGAAAGTAAGACTAGAGGCAGGAGAGAAGTTTGGTAAGGTAGAGTTTGCAGTTGTGCAGGCTAGAGAAGACTGTAGCCCAATCCAGAGCAATGCCCATGGATGGAGGAAAATGGAGTGATTTGAGAGCCCTTAGAGGAAGAGCTGACAGAAGCTGGTGACTGACTGGAAAGCAGGGTGAGATGCTTTTAATTAAGGTTAGCCAGAACAAGTAGAAGTCTGTAAGAAAAAGGTAAATTCAGTGTTGGAAATGCTGGTTTGACATGTGCAATGGATGTCTAGATGCAGGTGTTGGGAAGCAGTTGGGACATATAGCTCTGGAACTAGAGAAAGCAAGGGTGGGGACCCGTGTATTAGATACTGAAAGCAAGGATTTAGTCTCACACAGACTTCCTTTTCCCTCTCTTCTTTGCAGCTTCACTGGGCTGGCCCCACCAGACCTGAACTTCGGGGCCTGGCACATAAATCATCTTTTGATTTAGAATGCAATGTCGGTAAAATACTAAAGTAAAGGGGAGAAATGAGAGCAGCACAACTTATTACAGAGAGCTACTTTGTCACAACTCTTCCCGTGGAGATGGTAAGACACTGTGGAAGCACCAGAAAGAAAAAACCAAATATGACATGGGCTCTGCATCCCACCTCAGATGTGGGTTCTTGGCAGTCCTGTTTTTTCCTACCTGACCCTGGCCCCTTGGTCAGACCTAAATGGACCAAATGTGGTACCTGAGTCCAGTTGGACCAATCTGATACTCTCTGGACAATGTAAACTGAGAGACATCTCAGAGCTCTGGAAGAAAAGTTAAAGGATTCCTGCTGGGGAATTGCCTTATTTCCTCCATTCCTGCTGATAGTTGGTTGACTTTTCCTTGGATTCTGTAAAACAGATTTCACTGAGTCCCAGTAAAATATCCATAAATTCTTGTAAATAAATTGGAAATATTCTAAATGTCAATGAACATAATACCGCGATTACAAAACTGGAAAGCCCTCTGACTTACTCTTCAATATTGTCTTGTAAGATTACTCATTAAATGAAAAAAACACTGGAAGAGCAACACAGATGGTATCATTCCATGCGGGAAAAAAAAACCACCTATATGTGTAGGTATGCATAAAATCTGAAATCTGAGCCACAGCCAAATTTTAAGAGTAGTTACTTTTTTCTGGATTTGGAATTGTACAGGAAGTATTTGATAGCTTTTTATTTTTATTTTTTTTTAAGTTTTAACAAAATTTTCATTTTTTGTTAACCTAGCTTGAGTTGATTTTTCTAACTTGTAGCCAAGAGAGTCTTCACACAACAGATGAAGCCACATAAATACAAAACTTCAAGAAGCTTAATATTCATTAACTCTATAGTGAGATTTGGAGAAGAACATTAAGTTGGAAGGACATTAATAATTAGAAAGGATATAAATTAAGAAAGGTAGTCAGGATCCAGATCATGACAGTTCTCATATATATACATCTCCAGGTTCCCCACCTTATAAATAACAACCTCAGGTTCTAAGAATGATTGAGTACAAGCCATCCTTCTTGCTGTACAAGAATCTGAAGATAAAGCCTCTGAACCCTTCCAATTTATAGTAGCACAAGAGATTGTTTTGAATATTTGAAGAATATACAACTGAAATCTTTGAACTGAGTCTGGATTTAGTGGTAGTAGGAAAATATTTGTGCTAACTTGTCCTTAATAAATACTTCAGTATCAGTATCAACTTCTAAATCTACAAACACCTCCATTAATCTTTTATTTGACACGACATCTCAAAGAAAATGACAGCAAACACAGCAAAGATATTTAAAATATCTGGCCACTTAAAGAATAAAAATATGCCATCTGGTTTATGCATACCCCCAGGGAATAAAAAGTGATGTTGTTTTTGTTTAAGTATGCTTTCCATAATCTACTGCCAACATTTCTCAAATAACAATTTCCCACCATCACTAAAAGGTAACTCTCTAGCTTGTACACTAAAAAATCTGTACACTTCCATCTACATTCCATGCAATTATGAACGGTCACTCAGTTTTATCAGTTTAAACAGGATTTTTTATTTTCAAAGATGGAGGCCTGTTCAATGAACCGTGACAGTGATTTTTAGCCTATTTTTATTGCAAAATATAATATGTTGAGAAGAATTTATAGGAAAATGCAGATATTACCAATGCACAGGTTAGGAGTTAGAACACTGCTGGCAACCTAGAAGTCTGCCCATGTTGTTGATGTGGGCCTTCCAGAACATATCCTTCTCCCTTTAGCTTAGACATAATCATTACTATGATTTTATGATAATAACTTCCTTATATTTTTGTTATAGTTTATTTTTTTTTACCAATTATGTATGCATCCCTTTTTCTGAACTTCATATAAATGGATGTATACTAATAATTTTCTTCTGTATCTCATGATTATAATGTTTATTCAAGGGTGCCTGGGTGGCTCAGTGGGTTGGGCCTCTGCCTTTGGCTCGGGTCATGATCCTGGGGTCCTGGGGTCGAGCCCGTGCCGGGCTCTCTGCTCGGCAGGGAGCCTGCTTCCCCCTCTCTCTCTGCCTGCCTCTCTGCCTACTTGTGATCTCTCTGTCATATAAATAAATAAAATCTTTTTTAAAAAATAAGATTTATTCAAGTTTGTATAAACCTGTAGTTTGTTCATTTTTTAAAAAAATATTTTATTTTATTTATTTGTGAGAGAGAGAGAAAGTGAGAGCACAATTAGGGGGAGAAGCAGGCAGGGGGAGAAGCAGGCAGAGGGAGAAGCAGGATCCCTGCTGAGCAAGGAGTCTGATGTGGAACTCAGCTCCCAGGACTCTGGGATCATGCCCTCAGCCAAAAGCAGACACTTAACAAACCGAGCCACCCTGGTGTCCATGTAGTTTGTTCATTTTAAATTACTGAGTAATATTCGACTATAAGAACACAGCATTTTTTTATTATTGTTATTCTATTTTTGATAGACAAAAAAGTATAAAGCCTCTTGAAGACCTAAGGTAAATATAATTTGGAGTGACCCTAATAATTGTATCCAAAATTTTATTTGAAATTGAATGTTTATAAAATATGGATCTCTAGAGCAACATTGCTCAATAGAAATTTCTGGATAATGGAAAGGGCTCAAAAATGATTGTCTTGGGGCGCCTGGGTGGCTCAGTGGGTTAAGCCGCTGCCTTCGGCTCAGGTCATGATCTCAGGGTCCTGGGATCGAGTCCCGCATTGGGCTCTCTGCTCAGCAGGGAGCCTGCTTCCTCCTCAATCTCTCTCTCTCTCTCTGCCTACTTGTAATCTCTCTCTGTCAAATAAATAAATAAAATCTTTTTAAAAAAATTTAAAAAAAAGACTGTCTTTTTCTCTTCATTTTCCCTTTTAAAATCTTTCATTCTATGAGATCTATTAAAAAGTTCTGCTGCCTTTAGAAATATGCTCCTCTTTATCACTTTCCACAAATTAAAATGGAAGGCAGGAAGAATCTCTTACAAAACAGTTCCTCGAGGATACTGTCAGGCCTGACACTTTTCATAGGAATTCCTGAAACAGCGAAGCATTTACACCTCATGTGAGAGAAATCACTGCTGAACACACTCCCTGCATGTTTTGTCCCTGTTTGGTTGTCATTACAGCTGTGTAACAGGTGCACAGACTTTCTTCCTTTTTAAAAATAATTGCAAAGAGGCTTCCCACCCCCATGCACTCAGTAGGTGGTCCTAAGCCTTAAACCAAACAAAGCTGCCAGGAAAGGATCTCCTTGTCATTGAATTCTGCCCATTAGGAACAGTCACTTTCCAGAATTAATGCAGCAAAAGCAATTGCCATTTTCTATCATTGCAGAGTGAAGCACATGATCTGCACTTGGCAAAAGTACATGAACAAATGCTCAAACCTTGAAAAGTAATTGTGTGATGTACTATCAAGAGCATTAATCAAATACTTGAGCAAACTAAGCAGCAATAGCTTAGCAGCATATTTATGGATATATCTCCTCAGGCAAGGAAAACAAAGGCAAAAAGAAACTGTTGGGACTACACCAAAATAAAAAGCTTTTGCAAAGCAAAGGAAAAACCATCCACAAAACAAAAAGGCACCCAACTGAATAGGAGAAGATATTTGCAAGTGACATATCTGATAGAGGTTAAATCCAAAATACATAAAGAACGTTTACAAGCCAACAACAAAAAAACAATCTGATTGAAAAATGGGCAGAGGATCTGAATAGACGTTTTTTTCTAGAGAAGACATACAGATGGCCAACAAACACATGAAAAGATGTTTAGCACCACTCATCTTCAGGGAAATGCAAATCAAAACCACAATGAGATATCACTTTACACAGTCAGAATGGGTATTATCAAAAAGAAAAGAAATAAATATTGGCAAAAATGTGGAGAAAAAGGAACCTGGTGCACTGTTGGTAGGAATGTAAATTGGTGCAATCATTGTGGAAAACAGTACGATTCCTCAAAAAATTAAAAACAGAAATGCCACATGATCCAGTAATTCTGCTACTGGGTATTTACCCAAAGAAAATGAAAACACCTATTCAAAAAGATACCCCAACCCAAGATAGCCAACCCAAGTGTCCATTGATAAATAAACAGATAAAGAAGATGTGTATATATATATATACAAACTTATGTATACACATATATGGAATATTACTAAAAAAAGGAGATCTTGCCATTTGCAACAACGTGGATGGACCTAGAGTGTATTATGCTAAGTAAATAAATCAGACAGAGAAAGACAAATGCCATATGATTTCACTTTTATGTGGAATCTGAGAAACAAAACAAACAAATGAAAAACGGGCTTTTAAATACAGAGAACCAACTGAAGACTGACAGGAGGTGGGTGGGGGGATGGGCAGAATAGGTGAAGAGGATTAGGAGGTATGGGTTTTCAGTTATAAAATAAATAAGGCATGAAAATGAGAAGTACAGCATAGGGAATAAAGTCAATAATAGTATGGTATGAGGCAGTGTGTCCAAGGTCCCGAGGATCTGTCTCTGGCTTCAACAGTGTTAGGACCAAACAGATCCAGGGATGCCCCTCCTACAAGCCTCCAACCACCTTCCAAACTTTTTTCCAACTTTTCTTTCCAGAGCCATGTTCTCAGTCACTCTTCCTCTGGGACCAGCCAACACCATATTTTGAGGGTAGCTCCTTACTATTGATCTCCCCTGAGTTCCCAGATTCGTTAGAATTTTTCCACCCAAGTGGAGGACACCATCAACCGCCTGGTCGGCAGATGCATGCTGACTTTCTTTGGGCATATATTTCTTTGGGCTTCTACTTCCTTTGGACCATGTGGCTCTGGAGGGAGGGGGCCGCTTATTCCAGGAGTTGGCTGAGGAGAAGCGCAAGGATGCTGAATGTCCCTTAAAGACATAAAACCAGCGCTGCAGCTGTGCCCTGTTCCTGGATGTACAGAAGTGTCCCACGATTAGTGGGGTAAAACCCTGGACACCATGGAAGCTGCCATGCTCCTGGAGAAGAACGTTAATCAGGCCCTTTTGGATATGCGTGGCCTGGGTTCTGCCACACCAACCTCCATCTCCGTGACTTCCTGGAAAACCACTTCCCAGATGAGGAGGTGAAAGTTGTCAAGGAAATGTGCTACCACCCAACTAACTTCCACAGGCTGGCTGGCCCGTAGGCTGGCTGGCCCCCAAGCTGGGGCCAGATGAGCATCTCTTCCCAAAGCTAACCCTCAAGCACAGCTAGAGCCTCTGAAGCCCAGCAGTCCTTGAGGGGGACCTCTGGCATCCCCTTGGTGCCAGGGCTTGTGCCCAAGCCTCTCTCTGCAGACACTGGGCAGCTTTTAAACCACTCTAGAGCCCTCTCACAAGCCATGGACCAAATGAAAACAATAAAGCTTTTTACAGCAAAAAAAAAAATTGTAATATTATAATAACAATGTATGGTTAACTACACTTACCATGTGAGCATTAAGTAATGTAAAGAATTGTTGAATCACTGTGCTATACACCTAAAACTAATATGACATTGTATGTCAACTATACTTCAATAATTATTAAAAAGCAGCCATAGAAAAGAGCATGTTTGGCTCCCTAAAAATGTTAAATTCTATATTAATAAAAGATGAGAATATAACAATAGGTTACTCTGTTTCTGCTATGTAAGGAGGAGTTTTTAAATCATTTTATAAAAACACTCAAAAATAAATGATCACAAAAAATACCAAATTAGTTAATATAACTAGTAAACAAATATCTCCTTTCAGATGGTCCCTTCTCTACTCAAGTTAAAAAAGCTCTTGAGGAATGCTTGGTATTTGCCTGGGTTGGTCCAATCACTGGAACTGGAGGTGACTGGGTAGTACTTGTACAAGCTCCTACTTGAAACAGGTAGCCAGGACAAAAGTTGCACCCCCCAACCCCCTAAAAAATTATGGTGCACACATAGTGTTGGGTGTACAAAATGACTAATACAGTAAAATTTAGATGAATTACTTTACTTATTAGTAGCAGGTTATATAGAAAATGTGATTGGGAAAAATGGAGTTACTGGCTAATATGTGATTGCCAAAACTTTGTGCCTCTACAAACTAATATGAGTAACTAAAATATTTCCTATAACTATAAAATTATGTCTCATCTTACCAGAAGGGATTTCATAAGACTGATAACATAAATGGAAATTTAAATTCAAACTCCAAGTTCTTTTGGAATAAAGACACAAAGTATGAAACAAGTAAAAATATCACAGCATATAAAAATAAGCAATTTCAATTCATAGGAAAAAATCCCCCGGATGTTTTATATTTAGGTATCTACTGAGTCTTACAACCTGAGCTTCAATTCTACAGGAATATTTGGAAGTCATTCTCACTGAGCTGGCCAATTCCCCTTGTACACGATGAATAGAACCATCTCATCTCTGATTAACTGAGCACAGTGATTTCCAAAACAGGAAACAATCTGCCTGGGACATATCAACAAAGCAATTTCCTTTTCTGAATGCATGTAGTTGTATTAAACTGGGAAACATTTCTGAATATGGTTTACTAGCTAGAAAACCATGCTCTTGGGTAATGTTTTCACAGTTTGCCAGCACCCATAGATGAGAACAAACATGAGCTGTAAAGAACTCTATTTCAACTTAATGTTTTTTCTCACCCTCAGTATTTATCAATAATCAAGAAAACTGTTGATGGTACAATCTTCCTTGAATTTCATCACAAAGAATAAACAACCACGGGAATTCTGCAGGTTTGTTATTAAATGTGAACTGATATTATGAACTGAAACTGATAAATCTGAATGGGGAATAAAAAACCTCCAGATTGCTGAGTATAAACTCTGTTATTTTTCATTTACATTCCTCTTTTTATTCCAAAATGGAAGATCACACATAAAAGTGCTTGAAAGTTTTCATAAAGCAAATGTGCTCATCAAGCTAAAGACCCGAGGTACTAAATAATGATGGTTCAGCAGCACAACCTGTGGTTTACTTTTCTATTTATGTCTTCCATTTTTTAAATGACATACTTAATAACTGAGCTCATACAGAGAGGGAACATTTTCAATTATTGAAGAGTCCAAATTCATAATGTCATAAAAATGGTATGTAAACCCTTTTTATAAGCAGTCTTTATATTAGGATTAAGGTTTGCTATAATTCAGAGTTTACCTCAGCACTGTCTTTTACACACACTCACATGCACACAGACGTACACATCCCACACATTCCAGGTAATAGTTATATATATGTTATACATTATATATACTATATTTGATAATTTTAAGAAATTTTTCTTTATTCAAATCTCTTCTCTATCACTCTGATTAATAACATCCAACTTTTAAAACATTAAATTGATAATTTCAGAGATCGGTTTATAAGGTAAGTTCATTTTGGGCTTTGGCACAAAACTGATTATTAAAACAAAGCACAAAAGCACTTTTTAATAAAAGGATAAGTTTTCTCTTGCTCTCAGCTTCCATGAGGAAACAAAAAAATAAAACACTGTGTACTGAAGAATATGGGAGTATTTTCATTTAAGTGCCAAGGAGCAATATATTGACATTTGAGCCAGATTACTTATTATACTAATGATCTGGGAAAATATACAAAATAAATTATATAATAAAGCTAAATTGGATAAATAATGGCTAGTTATTTGTTTTGTTTTAAAGATTTTATTTATTAAAGAGTGAGAGAGTGTGCATGCACAAGCAGGGGGAGCAGCAGAGGGAGAGAGAGAAGCAGGCTCCCCACCAAGCAGGGAGCTCGATGCCGGGCTGATCCCAGGACCCTGGGATGATGACCTGAGCAGAAGGCAGACACTTAAATGACTGAGGCAACTGGGCGACCCCAAGTTATTTGTAAGCAGGAAACCCACACCATAAATACCCAAAGGTTAAGCAATATAGACAAAGCACTATTGTTGTTGGGAGTAAGTGAATTAGGTTGACTTGCCCTTCTTCAGTGGTGTGCCAGGCCTCCCCTTTCTACAGGGAATTGTCTGTGAGTCAGCGGATGCATCGTATCACCATGCAGGAAGGTGCTCTTGTCTCTAGGCAGATTCTCGCTAAGGTATTGTTGAAACCCCAAAGAAGAGAAAATCAATCAATGGAAACGTTCTTTCAGTGTCACAAAGAGCTGGTAATCTAGCTGGTTGGCTTCCACATCCAGGTTTGCCATTGATTTGCTCCGTGATAAAACACTTAACCCTCAGCTCAGCAGTCTAAAATAAAGGAAGCTTTGCTCTGGGAATGGCAGCAGGTTTAATTAATCTTCTTAAGGAGCTCTAAATCCCTGGCTATGTGGCTAGGGGAAAAGTACATAATTAAGGGTCTGGTCTTCCAGAGAGGGAAAGCACTAGGCTGGAAAGTCTTACCATAATAAGCCCATGCCAGGAATGTGATAAGTAAGGAAAATACTGAAAAGGAAGATAAATTAATGTAGGAAGTTATACTGAGAAAATGTGACCACCTAGTGATCACCATCAGTTTTGGCCATTTGAAATATGAGAATATAGAAGTATCTGAAGAAGGAGAAGGCAGGAGCGACTTGTTTGCAAGATAATAATATAAGCAGTACCATTTATTCAGATCCTATTATGTTTTAGGCATTCTCCAGAGGCAGTTTATACATACATATATATTACTTTATCCATTGAAAGGTAGGCATTACTCTCTTAATACATAAGCAAACAGTGTCACTGCAAGATTCCTTGATTTGCCCAAGGTGATAGAGCTATTAAGTGGCAGAGTCAGGTTTTAAACCGAGGTTTAAAAATCCTGTAGTTGTCACTCTATGTTACACGGGTCTTAGCGAGTCTGGGTCTTGATATTATTCTAAGAGAGGAACTTGTTTGATGATGTCTATGCCCAAAGAAAACTATTAATTCCATGGAAGTTCTATTCAATGAGATTTTTGTCTCTTAGGTTGAGTAGCAGATTTTGTTCCCAAGGGAAGAGCCCTAAAGAATTTCAAAAGAAAGAGTAACTTCAGGGTACAACTTCCCCCAAACAGAAGACATCTGACCCTCACAAATTCCAAGTCATGACAGTCACATGAAAAATATTGGACTCTATATAAACAATCTTGAAAAATAATATAGTAACTCATTTAATAGCTAATGCACAAACTGCATAAGAGGAATGAAATTATATTTGCACTGGAAAAGGATGGGGTTCTTCATTTACTGCCCAATGAAATAGTTACTGTGATGTTTTCAAAGGGTGTAGGTATTTGTTAGTCCATATGTTTAACATTTAAGTTTTACTTTAAAACTTGGGTCTTGGGGCAGGGTAGCTCAGTTGGTTAAGCATTGGCCTTAGGTTCAGGTCATGATCCTGGAGTCCCTGGATCAAGCTCCTCTCCCTGCTCATTCTCTCTCTCCTTCTTTCAAATAAATAAATAAAATCTTTTTAAAAAAATAAAATAAGATATGGATCTTGGGGAGCCTAACTGACTCAGCTCGGTAGAGCATGTGACTCAATCTTGGGGCTGTGATTTCGAGCCTCATGTTGGGTGTAGAGATTACTTAAAAATTTTAAAAAAAAATCATAAGAAAAAATAAGATCTGGGTCTCACACTGTATTTCCAAAATGAGTAACTGACATTTTACTGTGTGGCAGCAGCTTCACTTAGTTTTATTATTTTGAAAAACTTAAATGTAATAGATTTTTACCAAGTGACAATTTCTCTGCATGAGAGAAAGTTTAAATATTTTCTTTGTATATTTTACAAAACTGAATAGATACTATAACATTAAGAACACAAATATGAGGGGTGCCTGAGTGACTCAGTGTGTTAAAGCCTCTGCCTTCAGCTCAGGTCATGATCTCAGGAGCCTGGGATTAAGCCCTGCATCATCGGGCTCTCTGATCAGTACGCAGCCTGCTTTCCCCTCCGTCTCTGCCTGCCTCTCTGCCTACTTGTGATCTCTGTCTGTCAAATAAATAAATAAAATCTTAAAAAAAAAAAAAAGAACACAAATATGAAAAAATATGAAATTGAAGAACTTTCCTGCATGAGAACAATTGCTTGAAAAATACACCCTTAATTGTACTACAGAAGGAACAGAAGAGTGCTCATAAAATAAAATTACCTATTTTTACATTAAATAAGTAGGAAGCAGGGGCGCCTAGGTGGCTCGGTTGATTAAGCATCCAACTCTTGATTCTGGCTCAGAGCATGCATGATCTCAGTGCTGTGAGATCAAGCCCCACATCAGGCTCCACACTCAGTGGGAAGTCTGCTTGAGATTCTCCCTCTCCTTCTGTCCCTCCCCTGACTCGAGCACACACACTATCTTTCAAATAAATACATCTTTTAAAAATAATAATAATAACTAGGAGTCAGGGTGAGATAGTGAAACAGAGACCTGGGTTTTAGTTCTAGTTCTTCCAACAACCATATCGTGGGTAAGTTTCAAAAATAAGGGGGTTGGATTTGGTGATCTCAAGTGTTCTATGCAGCTTGCTCTATATATCTAAATCTCCTAAGAGCTGGATGAGTAACTTGCAAAACATTTTCTCAAGCACGGATAGAATCATAACTACTTGAGTCACTGAAAGTTTCACTGGACAAGTTCCTCATGGGGGTGCCATATGAGGAGATCCTTCCTTGGCTTGGTATATGCAGAATGATGTAATGTTTTAATAGGCCCCACCTTGTCTGGTGGAATCACTTTATCAGTTGCTTTCTGGCTGACAGCACTGAAAGAAGTACTCAAAGTGGCCTGTACATGAGATTTAAAATCCTTTTATTATGCTGCATGAGGAATTTAGAAAAACCAACATTCCAATGTATTCCAAATGAAAAAATACCACTATCTGTCCCCATTTCTGGTGCTTACCATGACAAGGTGTGTTCTGTGTAAAACACCCAGTCACACAGATAGAGGTTTACTTAGCAAGAATTCTCAATCAGTGAGGAATAAGCCCTAATGATCTTATAATTCTTATTATCATCATGCAATTACACGATGAGTTCCTTTGAGGAAGGCTTCTTGAAACTTCTTCCAAGTAATATGGAAAGGCTGGCATTTAGCCATGGTTGAAGAATCGTCAGAGTTTTCTGTGTAGGTGGGGGAAACTGCTTTGCTAAACAGACAACTGGAATATTCCCTCAATGTAATAAAGTAAATAGGTTTCATGTTTCCCTGGCACTCTCTCCTCTCTTTTTGATCATCTCTTTCTTTACCCATGTTGCTTTTATTTATTTATTTATTTATTTTGTTTGTTTGTTTTAAGTAAGCTCTATGTCCAACATGGGGCTTGAACCTACGACCCCAGACCAAGAGTTGTATGCTCGGGCGCCTGGGTGGCTCAGTGGGTTGAGCCGCTGCCTTCGGCTCAGGTCATGGTCTCAGGGTCCTGCGATCGAGTCCCGTGCCGGGCTCTCTGCTCGGCAGGGGGCCTGCTTCCCTTCCTCTCTCTCTGCCTGCCTCTCTGTCTACTTGTGATTTCTCTCTGTCAAATAAATAAATAAAATCTTTAAAAAAAAAAAAAAAAAAAGAGTTGTATGCTCTACCAACTGAGCCAGCCACGGGCCCCGCCTGTGTTGTTTTTAAAACCAAGAAGTATATGCAAGAAAAATCAGACCACAAACGTTCAATTATCCTTATCAGCTTTTACTCAAATTTCACTTTTCTCACTTTAAAGTTATAAGCCAGCCCTCGTCCTCCTTTAAAATTTGAGGATTTGAGTTTTACTTGAGAACTATAGATAAGGCTGGGGCACCTGGTTGGTTGGTTAAGGTCAGACTCTTAGTTTCTGCTTAGGTCATGATTTCAGGGTTGTGAGATGGAACCCCAGGTGGGGCTCTGCACTCAGCAGGGAGTCTGCTTGAGATTCTCTCTTGCCCTCTTCCTCTACCCCTCCCTGCCCTTCTTTGTCTCTCTCAAATAAATAATCTTTAAAAAAAATTAAAAAGAGCAATACCTGGGTGGCTCAGTCGATTAAGTGTCTGCCTTCAGCTCACGTCATGATCTCAGGGTCCTGGGATTGAGCCCCACATTGGGCTCTCTGCTCAGCAGGGAGTCTGCTTCTCCCTCTGCCTGCCATTCCCCCTGCTTGTGCTTGTCCTCTCTCTCTCTCTCTGACAAATAAATAAATAAAGATCAGGCAATCACTATTTATGACTCATAGACTAAGAGTATTGTATATATTTCTTCTTACCTATACCATCCGCAATCAGGAAAAATGAACAGTATTTGTTTTTTACATTTCTCTCTGTAGATCATAAATCTGGTTCAGTTCCACAAACATGTATCAAATACTATACTAGGTACTGGAAGCACAAAGATTAAAGAAGAATGGTTATTGCTTTCATGGAGATTATAGTTAAATAGAAATATAATTATAGTAGTAATGATAATGTATAACATTTATTGAATGATTACTATGATGCCAAGCAGCTCTAAATGTTTTAGACAAATTATCTCATTTAATTACCTCTGGAATAAGGATTATTATTTTACAGGTGAGTAAATTGAACATTGAGGGAAGTTTAGCAACTTGTCCATGGTCATGCTTGCAATGAATGAAAAAGTTGTGTTGAAACTTGGTCTCTCAACTCTAGAACCTCGTATTCTTAATCAGTACTTTATTTATTTTAAAGATGTTATTTCTTTATTTAACAGAGAGAGACAGTGAGAGAGGGAACACAAGCAGAGGGAGTGGGAGAGGGAGAAGCAGGCTTCCTGCCAGTCAGGGAACCTGATGTGGGGCTGATCCCAGGACCCTGAGACCATGACCTGAGCTGAAAGCAGACGCTTAATGACTGAGTCACCGAGGCGCCCCCTAATCAGTACTTTAAAGTCTTCTAGGAGTACATCTAATAAGGTAAGAGAAGTGATGACATCTCAGAGAAGGACTCGGTAGCAATCTATGACTCTGGGGATGTCTTATCAATGACATAGAATAGGCAATGCAAGTAAGATGGAGATGGTCAATGGATTCTAGGCCTTCATACAGAATCAGACCAAGCCTTGATCAAAAAATAAAATACTATATTCTTTCATTTCATTCTCTAATTCAGGTATTTACAGAGCACTGGGTGGAATGTAGGACAGGGAAGAACATGGCTCCTGTCCTTAGAGATCTTCATTCATACATAACAGTAATTCATATATAATCCAGAAACTTTACATTTCCAGGAATTTGTAAAAGCAAACAAAACAAAACCAAAATTATCCAGGCACAACAGTTCTTGTTTCTGTCTTTATTTGATTTTATTTATTTATTTATTTATTTATTTATTTATTTATTTAAGAGACAGAGAGCAAGAGAGAGAGCACAACGCAAGACTCAATTCCAGGACTTTGGGATCATGACCTAAGCCAGTAGTTAAACCAGCTGAGCCCCTCTTGTGACTCTCTTGTTGCTATCTTCAATACCTTTAGTTGGAGTATTTGAGTTCTTTGGAGAAAATACCAAGGATAAAGCTGCAAAGCAAAATGGAGAGGTAGATTGAAGAAAATCTCTATCTTAACAGTTTTTATAGCATTTAAGAAATAAAACACAATTAAGGAAGACTCATTAGAATTTAGCCAGAATAAATATTTTTAAAATTTCTAGAGATTAGGGGCACCTGAGTGGCTTAGTTGGCTAGGGGTCTGCCTTTGGCTCAGGTCATTATCTCAAGGTCCTGGGATTGAGTCCTGTGTCTAGCTCCCTGATTAGTGGGGAGTCTTCTGCTCCTTCTCTGTCTAGCCTTCCCCCTCTTGCCCTGCTAGTGCTATCTCTCCCTCAAATAAATGGATAAAGAAGATATGGTCCATTTACACAATGGAATATTACTCATCCATCAGAAAGAATGAATATATAACCTTTACACCAACATGGATGAGACTGGAGGAGATTATGCTAAGTGAAATAAGTCAAACAGGGATAGTCAATTTTCATATGGTATTACTTATTTGTGGAACATAAGAAATAGCATGGAGGCCATTATGAGAAGGGAAAAATGAAGGGGGAGAAATTGGAGTGGGAGACAAACCATTAGAGACTATGGACTCTGGGAAACAAATGGAGGGAAGGGGGTGAGATGATGGGTGAGCCTGGTGGTGGGTATTAAGGAGGGCACAGATTGCATGGAGTACTGGGTATTATATGCAAACAGTGACTCATAGAACACTACATCAAAAACAAATGATTACTGCATGGTGACCAATATCACACTGTAAAAATCAAAGTATGTAAGTAAATAAATAAAGTCGTCTAAAAAATTTTTAGAGATTAATATTAAAAAACTTCCTGTCTGCTACAATTTTTAAGGTATATCAAGACTTTACTCAGAAGAATGTACTTTTTGGGAAAAGTTTGATGGTGAAAAATAATATTTTTTTGAGGTGAGACACTAATAGGCTTTATAATTCATGGAAGGATATTGAAAATTAAGGACCAAAAACAAAGATAGAAAAAAAGATTTGTGGAAAGTTTTTTAATTATTGTTCCCAAAATAGTAAATACACATTTCTTTTTTATAATAACTCCAAGTTAATCAATGTTTTATAAAGACTAGGGGAGGAAATTGAATTTTAACTCTAACTGTGCAAGTTCACTTGAATAGTATTTAATATTTAGTCTGAACACAGTTTTCTTTCTTTTTCAAATATTTTTTTTAAATTTATTTATTTGAGAGAGAGAGAGGGAAAGAGTTCATGAGCAGGGGTGGGGACAATGGGAGAGGGAGAATCAGATTCCCTTCTGATCAGGGAGCCCAATGTGGGGCTCCATGTGGGGCTCCATATGGGGATTGATCCCAGGACACTGAGATCATAACCTGAGCCTAAATATGATGTTTATCCAACTGAGCCACCCAGGGTCCCCTGCTTTTTTTTTTTTTTTAAATTACATCCATAAACAAGTTTAACAGATGAACTGTTCTTACTGCCCATAGACTCTGGGATGTACAAGAAGAATACATATTCTTTTAAAATCAGTGAATAATGAAGTATGGTTAAGAGGCTTAATTTTCTTAAATAACCCTATCAGAATATGAACATTTCAATATATGTTATTTTCTTTCATATGATCTCTGTACAGCATCAAGATCAATTGCTTGATCTATTGAGGCTACTGCTACAAATAATTTTAGAAATGCTCATTTGGGAATAGCCATCCAATTCTGAATTGCATTTTAAAAAATTAACTATTTGTGAAACTTTATCCTTTGAAAGTGGCTTAATTTTTGGAGTAAAGCTAAAATCATTGAGCCAAGTCTGAGGAAAAAGAAAGATTTCTTGTAATTAAAAATGAACTGTGTGTCTAAAGTAATAAGACTAATTCTGATATGAGGCTTACAGGAAGTAGAGAAGTGATGAAAGGAAAGGCATGTTGCACAATGATTTGCTTGGTTAATGCTAAGTGGGTGATCAGCTAGATTACTGACTGATGGTGGAAGAGATTTGAGTAACTTGTTCATGGTGAACTCAGCAGAATAAATAGTAGAATCCACAGGTGAGCTTTTATTTGAGGACATACTCACCTAGGTGGTGCAATCACTGCTTGTCTGCTGCACTAACCAAAATGATAAGTCTTATAGTGGGGCAAAGGGCAAAAAGAGAATGTGGGATTATGGTGGTAAAGGGAAAGGTTCTGTGTATTTTTAGATTAAATGAATAATGTAAAATTTCATTTTTACTAGAAGGTTTGAGAACAAAAGCTTTCTGTTAAAATCAAAGTACATAATTTACCCAATTATATTGAATGATGAGGAGAAATAGAGAACGACACTATTCTCCCTTTTACCTTTGTTATCAAATTAAGATTCAAGAAATAACTAAAACAGTTTTTCAGGGGTGCCTGGCTGGCTCAGTCTGTTGGGCATCTGCTTTTGGCTCAAGTCATAATTTCAGGGTCCTGGGATCAAGCCCCACATCAGGCTTTCTGCTCAGTAGGGAGCCTGCTTCTCCCTCTCCCTTTGGCTCTTTCCCTGCTTATGCGCTCTCTCTTTCTCCCCACCTCCCTCTGCTCTCCCTCTCTCTCAAATAAATAAATAAAATGTTTTAAAGCAAATAAAACAGTTGTTCACAAGCATCATTCTAATGCTCCCTGCTGTCTTCTCTTTTGAAAACTAGCACTTCTGCTCAAACTATCATTTGTAATATTCCTTTACAAGAGAAAACTCTCAGAAACATATAATAGATACATTTGCAGTCATTAATTTAAAATACATATTTGAAATACAGCTAGGATAATGATATCTTCAATTGGCATAGTACTTTGAAGTTTTCAAATTACTTTCCTATTTCTGTGGCATAGAAGCAGGAAAGATGTATCACTTAATTTTTTTCTCCAGAAAAACAGACCAGTAAGGGATAGATTGGATAGATTGGATGGGTAGGTAGGTAGGTAGATGTAGGTAGATTTATATTAAAAAATTGGCATACATAATTATGGAGGATGGCAAGCTTAAATAAAAACTGTAGGGCAAGCTAGCAGGCTAGAAATTCAGGCAGGATTTTTATGTCTTGAGGCAGAATTCTTTCTTTTCAGAGAAATCTTGGTCTTTACTCTCAAGGCCTTCAACTAATTGGGTGAAGCCCACCCACATCGTCAAGGGGTAATCTTCTTCTTCTTCTTCCTCTTCTTCTTCTTTTTTTTTTTGGTATAAGTTTTTAATTTTAACTCCAGTATAGTTACCATACATGTCATATTAGCTTTTTTGTATAAGTTTTTAATTTTAACTCCAGTATAGTTACCATACATGTCATATTAGCCTCAGGATACAATATAGTGAATGATTCAACAATTCTATACATTACTTGGTGCTCACGATAAGTGTACTCTTAATTCTTTTCACTTATTTCACCCATCCCCCACCTGTCTCCACTCTGGTAACCATCGATTTTTTTTTTCTATAGTTAAGAGTCTATCTCTTGGTTGCTCTCTCTCTTTTTCCCTTTTGTCTCTTTTGTTTATTAAATTTCACAAATGAGTGAAATCACATGGTATGGTTTTTCTCTGACTGGCTTAACTTGCTTAGCATTATACTCTCTAGCTCCATCCATTTTGTTGCAAATAGCAAAATTTCATTCTTTTGTATGACTGAGTAGTATTACACATAGTATTATGCATATATACCACCTCTTCTTTACATTCATCTCTGTTTTTTAAAAGATTTTATTTATTTTATCAGAATGAGAGAGATCATAAATAGAGAGGAGGGGGGGTGGGGGGAAGCAGGCTCCCTGATGAGCAGAGAGCCCAATGTTGGACTTGATCCCAGGACCCTGAGATCATGACCTTAGCCAAAGGCAGAGGCTTAACTCACTGAACCACCCAGGCCTACATTCATCTCTTAATAGACACTTGGGCTGCTTCCATATCTTGGCTATTGTAAATAATGCTGCTATAAACATAGGGGTGCATGTATTCTTTTAAGTTAGTATTTTCATATTTTCTGGGTAAATACCCAGTAGTGTAATTACTGGATCACAGCTAGTTCTATTTTTAATATTTTGAGGAACATCCATACTGTTTTCCAGAGTGGCTGTA
Source organism: Mustela erminea (assembly GCF_009829155.1). NCBI lineage: Eukaryota > Metazoa > Chordata > Mammalia > Carnivora > Mustelidae > Mustela > Mustela erminea. The sequence goes on along the minus strand of NC_045619.1, from coordinate 75,737,451 downwards.
CCAGTTTGCATTCCCACCAACAGTGCAAGAGGGTTCCTTTTTCTCCACACCCTCACAATACTTGCTATTTCTTGTATTGTTGACTTTAGCTCCTGACAGGTGTGAGGTGGTATCTTATTGCATTTGCATTTCCCTGATGATGAGTGATGTTGAGCATTGTATCTGTTGGCCATCTGTATATCATCTTGTAGAAACCTCTGTTCATGTGTCTTCTGCCCATTTTTAAATTGGAGTATTTGTTTTTCGGGCATTGGGTTGCATAAGTTCTTTACGTATTTTAGATACTAATACTTTATTGGATATCATTTGAAAATGTCTTCTCCCATCCAGTAGGTTGTCTTTTATTTTGTTGATTGTTTCTTTCACTATGCAAAAGCTTTTTATTTTGATGTAGTCCCAATAGTTTATTTTTGCTTTTATTTCCCTTGTCTTAGGAGACATATCTAGAAAAATGTTGCTATAACCAATTTCATAGAAATTAACTGCCTGTGCTCTCATCTAGGACTTTTATGGTTTCAGGTCTCACATTTAGTTCTTTAACCATTTTGGATTTAATTTTTCTGTATGGCATAAGAAAGTGGTCTTGTTTTATTCTTTTGCATGTAGCTGTCCAGTTTTCACATCATTTGTGGAAGAGTTTGTCTTTTTCCTACTACATATTCTTGCCTCTTTTGATGAAGATTAATTGACCCTATAATTATGGTTTTTTTTCTGGGCTTTCTATCCTATTCTATTGATGTATGTGTCTATTTTTTTGTGCCATCAAGGATAATCTTCTTTATGTAAGTCAGTTGATTGTAAATGTTAATCATATCTATAAAATACCTTCTTGGGTTTGTCGTCGTTGTTACTGTTTTTCTCACTTGTCATATGAGGAAACCACAGCTCAGTAAAGTTAAGCAACCCAAGTAAGTTGCCCATCTAAGAATTGAGTGAAGCCAGATTAAAGTTCACGTTTTGCAAAAAAATAAAAAAATAAAAAAAAAATAAAGTTCACGTTTTGCTCTCCGAGGTTAGGGTTTCACCAATTCCACTCTATCACATCTCGGCTCAGGTCTTGATCCCAGGGTCTTGGGATTGAGCCCCGCATCGGGCTCTCTGCTCAGCAGGGAGCCTGCTTCCCCCTCTCTCTCTGCCTGCTTTCTGCCTGCTTGTGATCTCTATTTATCAAATAATAAATCTTAAAAAAAAAAAGAAAAGATCATTTTCTTGGCTGTGTCAATTTTTTTTGTTGTTGTTTAGTGATTTCACTTAAGCTATGTGATTCCAAAAAGATCCAGTAGATTCTATAGTTTTACTCATCACATGGAGAATTACGATGATGTGGTCATAGTGATGAGGGAGCAGGAGGCTGGCTGAGGACAGAGCAAAAGCTGGCACCTTGCACTCCCTCTTCACCCGCTCCCCTCCATATGTGTAGCATTCCTCAGGCACCCCTGACTGCCATAAAACGATAAATAGTTAACTTGCAGGGATCACAGTCCTGCAGAACAGGAATCTCCCTTGCTCTACAGATGTCCTAGAGACCTAAACAGGGAGGTTACCTTATCAATAGCACAAATTTCCAGAGGCAAATAACTCTCAGTTCCTGCAGCCCTAATGTCTCCCTCCCCACCATAAACTGGAGGAGACTGAGGTAGAAGGGAATGTAAATGAGAGCAGGATCATAACACCCCACCAAGAATCTCCCAACTATCTTGATGTTAGTGCCTGACCTAAAGACGACATTGATCAAGCCATAAGGGCAAGGCCTCCCCCCGGCACCTTGTAGGCCCTCCTTAACATGTGAAAACTCTGTTCAAACCTCCCATCCCTTCCCCTCACCTTCCCCCAACCACAAGGTATATAACATGCCTACCCTCACAACCCGGGGCAGAAGCTCTTCCTGCCCACGGGTCCTGTCCCCGTGCTTTAATAAACCTCCATTTTGCACCAAAGATGTCTCAAGAATTCTTTCTTGGTCATCGGCTCCGGACCTCAGCCCACTGAACCTCACCTAGGTTCTAGAACTTCATCAATAGCCTCCACGCATACTATGAAGGCAAGCTCTCCCAGGGGCCATGGAACAGAAAGGCTTATTGACAAAATTAATAGGTCCAAATTATAGTTTTTTAAATCATTTGAAGATATCACTATGAAGCCATAAAAAAGAGATTGATTAGGTTAACACACTTAGATTGAGAGTGAGAATACCACACTATCTGAATCTCTTATGCAAAGCACATATGTCCTGTGTCTCTCTCTGCTGTTTTAGGTCTCCTGGCTCACAACATGATTATGAGAGCCATAGTTGAGATTTGAATAAGGTGCCCACAGGCGGGCAATGATACACATTTGTCCATCAAAAAACTTGGGCCAATTAACCTGTTTGAGCCACTATGGTTTTTATTTGTATTTCCTGGGATGAGAAGAGGACACTTAAGACCAGAATGGGATCATAATTGTGTTATTATTATCCAGGGGTCATCATGATCATAAATTGGTTTTTATGCTTCTTTCTGTCTTAAGTGACACTTTTTCTCCATCACAATTTCTATTACTTTCATCTGTCTTTGGTGTATGTGAAAGATTAGTAATTAATCCTTGATATACCATATAAATTATAAGTTTGCTTATGTTTAACATGCTACTTTTTACTCATTATGCATACCTATATCCTGTGGACTTACACTCTATGTCATAAATTAATAGCTTACTTACTATCTATGCTTTCTGTTTTTTATGAGTTTTACTCAAACCATTTGTTTACTTGTCTTTTTACCATAATTGAATATTCTCAAATAGTTTGGACATTACAATGTTGGAAGAAATAATCACAAATTTTATAAACCTTCAAGTCAATAATCTTAAGAATAATAGAGATCTCTTTAAAAAGTTGCTATGAGGGGCACCTGGGTGGCTCAGTTGTTAAACATCTGCCTTCAGCCCAGGTCATGATCCTGGGGTTCTGGGATCAAGCCCCGTATCAGGCTCCCTGCTTAGTGGCGAGCCTGCTTCTCCCTCTCCAACTCCCCCTGCTTGTGGTCCCTCTCTCGCTGTGTTTCTCTCTGTCAAATAAATAAATAAAATCTTAAAAAAAAAAAAAAAGTTGCTATGAGACCAGAGCTCTAGTGTTCTTATCATAACAACAATAAAATGGCAATTATATGAGGTAAAGGATGTGTTAACTAATCTTATTGTGGTAAACATTTTGGAATATACATATGTATCAAATCATCACATCGTAAACCTTAAATTTGCACAATGTTATATGTTAGTACATCTCAATGAAGCTGTGAAAAAAAGGATAAATTATAAATTACAACTCCATTGGGTAACTTTGTTCATAACATCGCTTCAAATTAGATTTTTATAATGATGAGGGATTGTGCCAGAAGAGGCAAATGATAGCAGGTCCTGCCTTTGAGGCTTACTTCTAGAGAATCCAAATTATAAATATAGCTTCTCATTTCTCAGGTATTTATTTTTTAAAATAAAGTCTTACAAATATTAATAGAGAGCTCTTTCTATCATAGGACTTGGATTCTAAACCAATTCAAATACAAACATAATTATGAAATAGTCTCTCAGTTTGAATAGCTCCAACTATCAGGACAGGAACATCCATGAGTAATTACTATGAACAATGTAACAAAATAATGGGAAAAGGAATGCCATCTCTAAGGGAATAGCAAAATTTTCTAAGAGAAGCCATTATGGTTGAATTTGATGAATAGGAATTTGTAAGATGGTTAACTGAGATGAAGAAAACACACATACAAACCATGCAGGGAAGATATGGAGGAATAAAAGAAAAAAGCATGGACAGAGCATGGGGCAAATTTGGAATGGGTGAAGATTTCCTTAGGGTTGGGAGACAAATACAGTAAGGTAACATGTTCATAGAATGAAGGGCCTCTTAGTATGTTGTTATGGGTTTGGAGTTTCTTTTTAGACAGTGAGGAATTATAAAAGAAATTTAAACATGGGTGTGACATAATCAGATTTGTGTTCCCAGATATCATCCAGCTTGGGTCGGACAGATCAGATTCTGATCTTGGTTTCTACCTCAAGGCTTTGGGTAACAAGTTTCCTGCCAGACTCTTCAGCTATGTCCAACATGCAGCCGTGACCTACCAACATCTTTTTATAATCTCCAGTTAACGCTTCTTCTCTTCCAAACACATACAGAGAGGGGTGCCTGGGTGGCTCGGTGGGTTAAAGCCTCTGCCTTCAGCTCAGGTCATGGTCCCAGGGTCCTGGGATCGAGCCCTGCGTCGGGCTCTCTGCTCAGCAGGGACCCTGCTTCCTCCTCTCTCTCTGCCTGCTTCTCTGCCTACTTGTGATCTCTGTCTCTCAAGTAAATAAATAAAATCTTTAAAAAAAATAAAAATTAAAAAAAACACAGATATAGAGAAACATACTTCGTATTTTTTGGTTATTTTCTGGGCTGAAGTTTCCCTTGTTAACTTTTTACGTGTATAGCTCTCAACTATCCCTTTACATAGGCTACTCCTATTCCTTCTATAAAGTCCTCTTGAACTGAAAAAAGACATCAGCTCAGAAGTTATGCAGTTCAGCTTCCCCACTCTATTCTATACAGATTTCCTGTAACAATTTTGAAAATGTTTTTCATTATTTAGTTCTCAGCTGCATATTTTATGCATAGTTTCCTTACAGTTTCTTTTGTAAGTCTTTTTGCCATGAATATTTTTATAACTATATGCCTTTAGTTTGTTTATTTGTTTATTTATTTTTAAAGATTTTGTTTATTTATTTGACAGAGAAAGAGAGATCATAAGTAGAGAGGCAGGTGGGGCGTGGTGGGGAGAAGCAGGCTCCCTCCTGATGCTGGACTCGATCCCAGGACCCTGGGATCAGGACCTGAGGCAAAGGCAGAAGCTTAACCCACTGAGCCACCCAGGTGACCCTAGTATATTAATTTAATTTAATTTTTATTTTTTTAAAGATTTTATTTATTTATTTGACAGAGAGAGAGAGAGAGATCACAAGTAGGCAGAGAGGCAGGCAGAGAGAGAGGGGGAAGCAGGTTCCCTGCTGAGCAGGGCCCGATGCAGGGCTTGATACCAAGACTCCGAGATCATGACCCAAGCCAAAGGCAGAGGCTTAACCCACTGAGCCACTCAGGTGCCCCTAGCATATTTATTTAATTTTAAAAGCAAAACTCCAAAAAATAGTACCACTAACTTGCTATGCAACTTAAAATGTCATTATTAACAAAATTCAAACTATGCATTTTTGTAAGAATAATTACAGGAGTTTGGATATATGATCAAGAATGCAGACAATGGTTTGCTTTAATCATTCTTGTCACAACTGTTGCAGATATGGCTTGGAACAGAAAGCAAGAAAGAAAGTTAGCAGACTTCTGGTAACAGGTTAAATGAGTTGAACTCCAAATTGTAGGCACTTCTGTTCATTTCTGAAAAGACTCTCTGTCTAATCTCCTGCCTGAACACATTGAAACTCTCCTTTTGTTGCGGATGACATGTATTCAGGTGTCACTCAGGGTTGGGAAACACCCCTTCTGACTGGTGCCTGGGAAACTTTAAGGCTTCTGGACTGAACAAAAGGTTTCTCTCCGAATTTAAAGGCTCAAATGTCTGTTGTTACTTCTCAGCCCCTCAGGAAGCAACTGCTATTCTACCAATGATTAAAACAGCAACAGCAACATCAACAACATGAACAAACTATTCTAGGCAATAATTAAGTTTTCAAAGAATTGTGTGCAGTGGTTGTTATGATTAAATCAAGAAAAAAAGGAGCCAATGGTGTCAGATTCTTCAAAATTTGAATAGGAAGAAGTTCTTAGAGAAGATTAAGAAAGAAGGAAAAAAGATTTGCTGAAGTTCATAAGAAAAAAGAATAGTATATTTAACTACAAAAGCATCTTAAACCTTTGTACAACAAAATGTCTATAAGGAAATTCAAAAGAAAACAGCAAAATAAGAAAAATATTGCAACACATATAGCAGAAAAAATTTTTTTAGCACAAAAAGTGTTCTGAAAATTCAATAAAAAGACAATCTACTAGAAAAATGAGCAAAGGTTTTAAAGGAATAGTATATACAAAAGGAAATATAAATGTCTAATAACCATATAAAACACAGTCAACCTCAAACACAAAGAAAGGCAAAAGAAAATATCATTTTTTTATTAATAGATGGGTAAAGCTAAAAATTTTGGCTTACCCTATGGTATGCAAGAGATTCTCAAACACTACTAGAATAGTATTCTAGTCTCAAACACTACTAGAGAATAGTATATATAAAAACATATAACATCATTGAAGATAATTTGGTAGTATCTCTCAAAATTTCAAATAGAAATACTCGTTAACCCAATACTCTCACAATTAGAAACATAAAATGTGGGTATACTAACACATGTATATAAGGATATCGTCTCAGAAAGTTTGCTTGATTATAGTAGGAAAAAACTGTAAAAACCTAAATGTCCATCAATGGAGAACTTATTTACCTACATAAAATAAGATACAATGCTGCTATAAAATAATACATAGTATAGATAGATGTGTGTGTGTGTGTGTGTGTGTGTGTGTGTGTGTGTGAAAGAGAGAGAGAGAGAGAGGAATGAGAGAGAAAGAGAGAGAAATGTGGAAAGATGCCCAAGAACTACTAATAAGAAAAAACAATTTGAGGAATCATGGGTATAATATGATTACATTTGTGTTTGAAAAAAGTAGAGACAAAAGCACAAGCAACAAAAGAAAAAACTAAGTGACAAAATTTCCTCAAAATTAAGAAAATTTGTATTTCAAAGGATATCAGGAAGAAAGTAAAAGGACAACCCATAGATTGGGAGAAAACATGCAAATCTTATATAGCACAAGGCACTTATATCTAGAATATATAAAGAACTTTTCCAATTCAACCATAAAAAGACAATAGCCCAATTAAAAATGGGCAAAGGATTTAAACAGACACTTCTCCAAAAAAGATATGGTTATTACTTAATGGTTAATAAGTACATAAAACAACATTCAGCATCCTTAGTCTTCAGGGAAATAAAAATCATGATGAGATTCCTTTTTACCCCATTAGAATGGTTAAAATAAAAGGCATATAAGTGTTAGTGAGGATTTGGAGAATTGGAATCCTCATACACTGCTGACTAAGTTGAAAAATCATGCAGTACTTTGAAAACAGTTTTTTCTCAAAATGCGAAACAGAGGAGCACCTGGGGGGCTCAGCTGATTGAGCGTCTGCCTCCGCCTCACATCATGATCCCAGAGTCCCAGGATTGAGTCCAGCATTGGGCTTCGTGCACTGTGGGAAGCTTTCTTCTCCCTCTGCCTCTGCTTCTCTCTTTCTCTGTATCTCGTGAATGAATAAATAAAATCTTAAAAAAAAAAACCTTTAAAAAAATGTTAGAGTTTACCATAGACTCCCCAATTCCACTCTTATATATTTACTCAAGAGAATTGAAAGTAGAAGTTCACCCAAAACCTTGTACATGAATGTTCATAGTAGCATTATTCATAATGCAGGAAGAAGTAGAAACTGAAATGTCTATCAGCTGATGAAAAGATAAACAAAATATGGTATAGCCATACAATGGAATACTATACAGAAAGAACGTAATGCACATGTTACAACAAGGATGAAACTTAAAAACAACATGCTAAGTAAAACGGGCCAGACACAAGTGGCCATAGGTCACATGATCCCAGTTAACAGATAAATTCATAAATACAGAAAGTAGTTTAGTTTTTTCCAGTGGCAGCAGGGAATGGGGAGTAACCGATAACATGTATAGGGTATCCTTTTGGGGTGATGAAATGTTCTGAAATTAGGTAGTGATACTGACTTTACAACCTTGTGAATATACTAAAAGCCACTGAATTGTATATGGAAAGGCTGAACATTAAAATATTTGAATCATATCTCAGTAAAGTTATTTTTAAAAGGCAAAGGAATAGACCTTTGTGTTCAGTTGATCTTTGAACAATGCCAGGGTTAGTGGCACTGATTCCCCACACAGTCAAAAATCTGTGTATAACTTTTGACTCCCCCAAAACTCAACTCCTAGTAGGCCTACTGTTGACTGGAAGCCAAACTGATTACATAAATAGTTGATAAACACATATTTGTATATGTATTATATATTGTATTCTTACAACAAAGTAAGCTAGACAAAAGAAAATGTTATTAAGAAAATAATAGGAAAGAGAAAATACATTTACAGTATGGTACTATATTTATCAGGAAAAAAAGTCTGCATATAAGCGGACCTGTATAATTTAAACCAATGCCTTATAGTGTCACTATATAATCCAAATTAGTTTATTGAACTTGGTAAAGTGCAAACATCTTCACTTGTTCTCCCCACTGGGCTCCAAACAAGCTCAGCAAAATCTTCCTTTTTTGGACACTATCTCAGGCAGAGTCCCTTAACTTCTCCCTGTCACTTTCATACATTACCACAAAGCCTCACTTGTAGGTCACAGAGACTACAGGCCAGTCTAACATCAAGGGTTTAATTTTACCCAGTTCAAAGCTTATCTGCTCTCCCTTCACTCTTCTAACTTGTTCCTCCACCCTGTCCTCCCTTCTCCTGCTACCTCTCACGTCTGCTTTCACGGTGAACTTACCGTCTGGAACATAACTTGTCTGGAACATAACTTCGGTGCTGGCTCTTCTCTGTTGGGCCACCTTGGTGAGCTCTCTGGACACCTCTCTCCCTCCCAACTCCCCAGACAGAGCCCCCACTCACACTATGCTCTCGCAGGCAGGCCCTGGCTTCTCCAATGAAGCCACATACCCTCACCTTGGGCGTCTGTAGGGTAGGATACTTTCAGAAGGATCCAGCCCAACAACCTTCTCTGGCACACATGCAGATCACAGAAAACTCAAGCACAGGTTTCTCTTCCCCTGCAGGGACTATTCCTCTGTTCAGGATTCAGAGGCTGGCTTCTCTCTTTTAACGTTTTTTTTTTTTTTTTTTTTTAATTCAGGAATATAGTACACCAAGAAAGACTGCATGTAATGGATATATACACCAGAGAATAACAATATCAACAATAAAATTAACATCTATATACACACCTCCCAGATGCTCTCTTAAGAAAGAGAGCATTGCCAATTTCTTTGAATTCTTCTATTTCCCTCTAAGGTGGCATTCCCTTCCCTCCCCTACAACAGGTGATTGTGAGTTTTGTGCTGTTTTGTTTTGTTGTATATTTTATACTAGTTTTTGCCATATATATAGCCAAATATACATATATTATTAAATAATAATGTTGCTTAGCTGTACCTGCTTTTGAAATTTATATGAATGGAATTATATTCCAGACCCTGGAGGCAAATTGTCTGGTTTCAAATTAGCTCCCTCCCCATTATGTGATCCTGGGCAGTGACTTGACCCTTCTATAAATCAGTTTCTGCATCTGTAAACTGAAGGTAATAATAGCAGTTACATCATTGAATTGTAGTTGAATTAAGTAAATGAATTGTTGTAAAAAACCTGGTCTGATACTAATAATTGTTTGTTTGTTTATGTATTCTTTTATAACTTCTATGATGTTTTCTATAACTTCTATGATTTTTATGTAACATCTTTTTTAAATTTTTACAAATTATACATAGGTTGTGGTTCATTTGTTAATTTCCCTAAAACATTCTACTGTACCATAATTTATCTATTCTACTTCTCACTGATACTTGAGATGTTTCCAGATTGAGGTTATTCAAGACTTAAATCCTTTGATCACTTTTTAAATTTTTCATTTTCTGGCTTTTTCTAAGTAAATTGTAGGAATACCTTACGTATTCTGCATACTAACCTATTGTCAGTTTTATGTAAGTAGATAACTTTCCATAGGTTTTTGCTCATCTTTATCTTGGTAATGTGTTTTTATTTTATTTGAATTCACTTAATTAACATATACTGTATTATTAGTTTCAGAGGTAGAGTTCAGTGATTCATCAGTTGCATTTAACACCCAGTGCTCATTACAACATGTGCCCTCCTTAATGCCCATCATCCAGTTACCCCATCCCCCTACACCCCTCCCCTCCAGCAGCCCTTAGTTTGTTTCCCAGAGTTAAGATTCTCTTAGGATTTTTCTCCTTCTCTGATTATAATGTGTTAACTCAGCAAAAAATATTACATTCTGAGATAATTGTAGATTCACTGATGCTGTGTTTTGATAGAGAAATTCTTAGTTTCAATGTAGCCAAATTTCTCAATCTTTTCTTTTACAGTTAGTGCTTTTCTGAATCTTGTTTAAGAAATTCTTCCCTGTCCGAGATCATGAATACCATCTTCTGTATTATCTTCTAAATTGTTTATAATTTTGCTTTTTATATTTAGGTCTTTAACACACCCGGATTTATTTCTATTATTTTTCATCTGATGTCAGGTAAAGGTCCATTTTCACATTTTTTCTTATTCAGCTTTTCTAGTGCCTTTTATGGAAAATTCCTAATTTCTCGACTCATCTGCACTGCCATCACTGTCACAGATTAAATGTCTACAGATTGTAGGTCTTTCTTTGATCTTTGATCTTTCTTTCTCCTCAAGGGTTTTATCTGTTTGTTGCCAGTATACAGAGATGCAACTGATTTTTTAATAATGATTTCCAGCTAGAACCTTATTAACAATTTTGTATATAGATTTTGTTGTTTTCAATAGTGACAATCAGTTGCAAATTATAACAGTTTTATTTCTTTCTTTACATCTTGATACATTTTATTTCTTTTTCCGGCCAGACTGTAGTGACTAGGACCTCCAGGACCATGCTGAGAAGAAGAGCCAGTAATGGATATCCTTTCCTGTTTCTGATCTATCACCATTAAGTAGGATACTTGCTGTATTTTGTGTATTTTTGTGGACATGTGTAGATATCATTTATAAAATTATGGAAGTTCTTTTCCATTCTTAGTTTACTAACAGCTTTTATCAAAAATGATTGTTAAATGTTATACAATGCTTTTTGAAATCTATTGCGATAATGGAGTTTTTCTACATTGAAATTTTAATACAGATAATTAGATATTCTAATATTAAATGACTTGCAATTCCTATAATAAAATCAACTCTGACTTGATTTATCAACCTTAATAATACATTGTAGGGTGAAATTTGCTAATACCTCGTTTAGGAATGATTCTTTAATTAGGAGGGCGATATAGGCTATACTCCACCCCCCCTTTTTTGTGTTCTTTTTTGATTTTGGTATCAAGCTGATGAAATTGGAAAATGTTCCCTTTTTTATACTTCCTGAAAACATATGAATGATCAAAATTTCCTTGACTGTTTGGTAGGATTCATAAAACTATATGGGTCTAGAGTTTCCTTTATAAGACTTTTTGACCTAGTGATTGGATTTCTTTTATTGCTACATGATCATACATGTTCTATTTTTTGCCATATTAACTATACAGATTCCTATTTTAGATTGGTAATTACATTTTTCTAGAGATTTGTCTATTTTATATGCATTTTAACACTCTTTGTCATAAGGTTGTTTGGAATATTTTAAAAATATCTGCTACATGTTTTATTTTGTTCCTCATTCCTAGTAAATATTTTAAGATTCTATTTATTTGAGAGAGAGCGAGAGAACTAGAGAGAGCATGAGTGGGGAGGGGCAGAGAGAGAGGGAGAAAGAGACTCCCTGCTAAGCAGGGACACAGGGCTCTAACTCAGGATCCTGAGATCATGACCTGAGCTAAAGGCAGAGGCTTAACTGACTCGAGCCACCCCTTCATTCCTAATATTTTTAGGTTGTGCCCTTTATCTTTTTTTTTAACTTTTTATTTTAATTCCTGTTAGTTAACATACAGTATTATATTAGTTTCAGGTGAACAACACAGTGAATCAATAATTCCTTATAATACCCAGGGCTCATCACAACAAGTGCCCTCCTTAATGCTATCCTTATTTAACCCATTGTTCCACCCACCTCCCCTCTGGTAACCATGTTATTTCTCTATAGTTAAGTGTCTGTTTCTTGGTTTCTCTCTCTCTCTCTCTGTTTTTCCCCCTTTGTTTTGTTTCTTAAATTCCATATATGAATGAAATCATATAGTATTTGTCTTCCTCTGTCTGACTTATTTCACTTTGTATTATACTCTCTAGCTCTATCCATTTTATTGGAAATGACAAGATTTTGTTTTTTATGGCTGAATAATATTCCATTGTGTGCATATATATATATATATATATATATATATATATATATATATATACAACCTCTTTATCCATTCTTTAATAGATAGACACTTGGGCTGCTTCCATATCTTGGAAATAGTAAATAACATTCCTATAAACATGGGGTAGACTTATCCCTTTGAATTACTGTTTTTGTATCCTTTGGGTAAATACCCAGTAGTACAACTGCTGGATCACAGGATGGTTCTATTTTTAACTTTTCAAGGAACTTCCATACTGTTTTCTACAGTGGCTGTACCAGTTTGCATTCACACAAACAGTACAAGAGGGTTCTTTTGTCTCTACATCTTGCCAATGCTTGTTATTTCTTGTATTGTTGATTTTAGCCATTCTGACAGGTATAAAATGAAAACTTCTGGGGATTTTGATTTGTATTTACTTGATAGTGAGTGATGATGAACCTCTTTTCATATACCTCTTGGCCATCTGCATATCTTCAAGACTTCTGCCCATTTTTGAGTATTTGTTTTTTGGGTGTTGAGTTGTATAAGTTCTTTATATATTTTGGATACTAACCCTTTATTGGGTATCCAAATTGCAGATATTTTCTCCCATCCTATAGGTTGCCTTTTGTTTTGTTGATTGTTTCCTTTGCTGTGAAGATTTTTATTCTGATGTAGTCTCAGTAGTTTATTTTTGCTTTTATTTCCCTCGCCTCAGGAGACATATCTTAAAAAAAGTTAATATGGCTGATGTCAAAGAGGTTACTACCCATGTTCTCTTCTAAGTTTTTTTTTTTTATGGATTTAGGTCTTTAATCCATTTTTAATTTGTTTTTGTGTATTGTATAAGAAAGTGGTCTAGTTTCATTCTTTTTGTATGTAGCTGTCCACTTTCCCCTAAACCACTTATTGAAGAGACTGTCCTTTTCCCATTGGATATTTTTTCTTACTTTGCCAAAGACTAATTAAAAATATAATCATATGGTCACATATAATCTATGTGTCTATTTTTGTGCCAGTACCATACTGTTTTGATTACTATAGCTTTGTAATGTAACTTGAATGCAGAGTTATGATACCTCCAGCTTTGTTTTTCTTTTTCAATTATGCTTTGGCTATCTGGGGTTTTTTGTGGCTCATAACAAAGGTTAGAAATGTTTGCTCTAGTTCTGTGAAAAAAAATGCTGTTGCTATTTTGATAGGGATTGAATTAAATGTGTAGATTGCTTTGAGTATTATAGATATTTTAACAATATTTGTTCTTCTCATCCATAAGCATGGAATGTCTTTGCATTTCTTCATGTCATCTTCACTATCTTTCATCAGCTTTTATAGTTTTCAGAGTACAAGTCTTTCACCTTTTTGGTTAGGTTTATCCCTAGGTATCTTAAGGTTTTTGGTGCAATTGTAAATGGGATTGTTTTCTTAATTTCTTTTTCTGCTGCTTCATTATTGGGATATAGAAAGGCAACAGATTTCTCTGTGTTGATTTTGTATCCTGTGATCATATTGAATTCATTTATCAGTTCTAGCAGTTTTTTGGTGGAGCCTTAACAGGTTTTCTATATAGTGTATCATGTCATCATCACATAGTGAAAATTTCACTTCTTCCTTGCCAATTTGGATGCCTTTTATTCCTTTTTTGTTATCTGGCCCTTTATCTTTTTTACTAGAGTTTATCAGTTGTATTAATCATTCTAATTTTTCACATAGATGAAAAAGTGGAGCATGTGACTCTTTATCTTGGTGTTGTGATGTTGAGCCCCACATTCGGTGCAGAGATACTTAAAAATAAAATCTTAAAAAAAAAATCATTTCAGTTTTGTCTTTGTTGATATTGTCTATTTGTTTTTCCATTTTCATTTGTATGTTCTTTTTTTTTTTTTTTTTTTTTTTTTTAAGATTTTATTTATTCATTTGACACAGAGAAATCACAAGTAGGCAGAGAGGCAGGCAGAGAGAGAGAGAGAGAGGAGGAAGCAGGCTCCCCACGGAGCAGAGAACCCGATGCGGGACTCGATCCCAGGACCCTGAGATCATGACCTGAGCCGAAGGCAGCGGCCCAACCCACTGAGCCACCCAGGCGCCCCTCATTTGTATGTTCTTTACTATATTTTTCCTTTTACCTTGAGTTTATTATGTTATTCTTTTTTAATTTATTAAATTAGAAATGCTTATTAAATTGCTTTTGAAAAATTAATTTTCTAATTTTCTTATGACAAGTTTTTATATTAGTCTTCTCTTTTAATTATAATATTTCCAAATTTCCATTACAAGATTTTTTTAAATTTCTACAAGTTTGGAATTTAAAAAAAAAAAAGATTTTATTGATTTATTTGATAGAGAGGAGAGATCACAAATATGCAGAGAGGCAGGCAGAGAGGGAGGGGGAAGCAGGCCCTCCACTGAGCAGACAGCCAAATGCCGAGCTCAATCCCAGGACCCTCGGATCATGACCAAAGCTAAAGGCAGAGGCTTAACCCACTGACCCACCCAGGTGCCCCAAGTTTGGGATTATTTAAATTATAATTTTGTTAATATTTTTTACTTAATTGTATCTGTGGTATAATAATTTAATTCTATCTTGGTTTTTTGAAATGGCAATAATTGAACATTTTATTAGTTTTTTAGTTTTAATTATGTTTACTTTTTTCTTTGCTCACTATTCCTCTTGCATCTTAGACATTTCTGGGATCATTTTCCTTTCTCCTTTCTCAAGTTTATTTACTGGGTTTCTATAGAATACCAAAGACAAACAGGTGATATTAAAAGTAGAGGAAAGAAAATCCAGCAAACCTACAAAGAATGACCATTAGATTGACAGCTGTCCCAAAAGCAATACTAAAAACCAAAGGATATTGGAATGACATCCTCAAAATGATGAGAAGAAATAACTAGCAAATTAGAGTTCTATAGCTCAGTGAAACATCTTTTAAGAGGAAGAAAAAAGCAAAGAAAAATACATTTCAAACAAAAACTAAAAAAATTTACTACTGCCAGAGTCAAGATAATGACTGAAAATTTTCATGAATTCTTGAAAGTCATACACTTTCAGATTCAGGAAGCCAAAAGATCATAACCAACATGAATAAAAATCAATCCAGGGGCACCTGGGTGGCTCAGATGGTTAGTCATCTGCCTTGCGGTCAGGTCATGGTTTCTGGATCCTGGGATCAGGCCCTGTGGTGGGCCCCACGGTGGGCCCCATGTTAAGGATCCTAGCTCAGCAGAGAGTATGCTTCTCCCTCTCTCTCTGCCTCTCCTCTCCGCTCATGCTCGCTCGCTTTCTCTCGTCTCTGTCTCAAATGAATAAAACCTTAAAAAAAAATCAATCCATAGCTTCCCCATTCTCTCTAATAATTCTGGATCCTAGAATTAAACATTACAAGGCTTTTTCACTCTAGCCTTCAAATCTCTTAAGATCTCTTTAACTATATTTCATCTCTTCATCTCCCTGTGCTACATTTTTGTTTTTCTTTTAGAACTATTTTGCAGGTCTATCCTTCTTTCTTCAGCTAGTATAACTTACTATCTGATCTATCCATTGAGTTTTCTTTGTTTATTTTTAAAGATTTTATTTATTTATTTGACAGAGAGATCACAAGTAGACAGAGAGTCAGGCAGAGAGAAAGAGAGGGAAGCAGGCTCCCTGCTGAGCAGAGAGCCCGATGGGGCCTCGATCCCAGGACCCTGAGATCATGACCTGAGCCGAAGGCAGTGGCTTAACCCACTGAGCCACCCAGGTGCCCTATCCATTGAGTTTTCAATTTTAATTATATTTCTAGAGTTTGTGTTGTTCCCTTTCAAATCTCATTAGCCAGTTTCAATAGTCTTTTTTTCCCATCTCTTATTTTTATTTCTATTTTCTATTTCTTGAAGTATATAAAACATAGTTATTTTGTATTCTCTTTCTGCTAATTCTTTAACTGCAATCATCGCATATCTGATTCTCTTTAAATTATTGGTTTGGAGTATTATGGGCCATATAGGTGAAGCTCAGGCTTAGGTAAGCAGATGGGGAGGTAAGGGAAAAAGACTATTGCATGAAGGTCCTTCTCCTGGCAGACACCCCTATTCTCAATAAGTACATTTAAAAAACAAAGATTTTATGAATTTATTTGACAGAGAGAGACACAGCAAGAGAGAGAATACAAACGGAAGAGTGGGAGAGGGAGAAGCAGGCCCCCCACTGAGCAGAAATCCCGATGCGGGGCTTAATCCTAGGACCTTGAGATCATGACCTGAGCCGAAGGCAGAGGCTTAACCCACTGGGCCACCCAGGCACCCCAACCATAAGTACATTCTTGATGCACTTCTTATTTGGCTTGCTACAAGGGAGAAGTATACATATACTTCTTGTATACATATACAAGAGTAATAATGCTTTTTTAAAAAAATTTTTAAAGATTTTTATTTATTTAATTTTATTATTTATTTATTTGACAGAGAGTGAGAGAGCACAAACAGGCAGAGCAGCAGAGGGAGAAGGAGAAGTAGGCTCCCCACTGAGCTGGGAGCCTGATGTGGGGCTCAATCCCAGGACCCTGGGATCATGACCTGAGCGGGAGGCCTAACCAACTGAGCCAACCAGGCATCCCAAGACTAATAATGCTCTTAAAAGAAATCCTCACTTTCCAGCTTCTTTAGATTTCTCATATGTAGGCTGGAAGTAGAAGATAGCTATGCAACTACCTAAGCATTATCTACACAGTATGTATCTTTTTTCTGTTTTTCACCTGTGATTCTGAGCTTTTGTGCTTTAGTAGAAACCAGGAAAAGACTTTTTTAAAAGACCTTTTTAAAGGTATAATACATATGAAATCACACAGTAGTATGAGTATATATGCATAGCACATTCCTGAAAGGCTAACCACAAAACAGGTAATTGTGACTATTTCTGGGAATAATGGGAATGGTAATGAGTTGGTAAGGAAGGACTACTGTTTTCCATCATTGTTTAATTTTCTTTTCTTTTTTGCCATGAGCATCTTTTAAGTTTATTATTTAAAATGTCTAGGAAAAATATTTGATTTGGGGGGGGTGGTCCCTGTGTGGCTCAGTGGGTTGTGTCCTACTCTTGTTTTGGCTCAGGTCATGATCTTGCAGTCATGAGATGTTGGTTTCTGCACCTAGCACAGAATCTGCTTCAGATTTTCCCTCCCTCTCCCTCTGGCTGTCTCACTCTCTCTCTCTCTCTCTCAAATGAATAAATAAAATCTAAAAAAAAAAAAAAAGAAAGAAAAGAAAAGAAAGAAAAATACTTGACTTTTAAAAAATTAACATTTATTTAAAAATGGGTCAGTTTTCTTGAGAATTGTGAGAAGTGAAAGGAGACTTTTTATATAGGTTTTGTTTATAAAAGTTCATTTACCAGGTAGCTATTGTCCATTAAAAAAAAAATTATTTGAGACAGAGTGAGAGAGAGAGAGAGAGAGAGAGCGAGTTTGAGTGCACAGCTGGGAGGAGGCTGAGAGAGAGAGAGAGAGGGAGAAACAGACTCTCTGCCAAGCAGGGACCCCAAAGTGGGGCTTGATCTCAGGACCTGAGATCACAACCTGAGCCGAAAGGTGGACGCTTAACCTAATGAGCAACCTAGGCACCCCTATGGTCTATTTATTTATGTGCTAAGCACTGGGAAATGTAAAGATAAATAAATCCCACAAACACAAGCTCTAATCTAGTGGGGGAAATACACCTGTACATAAATAATTGAAGGGAGTCAACCAATGCATTGAAAATGGGAAAATTTTGTGTCTGATATTTCAAATTAGAAAATATGTCTGTTCTGGGGCACCTGGGTGGCTCAGTGGGTTAAGCCTCTGCCTTCAGCTCAGGACATGATCTCAGGGTCCTGGGATGGAGGCCCCATCGGGCTCTCTGCTCAGTGGGGAACCTGCTTCCCCCTCCCCCTGGGTCTGCCTCTCTGCCTATTTGTGATCTCTTTCTCTGTGTCAAATAAATAAATAAAATCTCAAAAAAAAAAAAAAAAGAAAATATGTCTGTTCTGCATTGAAAATTCTATTCCACTGGTAAACCTCCTATATCATAAAGATGTTGAAGGATATTTTCTATAACAAAAGGAAAATCTCTCCATTAATGGCATAGATTTTCTGTAACAAAATAAAGTTGTAAAGCCCTTCTCCCTCACATATGTGCCACACAGATGCCAATATTTGGTTTGTAATTTCATTAAATGACATCCACATCAGTGATTTCATTCAGCTGTATACTATTTCTCCTTGTGATATTAACTGACCTTTACCTTTGTTCTTTATAAAATAATTTCCCAACAGTTCAGTGCTGCTTGTAGCTGATTTCATAGGTTTCTTGGCCAAGATGTGACTGGTAAGTATTTGCTTTAAAAAAGGTAACTTTATGGGGGCGCCTGGGTGGCACAGTTAGTTAAGCTTCCGACTCTTGGTTTCAGCTCAGATTGTGATCTCAGAGTCATGAGATTAAGCCCTGGCCAGATTCCACACTGTGCGAGAAGTCTGCTTGAGATTTTTCTCTCCCTCTCCCTCTACCCCTCCTGTTCATGCTCTTTCTCAAATAAATAAGTAAATCTTAAAAAAAAAAAAAAAGCAATTTTATGGAAAGGCAAAACTGTGGATACACTTTGAAAATATCAGTAGTTGCCAGGGGTTAGGGAGAAGAAAGGAGGGATAAATAAGTAAAGAAAGGGATTTTTAGTCCAGTTAACCTATTCTGAATGATACTGTCATGTAGATACATGTCATTATACATTTATCAGAACCAAGAATGTACAATACAAAGAGTGATCCCTAACTTGAATTCTGGACTTCAGTTAGTAATAACGTCTCAATATTGGCTTATTGATTGTAACAAATGTACCACACTAATGCAAGATATTAACAATAAGGGAAACTGAGGAGGGCAGTGGAGGTATATGGGAACTCTATACATTTCACTCAATTTTTCTGTAACATAAAACTGTTCAAAAAATAAAATCAATTAATTAAAAAAAAATAAAAGGCAACTTTGAATTTAAGTTGCCCTTGAGGCGTTGCTTACTACTTCACCTTTAGATACAAATGTCTCAATTTAATAATAGAAAGCATCAAAGTTGCCTTTTCTGTGCAAAACCTGATTTTGTTTTTAACAAGTAAGCCTCTCAATCTCTTTTGAAAGTGTGACAAAGTTTATAACAACGTTTGCATTGGTAGTTAGATGTAAATGGACAACTAGAGTAGTACAATTTCGTTTTCAAATATCCAGCCTCAAAAGTACTATTCTCACATTTAAATTTTGACTGCTAGTACAATCACCACACTCAGAGCCATTTGTTCCAGCATGTAAAAATTTCCATTCTCAAACAGTATCTTGAGATGCCATTTCTATTTTTTCTCTCATAAAGGCTGTTTAAAACACACTTCTCGGAAAAAATCTTTTTGGCCATTATATGTTACTGAATCACTACCTGACTTTCTGAATAGTGCTCATTCTTCTCTTATTTCTGACTTCTCTTTGCAGCTAGAAATAATAGCACAAAGCACTTATAAGAGTACTTGCTTTATTGTGCTTCACAGATTTTTTTTTTTAAAGATTTTATTTATTTATTTGACAGAGAGAAAGATCACAAGTAGGCAGAGAGGCAGGCAGAGAAAGAGGGGGAAGCAGCCTCCCTGCTGAGCAGAAAGCCCGATGTGAGGTTCAATCCCAGGACCCTGAGATCATGACCCAAGCCGAAGGCAGCGGCTTAACCCACTGAGCCACCCAGGCGCCCACTTCACAGATTTTTTTTAACAAATTGAAGATTTGCGGCAAGTCTGCATCAAAACCAAGACGAGTGGTACCATTTTCCCAACAGCATTTGCTCACTTCCTGTCTCTGTGTCACATTTTGGTAATTCTAACCATATTTCAAACTTTTATATTATTACACTTGTTACGGTGATCTATGATCAGTGATCTCTGATGTTACTATTGTAATTGTGTTCGGACGCCAAAAAACTACATAAGACAGCAAACTTAATAAGGCCTGTGTTCTGACTGTTCCATATTCCCTGAGACACAACAATTGAAATTAGGACAATTGATAATCCTACAGTGACCTTTCCATGTACAAGTGGAAAGAAAGAGTCGGGTATCTCTCACTTCA
Organism: Mustela erminea; assembly: GCF_009829155.1. Taxonomy (NCBI): domain Eukaryota; kingdom Metazoa; phylum Chordata; class Mammalia; order Carnivora; family Mustelidae; genus Mustela; species Mustela erminea. The sequence continues at coordinate 75,717,193 of NC_045619.1, read as the reverse complement.
AATAAATAGCTAGAAATGATTAAGCACAGTGAAGAAGGCATGTCGAAAACTAAGACAGGCTGAAAGCCATGCCTCTTGGGCTGAACAGTTAGCCAAGTTGTGAACTCAATGGAAAAGTTCTTGAAGAAAATTAAAAGTGCTGCTTCAGGGGCGCCTGGGTGGCTCAGTGGGTTAAAGCCTCTGCCTTCGGCTCAGGTCATGATCCCAGGGTCCTGGGATCGAGTCCCGCGTCGGGCTCTCTGCTCGGCAGGGAGCCTGCTTCCTCCTCTCTCTCTCTCTCTGCCTGCCTCTCTGCCTACTTGTGATCTCTGTCTGTCAAATAAATAAATAAAATCTTTAAAAAAAAAAAGTGCTGCTTCAGTGAACACGAGAATCATAAGAAGTGAAACAGCCTTATTGCTGATATGGAGAAAGTTTGAGTGGTCTGGATAAAAGATCAAACCAGCCACAACATTTCCTTAAGCCAAAGCCTAATCCACAGCAAGACCCTGACTCTTCAATTCTCTGCTCTGAAGGCTGAGAGAATTAAGAAGCTGCAGAGGAGGGGCACCTGGGTGGCTCAGTTGGGTAAGTGACCAACTCTTGATTTAAGCTCAGGTCATGATCTCAGGATTATAGGATTTAACCCCTTGTTGGGCTCCATGATCAGCACAGAGTCTGCTTGTCCCTGTCCCTTTGCTTCTCCCTCTGCTCTCTCTTTCTAAAAAAAAAAAAAAAAAAAAAAAAAAAAAAAAATATATATATATATATATATATATATATATGTATATATAATTTTTATTTAAAAAGCTGCAGAAGAAAAGCTGGAAGCTAGCAGAAGTTGGTTCATGAAGTTTAGGGAAAGAAGCCATGTCTAACATAAAAATGCAAGGTAAAGCAGCAAATGCTGATGTAGAAGCTGCAGCAACACTGAGACAAAACCCTCCACCAGCAGTGGGAGTATGTGTAACTCAATGAAAGCTGAGATGAGGGTTAGCATTTTTTAGCAAAAAAGTGTTTTAAAATGAAGGTATGTACATTTTTTAGGCATACTGTGATTGCACGGCTAATGAAGTACAGTATAGTGTAAACACAACTTTTGTAAGTACTGGGACACAAAAAATTTACTTCACTTGCTTTATTAAAATACTTGCTTTATTGCAGTGGTCTGGAATGCATAATAACTCCAAGGTATGCCTATACTTTGTGCCAGACACTCTTTGTGCTAAGCATTTTACTTATATTAATTTAATCTTCAAGATAATCCTTCCTGGTAAATAGAATGATTTCTATTACACTAAAACTGAAGGAAGCCAGGATTTTGAATTAGGTCTTATCTGACACCATCAGCTTTCTGCTTTTAAAGACTTTACCATAATTTTGTGTTTTTTTTTTTTCTGTTTCAATGTGAATCACATTATATGTTGCTGCACCATTTAATAAATTTAAATTCTTGTCCACATGCATGTTGTGAAGTCCAAGGAAATGGTAAACTCTGAAGGGAAAGCACTGTGAATTCTTTGTTTCTATTAGCTGAAGCTTCCTTTCTCCAGTGAATCCTTTGTCTTGTATTTTGACCTCAACAAATATTGATGACTAGCTCTAAAACCATTTTTTTAAAACTGCAGAGCTCATCAAATTCAGAAAGAATACTAATTTTCCACCAAAATATTTTTATTCAGTAAATGCAAAAACTCAAGCACTAGGAAGAGCTGCTTCCTTAAAGTGCAAAAATTCAGTAAAATGAGAATATCTTAAGTGTTTTCTGTTTGCAAAGTGTTTTTAATATATATCATCTCTTTTCATTCTCACAACATGCCTACATAGGAAAAGTTATATAGACATTTTAAAAATGAAAATTCTGGGACTTAGAAAAATAAAGAAACTTGTTTACACTTAGATAGTAGTCATTAGTGGATTCAGACTCCACCCTAAGTGTTCTTAGATTCCAGATCCCAGACTATTCAAGATGCTACAGTTTCTGTGTCTGTCTATGTTCATTTAAAATTTTTCATTACAGCCAAATTGCCAACCAGAGAGGTTGCTACCAATTTTTAGCTAGTATAGTGTAATTGTTAAAAGCATTAACTTGGCGAGGGCGCCTCAGTGGCTCAGTCCTTTAAGCATTTGACTTTGGCTCAGGTCATGATCCCAGGGTCCTGGGATTGAGTACCACATCGAGGCCCAAGTCTGGCTCCTTGCTCAGAGGGGAGCCTGCTTCACTCTCTCCCCCTGCTTGTGCTTATGCTTGCTCTCTGTCTCTGTCAAATAAATAAATAAATAAATAAATAAAATCTTAAGGAAAAAAAAAAGTGCTGGGGTGCCTGTATGGCTCAGTGGGTTAAGCCTCTGCCTTTGGCTCAGGTCATGGTGTCAGGGTCCTGGGATCGCGCCCCGCATCAGGTTCTCTGCTCAGCGGGGAGACTGCTCTCTTCTCCTCTCTGCCTGCCTCTTTGCCTACTTGTGATCTCTCTCTCTCTGTCAAATAAATAAATAAAATCTTAAAAAAAAAAGTGTTAACTTGAGAATCATTAATTGTGGGACCTTGGTATATATTACTAGACTATGCTGTCCTTCAGTTCAATTGTAAAATGTGAATGACAATATAGCCGCTACCCACAAGGTTATTGTGAGGATTAAGTGAGGTAACACATGTAGAGGGCTGAAAAGAGTACCTGGCACATCGCAAGACCTATATAAGAGCACCAAACTGTTGTTGGCACTTGAGAGTCTATCAGAATATCTTTATTATTATTAACAACCCGATGGGTATAAAATGCTGTAGACTGACTGTTTTTGAAATTATTATTCAACTTATTTCAACAAAATATCTAGTATTGTTTTATTTTGCATTTTTCCTAATTACCAGTAAGGTTGAGCACCTTTTGTGGGGTTTTTTTGTTTTGTTTTGTTTCGTTTTATCTGTTCTGCGAATGATCAGTTCATACCCTTTGCTCATTTTTAAAAATCTGTTTTATGTTTTCACATTGATTTGTGTTTTATAATACACTGTGTATACTAATCCTTTGTAATACACATAGCAGTATTTTTCTTTAGTCACTACTTTTAATTTTGTTTAAGGTGTCTTTTGGTTATAGCTTTAAAATTTTATGTACTTAAGTCTGTTAAGCTTTTCCTTCATGGTTTTCAATTCATATCATATGTTTTACATTTTCTTCAATATATTTTTACAGTTTTGGTTTTTATATGTGGGTACTTAATACGTTAGGAATTAATTTTCGGGACTGGGGTGAGGGAGTGTTCTCCTCCCATCCCCCCAAATAGGTAGGCTTCTCCACATGAATGATCTGGAATTTGGTCATTTATCTAGGCTTGAGCACTTGTTCTCCCCATCCCTCCAAATCTAGACTCTTGCTTATAGTCACTTCTTTAAAAAATTAGGGTAGATAATCTGATCACCACTTTCTTGGCTTTGGTTTTCCACCTTATATATGGAAACTGACCTTGACAAGGGTTGTGGACATCTGGCTGAGTACCACTGAAAGACAGCTGGAGATGAGAGGGTGGTGATTAAGTAGGCAAGCAGGTCTTAAAGGTCACTGCCTTGGCTTTGCTACCATAACAAAGTACCATGGACTAGGAAGTTTAAACAAGACACGTTTATTTCTCACAGTTCTAGAAGCTGCAAAGTCCAAGATCAAGGTGCTGGCCAATTTGAGTGCTGGATAAGAACTCTCTTTCTGCCTTGTAGTTGGCTGCCTTCTTACTGTATGCTCATCTGACTTCTCTGTTTACACTGGGAGAGAGTGAGCCAAATTGCTGGTGTCTTTTTTTCTTTTCTTTTTTAAGTAGGCTCCATATGTGGAGCCCAAAGTGGGGCTTGAACTCATCAACCTGGGATCAAGAGCTGAATTGAGATCAAGACCCGAATTGGAATTGAGATCAAGAGTTGGACACATAGGGCGCCTGGGTGGCTCAGTTGGTTGGACGACTGCCTTCGGCTCAGGTCATGATCCTAGAGTCCCAAGATCGAGTCCCACATCAGGCTCCCAGCTCCATGGGAAGTCTGCTTCTCCCTCTGACCTTCTCCTCGCTCATGTTCTCTCTCACTATCTCTCTCTCAAATAAATAAAATCTTAAAAAAAAAAAAAAAAGAGTTTGACACATAGGGGTGCCTGGGTTGCTCAGTGGGTAAAGCCTCTGCCTTGGGCTCAGGTCATGATCTCAGAATCCTGGGACAAGCCATGCATCGGGGCTCTCTGCTCATCAGGGAGCCTGCTTCCCCTCTCTCTGCCTATCTCTCTGCCTACTTGTGATTTCTCTCTTTCAAATAAATAAATAAAATCTTAAAAAAAAAAAAAAAAGAGTTGGGCACTTAACTGACTGAGACACCCAGGCACCTGTGGTGTCTTTTCTTATAAGAACACTAATACCATCATGAGGGGCCCACCCTCATAACATCATCTAAACCTAATAATCTTCCAAAGGTCCCCCTCTCTAAATGCTCTAAATGCAAATGGGACTTCAACATATGTATTTGGTGGGGGAAGATGGGGATTATAAACTTTCAGTCTGTAACAGTCATTCTTATAGGGCAGTGGGTCACCTGTTGGTCATACCTTTCTACCTCAGATAGCCTTCAGGGCTGGGTTGATTGGGGGGCGTGGGAATGAACGGCCTATTGAAACTTCTGAGAAACTTCATGCAGGCTGTAAATGCTGCTATCATCTGCACCCTGAGGTTAGCCCAGAAGAAAGCAGAAGCTATGCTATATCAGTGTGCCTACAGTAGCTGGCCCAGTGTAGACAGCATCACCTTATTGATTTGGGACTGCCACTTGGCTCCACTTTCTAGCAGGAATGAAATAGAGCAATAGTGCCCATTAGGGCTGGGATGTTAAGGAGCATCATAGCCACTGACATTCAAAGTTACCAACTGGATTCCCTTCTCAATGTCAATCTCCTCTAGCATCTGATTCATGCTGTGTCACTCTGGTGACACAGGAGGGGCCTCATGTACATGGTCTGGGCACTGCCATCCTGGCCTTGCCTCCACCTCAGGCATGGAGTCCCACAGAGAGGGAAAGAGCCTCTGCCTGTAAAGATATTATATTTTAAAATCACTCCACCCACCAGTAAAAACAAAACAAACTAATTTGGCATTTAGATTCATTAAGAAATTAAAATAATTAGAAAATACTATTATTGATGTATGATGTTGCCAAATGAAAGCAACACATATACATTAATGAGGAGTACAGGGAGATATAAGGAGCAACAAAAAATAGTAACACATTATGGTTCAAATGTTAGCACTCTTTTTTCTGGAAATCCATAAAGTTTTACTTATATTTAGCATTTGCCTCTAAATCTAAACTCTCAGGTCAGAATATGATAGGGATTTGGTGTGGTGAAACTTTTCAACACTTTTTTGTATGTTATGCTGAATTGTTTCCCAAATTTAAATATAGGAGGATCAAAATAAAACCCATAAGCACATCTACATATCCTACATGTGCAGTAAAAACTAGTGCAACTTAACTGATAAAGCTATGTTCCAAGAGAGCAGCTAGTGTTTCCTCAGCTGAAGTTCATGTTCTTTAACATTTGAAAGTACCATTCATTGGTCCTTTTGCTCACTGAATATTTACTAAGCATATACTTTGTGCCATTGCACATATTAGGCATTGGACCCAAAGTAGTGTACAAGATACTTAACCCATGACTTGCTGGAGGTTAGAGTCGAATGTGTGGAATTTTTAGCCAAGTAGAAAAGAAAGAACAAATATGTCAAGAAGACATAGATTTTTACTATATGATTTCACTCATACGTTGAATTTAAGAAACCAAACAAATGAACAAATTAAAAAAGAAGACAAACAGAAAAAGAGACTCCTGACTATAGAGAACAAACTGATGGCTACCAGAGGGGAGGTATGTGGAAGGATATGTGAAATAGGGGATGGGGATTAAGAGTATGCTTAAAAGGGCAACTGGGTGTCTCAGTTGTTAAGTCTCTGCTTCAGCTCAGGTCATGATCCCCGGAATTGTGGGATCTAGCCCTGTGTCAGGCTCCTTGATCAGTGGGGGAGTCTGCTTCTCTCTCTCCCATTCCCCCTGGTTGTGTTCCCTCCCTTGTTGTCTCTCTCTATCAAATAAATAAATAAAATCTAAACAAACAACAAAAAAGAGTGTGCTTATCATGATGAACACTGAATAATGTAAAGAAAACCTGAAACTGATTAATATTCAATTAATTATGCTGGAATTAAAATTTAAAATTTTTAATAAAAAATGAAGACATGGATTTGATAAAGAACAAGGATTACAAATGAGATCTAGGTGAAAGTAAGTTTGTGCAGAAGGTTTAAACTGTTGTAAGGGTAAAGAAATACTGAAAAGGACACAGAAATTTCAGGTATGGAGATGACAACTGGGTGTCTTAGAAACACAAATATCAAACTATTCTTTGATTTTTAACTCAGAAACCAGACTATTGGGGTACCTGGTTGGCTCAGTGGGTTAAAGCCTCTGCCTCAGGTTATGATTGGAGGGTCCTGGGATCGAGCCCCACATCGGACTCTCTGCTCAGTGGGGAGCCTGCTTCCTCCTCTCTCTCTGCCTACTTGTCTATCAAATAAATAAATAAAATCTTAAAAATAAAAAAGAAAAAAAAAGAAACCGTACTATTCTGTGGAATTCTTTTCAGGTTAATACAAGTAATAAAAGACAGATTGTTTTGGAAGTATTTTTTTTAAGAAAAATGCATGTGTATATAGCTCATGACCCTATTAATATTTTGATTTTATACATTCACTAAATAGTTTTTTTAAAAACCCAACACTCAGACAAGTATTTCTAAAATCTTAATGATATAAAAATAATTTATAAATAATTTGATAGGTGTTCTGGTGCTTAGACGCTGATGCTGGGATGAATTTAAGAAAAGCAGACTGGAGTCTGAGATACCATTTGGGAAGAAAATACAATAAAATAGCTCTGACAATTGTTTGATGTTTGAGTTAATAGTTTTCTTTGATTTATGTCTTATATACTTTTTATCATTATACATATATTTTATTTTATTTTTTATTATATTTATTTATTTATTTAATTTATTTATTTGACAGAGAGAGAGATCACAAGTAGGCAGAGAGGCAGGCAGAGAGAGAAGGAGAAGCAGGCTCCCCACTGAGTAGAGAGCGCTGTGTGGTGCTTGATCCCAGAACTCTGAGATCATGACCTGAGCAGAAGGCAGAGGCTTAACCCACTGAGCCACCCAGGCACCCATACCATTATATTTTAATATTTAGTGACTAAAATATGTGTGCACTTCAAAAATTTTACTGAAGCTTTATGTTCTTTCAAAAATCATAACTTATTTTTATTTTATTTTATTTTTTATTTTTAAAAGATTTTATTTATTTGTTTGACAGACAGAGATCACAAGTAGGCAGAGAGGCAGGCAGAGAGAGAGGCAGAAGCAGGCTCTCCGCTGAGGAAAGAGCCTGATATGGGGCTTGATCCCAGGACCCTGAGATCATGACCCAAGCCAAAGGCAGACGCTTTAACCCACCGAGCCACCCAAGTGCCACTGATTGTTTTCTTTAAAATACAAAACATTCCTACCATCCAAGCATTGGGAATACTCTCTCTCTCTCTCTCTCTTTTTTTTTTTTGCATTAATCACCATCAAGCATGTATTACATTTTACTTACATTGTTTATCTTTCTCTCACCTAAAAATGTAAGCCCTAGGAGGGCAAAAATTTTTGCCTATTTTGTTTTCTGCTGTATCTCCAATGCCTAAAACAATGTTTGCACACAGTTATTGAATAAATGGTTGCATGAATGAGTAGTAATTGTCACCTAGATTAAATTTAAGCCATGGGGGAAAGTATGAAAAAGGAAAGGGGACCTGGCCCCATGACTTAGGAGTTTCAAGATTTAGAAACAAGGAAGTGAAGGCCTGTAAAGAAGTTTAAAATATAGCCATCTGAATTAGTGGTCTAGAAATAGAGAGTATGGGGTTGGGGGGGGGCAAGGACAACAGCACAGTTAACTCTTAATTGCTATTTGGAATTCAAGGACAATGTTGACAGAAGAGAGTCATCCATAAACATTTACAAACTATCAAATGATAAGCATTGTTTGGAGATGCAAATATAGTGAATAAGATATGGTAACTACCTTTAAAAAAATACTTTATTTAAGAGAGAGGGGGAGAGAGAGAGAGAGAGAGAGAGAGAGAGGAGAAAGAGAGAGCAGGAGCTGGGGGCGGGACAAAGGGAAAAAGAGACTCTCCACTGAGCTGGGAGCCCAACATGGGGCTTGATCCCAGGACCCCGGGATCATGACTGGAGCTGAGGGCAGATGCTTAAGTCACTGAGCCACACAGGTGCCCCGGTATCTACTTTATAAAAGCTTACAATCTAGTGGGAAAGACATAAAACAGATAAATTTGAAGTAAATTAATAACCTTAATTATGCCTATGTACAATGTAAGTGTATCAAAGAGGCTGTGGTCTAACCTAAGTGTGAGGGCATAAAGAAAAGAGTCTAGGGTCACCTGGCTGGCTCAATCAGGAGAACATGTGACTCTTGATCTCGGGGTTGTGAGTTTGAGCCCCACGTTGGGTGTACAGATTACTTAAAAATAATATCTTAAAAAAAAAAAAAAGGAAAAGAAAAGAGTTTAAGAACACTTCCAAGATTGGGTAGAATTTCTTTCAAATAAACAAGGGGTAGAATGGAGATAAGGCGATGAAAGTAGCTTAAATATGGTGTCATTTAGGCACTAAAACATTTGTAAAAGTGATGTAATGATTTACAAGTGGAAATGGAATTTAGGTTGAACCCTTTTGCACCATCATTATGAACTTCTCAAAGGAGTAAACTCTCCCTTTGCCTTCCCACCACCAATTTTTAGTTCCCTGGACACCAAGCTTTTCTTTTCCTTGTCCTACTACAACTACTCTCTGTGGTTACAATTAGTTGTGTTGATCTGATAGACCTGTTGCTTCTTCTTTGTCCTCATTCCCTTTGGTCTCTCCAGTGCCTTGATGCTCATGTTCTACAACCCTTTGAGAAACTACTTCTATTTTATTCAACCCAACTTCTTCACTGTTCCTCTTCTACCAAATTAAGTCTCCCTTCCTTCTACTCAACTTGCCTGTTTCAGTTAATAGTACTATTCTTTCAATCGCTAGATTTAGAGATATTTTTGAAAACCACTTTATAAATTCATAATCTCTGATTGGAAGGAACCTCCAAGATTTTTTTTTTTAAAGGTTTTATTTATTTATTTGTCAGAGAGAGAAAGAAAGAGAGCCTCCAACACCTTTTAGATCGTATTTCCCCTGTGTTCTCTATAGCTGATGCTTGCATCTTTTTCATAGTGTCATCATCAAATGGTTTTCTAGTTAAGCCTGAATCAATGACAGGAAGTTTAATATCTTAATCCCCTACCGTTCTTCTCCCATTAGGATAAATCCCATTAATTCTCCTTAAGAATGTCTTTCATTTATAAGTCCTACTTCTTCATTTTCACCATGGTCTATTAAGATGCCTCATTTAGACCCTTACCATGTTATAAGTAAATTAGTATGACATGATTACCCCACTGAGTCCCTCCAGTTCATTTCACAGATCTGAACCAGACTTGATCCTTTTTAAAATGTTATTTTACTTTACCTATTCTTAAATATTGCCATTGTCTTATCACTCTTTTACTCACAAAGTTTAAATAGTTTCCTATATTTTATTTTTTCAATCTGAAACCCTCTGCTTTCAAGATTCCACCCACCTTATTTCTCATTGGTGTTGAAACACACCTTCTTTGTGGTATATACATAAGCAAGTGTGTTTAGGTGCTGCCACTATCTTTTGCTAATTTATTGTCCACTGACAGCTAAGTGTGTCCATATCTCTGTTTTTATCTTTATTATCAATGTCAGAAGTAGAAAAAAGTCCTTTAAATACTCGTTTTGAGATTATTTGGACAAAAAAGTGAGTTGAACAACTATTTTCCTATCAGAAATAGTTCCTAATAACTATTTTCCTATTTCCCTTTGGACTTCTATAAAAATTGGAGGAGTAGCTTGGGGTCATAAAACAAATGTAACCAATCCCTTTTGTCTGGGGGCCTTTCTTGGTGGCCTACTATGAAATCACTGTTCTAGATCAGATCAAGGAAATGAGAACCAAGTTACATACTGATCTACATAAAGCATCTTACAAAAATAAGGTGTATGTTTTCACTTAAAAAGCACTGATTCTATCAAATGGATATCTGTATAAGGAAAACTGAGAGATCTAGAATGTAAAGGCTTTTCTTTTTTTTTTAATTTATTTGACAGACAGAGATCACAAGTAGGCAGAGAGGCAGGCAAAGAGAGAGGAAGGGAAGTAGGCTCCCTGCGGAGCAGAGAGCCAGATTAGGAGCTTGATCCATCAGGACCTGAGCCAAAGGCAGAGGCTTTAAGCCACTGAGCCACCCAGGCACTCCTAGAATGTAAAGGCTTTGTATTCTCTTCTGTAATGTGGCTATTATGGTGTTGTTGTTTTGAGGAGAGATAAATCACATGTTTATTGCAGAAGTTGGTAAAATATTTGTCATATAGTTTTAGATTATAATTAACTTTAACTTCATATTTTGCTATAGGTTTTCTAAAATAGAGTAAGAATGAAAAATCTAGAGCTTCATTAATCTTTTGGTTTCAGGGTATCCAGAGCCATGAGAATTTGAAAAATATCTATGTGGAAGTAACAAGAAAGGCCACCTACCCCAACCTCCCTGCAACCCCGCTTATGGCCGTGCTCTCTAAGTAAATAAATAAAATGTCAAAAAATGAAATTCAGTTAACAGATATGAAAAAAAGTGGTGTTATTGATGAATAAATAAAAAAAGGAAGGGTAGTAAATGGTGAAATGTTCTCAATTAAAAATAAATAATAAAATTATTTTTCATTGATTCAGTTCTATAATATTCCAAAATAAAAAAAACAGAAAGAATGAATGAGTATCCCAAAAGGCTTATCAAGTTCAGTCTTGCACAGTTAGGAAAAAAAACACACTCCTCTCAACAAACTTGGCTCAGAACTTTGGCTCAAGACCAGCATGACTTAATAGCTGTAATTTGCATTTGAATGCAATTAACTGGGCCAGTACTTTGGGGTAATCAAGCTGTGTGCAATATGCATAAGCTGCAAACTCAACAAAAGTCCAAAGCAGTGGAGAGAAAATTTTAATCTGTGAATTCCCCTTAGATTAAGAATCCAGGTCCAAACCCTTAAATTCAGTTTTAGATTTCAAAATTGTAATTTTAAGTGTGGACACTGAAATTTAACTTTTTTAAAAAAAGATTTTACTTATTTATTTGTCAGAGAGAAAGACAGAGATACAAAGCATAAGCAGGGGGCAGAGGCAAGCAGAGGGAGAGGAAGAAGCAGGCTCCTCACTGAGCAGGGACCCTGATACGGGACTCCATCCTAGAACCCTGGGACAATGACCTGAGCCAAAGGCAGATGCCTAACCCCCTGTGCCACCCAGGCATCCCTGAAATTTAACTTTTATCTAATTGTCTATTCTTAATGAATAGACATTTAGATACTTGCCATTATTTTTCCTTATAATAATAATTTCACTATTTTTATAAAAGTGATTGTTATTTTAAGAATTTCAAGCAATATAAAAAGATAAAAAGAAGGAAATAAAAAGTTCCTCAAATCCTTAGTTTCCACCCAGAAATGAGTCACACCAATATTCAAAATAAACATAAATGAGAAAAATGGGAAGAAATGGATATTTGGTTAAAAGTTTGTTTTTCTAGTAATGTTATGAATCATTAAAAAATAAATTTACAAAATGTTAACAAACTGCTTTTATCATAAGGTAAACTACTGCTGTAAGTATTTAAGTTCACCTCGGGTTAGTTTGCAGTATATATTCTTCATATGTAAATACTTTCAGTGCAGGCTGAAGTTTTCTAAGCCTAAAGAATAAAATGTATAATGAAATTAACAATGAAGAACAAAGAATCCAGAACAGGGAGTGGAAATACATAGATTTTAGTTGAACTCTGCCAGCTGCTTAGTATGTGTGTGTACTGGGGCAGGGTATGTAGGTGGGGGTAGAGAGAAACAGAGTAGAGGAAGGGGTGGGAGCTGTTGGTAGTGATTAATTCTCCTCTCATGAACTATTTACCTGTCTGTAAAATGAAAGGAGTGGACTAAATTGTAAAATGTTCTCCATCTCCAAAACTATTGGAGCCTAGCTTACATTTGCTGGTTTACAGAATCTGAGGTACTCTGGTTTCCTTCCTGATAGTTTGAAGGCCATCTTTAATAGATACTATGGTGTGCAAATAGTCTCTTTGAGAACTCGAACTGGTAGGCAGCAGACTATGTACAATGAAAATGTGTTCTGTGTTGAAATCAAAGCATAGCATGCCCTTCTTCTGGGATTCACTTATTTGTTCAACAAATAAGTGCTGGCTGCACTCTTGAATTTTCCATAAATTCTGCCCTTTAATAATTTACAATCTAGTTGAGGAGTTAAAAAAATGATCATTACAATAATAACAAAGGCATTAATGAAATGTGATGAAGATTTAAAAAAATAAAAAAAAAAATCATAGGGGCGCCTGGGTGGCTCAGTGGTTTAAGCCGCTGCCTTCGGCTCAGGTCATGATCTCAGGGTCCCGCATCCGGCTCTCTGCTCGGCAGAGAGCCTGCTTCCCTCTCTCTCTCTCTGCCTGCCTCTCCATCTACTTGTGATTTCTCTCTGTCAAATAAATAAATAAAATCTTAAAAAAAAAAAAAAATCATAGAGGCAAAGTGAAATCAGGAATAGGTTGAAGAAAGGTGAATTTGAGTGAGGCCGGAAATAAAGATAAGATTTTGACAGGTAGATGTTGTTGGGCAGGCTTCTGTTTTCTTATATATTATATGGAAGTAATAATTGTACCCAACTTCTAGAGATGAGAGACTTAAGTGAAATAATGCATGTTAGTCACTTCGCACATTACACTGGCATGGTAGAAGGGTCCTATAAATGCTTTTTCATTGTTATTAATGAGGAAAACGTATAAAATGAAAAGAATCACTGAAGGAAAATTGATATTTCTGATTGTGGTTATAAGGGTTAGTTTTCCAGAAACTTGTTTTAAAAAAAGATTTCTGAGGAGATGGCTGTCTAGGCATGCTCTTCCAAAGCCGGTTGTTTGCACGAAAAGTTGTAATCAGAACTTTTTCTTTTAATCTTTTCTGCTAGCAGCAAAAGGGAAGAGGCAAATAACTTTTAATGACTGATTAGAATGTGGAAACCAGAAAAACACTGGGTAGAGGGCCCTGAGGGGAAAAAACTGGGGAGATAGTTGTCCTAATGCATGTTGAAGCTTCTTTTTGGCTGTCTGTTTAGGGTGTGCTAGAATTGATCTTTCTTCAAAGTATACCTTAGACAGGTGCAACTGTAGCATCTGTATCTGCTTTTTAAAACACTATGTATTACTGAGATATTTACCAAAAAATTAGCTAGCTTTATGGGATACTTATTATGAGTTAGTGCTGGGCTTAACAAATAATAAGCCAAGCTCTGTCAATTTCCAAAACAACTCTGTAAGGTGAAAAATACATTACTTACATATAAAAAGCTGAGGCTTAGAAAGGTCCCATATCTTGTCACTATGTCCTTTGGCTTATCTTTAATGATCTGTATTATGTGTCAGACACTGTTCTAGGAGCCACAAATACATGAGTGAATAAAACAAAAGATCTCTGCTATCCTGAAGCTAATACTCAAATAGAGGGAGGGAGACTCTATATTATAGAGATAATATAATCATAATATTAGTAAGATTATTAACAAAAAAATATCACCTAGTGAAAAGGGCTATGAAGAAATAAAATAGTGCTATAATAGTGAATAACTGGAGGTTCACGGTGCTGGCTTCATGGATGAAAGGTTAGTGCAGTCACACAGGGCCCTGGGATTACAGGGGCCCTGCTCTTAGTTTAATGCTCTACTATCACTGTGTTAAAATACTTAATAATTTTGTCTTTAGATTTGCGTTTTGTGAGGGAGGTCTGATAAAACACTGGCACATGTGAGTTAGTAGAGGACATAGGGCAATATCCATGTCCTTCATTCCTTGTCACACCATTGTTATATAACTTTTGTGAGGCCCTGTGAACATAGACTTCTGGTTGACCCACAATGTGTGGCAGTTCAGCGAGATTCAAAGCCCGTGGGAATATGAGGTAAATGTGCTGTGTGTGACTAAGCAGGGATGTTGACACCTGGAGAGGTTATGCTTCCCTCAAACCAGAACTTGCTTCAGATAAAAAAGAAAGCAATGGCATTCTAAGAAACACTCTACCAAAGAACTCTATCTTACCCTTTCTTAGTCATCACTTCCCTGTAGTTAACCACTAATGATGATGTAAAAGAAAAGGCAAGGACAGGGAAAGGTGGTTCCTCTTCCTTTCAGTTCTTCCTTACTCATCTGTAAGCCAAAGGTAGAAAGTGTTAGTAATATGTAGATGAATCAAGAAGTGAATTAAAAAAAGTTGAGTTAGTTTTGTGCAATTTTTTCACAGTTAAGAGTGAAATTCACATGCATTTATGTATTACAGTAGGAATTACATCATTTAGATAATTCCACATGAGTTAATTGCTCTTTATTCATATTTAAAACTGGCATGTACAATTTAAAGATGAGTGGTAAAACTAATGCTAATAATGAAAAATTTTAATTTTTCTTAATGGAAAATAACACTAAATAGCAAATAAAAAACATCATGACAAGCTGAGTGAGAGAGTTTAGGATCTGAAAAGCTTTATATTTTAGTATCTTTAACAGGATTTTTATATGGCTCTCCTTTTTCTTTTCTCTTTTTTTATATTACTTTTCTAACAAGACACCCTGCATTTTCATTTTGCACAGGGCATGCAAATCATGTTTGCATGATTTTGTAGTTAAGAGGAGGAGGCTCAGTCAGTAGAGCATGAGATTCTTGATCTCAGGGGTTGTGAGTTCAGAGCTCCACCTTGGGCATAGAGATTACTTAAAAAACAAAACAGAACATGAAAAGCAACAACCAATTAAAAAAAAAAAAAGGTTAACATCTGGAGAGGCCAGAGTGTGAAGTATCCTAAAGTCTAGAATTTACTCCATTTCTGTTAGGTAGCTATTGGAAGGTTTCAGTCAGAGGAATGATATAAATGACTTAGGTTTTAAAAGATCACTTTCTGCAGTGTGAGGCAAGAGTGGACTCAAGAAGACCATCCTGAGTGGTGTATACCTGGAGAATTCCTCACTCTTCCAGACAGAATTCATCATACTCTTGTTACAATTTCAATTACGGCACTAATGGATTTCTAAATTTGTCATCTTGAACTATACTGTAAGCTCCTTGTAGACCCCGACAGCCTTAATTCTCTCCACATCACTAGTGTCCAGCATTGCTGGTATATAGCAATCATTTATTAAATATTTGTTGACTGAATAATTGGAGTAGTATTTAAACTACTCTTCTGATAAAAAGCTCTCCTATTGCAGTTTTCTTCAGCTTAAGATAACTAATTAGGTAAGCTGTAAGGAAAGGGGTTATAGCAACTATAAAAGAATCTGAAGTGAATACAAAATAGACAATTAATTTACAAATTTTGAAACCTGGCAGAAAACTACTTAGTCATCAGAGGAAATCTGAATTTTTATACAGTTTTCCCCTGAAATCACGTACAAAGCCACAGCTATTATTGGTGCCAATGTTTTGGTCAGAAATTCCAACCCATGGCTTGGAACTGAAGCTGGGTGGATACATATTTTGATCAGTTTGCATGCTATGTAAATGTGGTGCTGAATTAGCTGTTGATGCTGTGAACTAAGGAGTTTTCACATAAAGGTCTGACTTTTCTCTATCTCTTGAGAAATAACAAACATACAAACAAAAAGCTTGGCAGCAATGGGTCTGCATTCCAGTGAGCCAAAGCTGAGGATGGCCACTGCCTTTGTAAGGGGCTGTGTGTTCTGTTTTATCTTTCCTCGCTCTGCCTGCTCAGACACACTGAAGCCTGGTTGTTGCCTGGTAGCATTTTATTCATGACATCTCCTACTGAGACACACACACATATATATATATATATATATATATATATATATATATATATACACTGGTGCTATTTTAAATAAGATTTTTTTAAAAAAGGTCTTAAAGTATATATATTTCACTTTAGTTTTCTTGATAAATTTGCTAGGCTTTACTTGCCTTCCTGGCAGCTTTTAACAATCCAAGAAGGAAGGAGGCCCATCCAGAGCCACCCGGTTAGGGCTGGAGGAAATGGTGCTGATTTGTTCACAGATAAATACTGAGGGGAGGCTCTCTCGAGGGCGGCCAGACAGCTTGGCCACTAATTTGGTCTACAGAAGGATACTCACCGTCTCTGCTCTCTTTATCTCCTGGTCCGATGTCTGTTGAGACCCAGGGGTATGGGGTTCAGGGACAAGATACCTTTTAAACGAATATAATTATATATCACACCGGCCTCCACTTAAGACCATTAAGCACTTCTTGTTTGTCCCAGAGTGTGCCGCCTCCTCCGACCCACTCTGCTGGATCTCTGCTGTGTAGAACGCTTAGGTGTGCACTTGTAGGATGTCAGTACCTGGGAGCCTGTGTCTTCATTTGGATGGTGCCATTTAATCTATCCTGTTTTGTACGAACCCACATGTTTATTTAGAGAAATGTATGCGGCCGTCCACAAAAGATACTCTGTGGGGAAACTCATAAAGGCTGTTGCCACAGAGCTGTCTAAAGGCATGTGGAAGCACAATAGTCACAAGCAGACACCACAATGGTTCGATGTTGATAGAATCCCGGGATCGGGAGGTGCCTTTTGAAGGCCAGGAAGGGGGAAAAAAAAAATCCGTTTGTGAGGATTTACTACAGAGCAAGTCTTGGTGGATATTCAGTGCTGGGAACGCTTGGCAGTACCAGGGTGCAGTTCATTGACCAGTGTACAAAATGACTTCACAGAAACGCATTCAGGAGCCTCGGAGTAAATCGTTTCCATGTTCTGTGTGGGCTGGTAAACGGGCGATGCACCGCGGAACAGCCCAGCTGCCCGGACAGTGGCCAAACCAGGGAGTCGGTTTAGCACGACTGACTGACTCCAGGGAGGGAGGGCCATCAGCCGGGGGGGCTGGGAAAGGGGGTCAAAGTCCACGCTGGAGAGAGGACAACAAGCCCGAGGGTGGAAACAAAGCCGAACCACAGTGGCAGCGCTCTGGTTCCTGGCGCTGCGCTCGTGCACCGAGCTCCGATTTTAGAAAGGACGCAGGCAGCCGGGCGAGCACCCGCCGCCGCGTTCTCACAGAAGAACCTGGAAGGGCGCACGGGCTCGCCGCCCTCGGGCGGGGGCAGCCCGCGGCCGGCATCCCTCCCCCTCGCGCCTCCCTGCCCAGCAGCGCCAGGCAGTGCCCGCCGAGGGCAGGGCGGGGCGCGGGCCCGGGGAGGGCGCGCTGGGGCCGGGCTGTGCGGCCGCCGCTGACGCACTGCGGGGCCGGCAGCCCTGAGAGCCCAGGCGGGCGTGGAGTGTTCGGCCCGGCCGTCGGCAGGCCGCGTCCCCACCGGAGGGGGCAGGGCGCACTTACCGGCGGTCAGGAAGCCGCGGGCGGCCTGCTGGCTCCGCCGCCGCCGCGGTTGCCATTCAAGCGCGCCTCGTCCCCGCCCCAGATCCTGGGGGGTGAGCGGGGGAGAAGGGGCGGGCGTCCGCCAGTCGTGAATCACCTCCTCCTCCTCCTCCTGCCTCAGCGCCGCCGCCACCTTTCCATTCAGTCGCCCAACATGGCTGGAGCGCGGCGGAGGTGAGCCGGCCGCCCCCTGCCGCTCCAGTCTGCTGAGCCCGAGCGCCGCACCGCCGGCGGTGCCTCAGCTCTGCGGTGCAGAGGCCCAGCGGCCCCGCTTGTCGCCAGCCGCCAGCATGTGGGGTGCCCCGGACGAGAGCTCGGTGCGGGTGGCTGTCAGGTGAGGACGGACACGGCGGCGGCGGCGGCGGCGGGTGGACTGCGGGCTGGCGGCGGGCTTAGGGCGCCGTGAGGACGCGCTCCGGTCGCGAGCGGCGGCTGCTGTGGTGCGGAGATCTGAGGGGACCGTCGGGTGGGAGGCTGGCGGCTGGGTAAGCTGAGGCAGGGGCTCCCGGCCGGCCGGGCGCTGCCGGAGAGACTCTGCCGCCCGCCTCCGGGTGGCGTTTGCAGGTAGCGGGCGGCTGCGCGACGCCGGGTCCCCGGGGCGCCCGGACTCCTCAGGGGTGCAAGCCCTTGGCGCCCGCCCCCGCCCCCGCCTCCGCCTGGTCTCGCACCCGAGGAACAATCGCCTCAGGTGGGGCGGCCTTGGGCGATGGCCTGGCCGGCTTTGCCCGGAGGAGCTGTCGCCGTGCTGGGCTGTGGTGTTCTTTGGATTATTTAGAGAGTGTCTGTCATATGTGTACATGCAACTCGGGCCTTCTGAGGCAGGAGACAAAGCATCAGACTGACAGCGCTTCCCCACGCAGGGTTCTAGATGCCTGTGCAAATGGAAGTCTCGTGAAGCATCACAGGGACAGACGTAGCACAAGCGTATGGGTGTAGGAGACGCATCTGGCCTCTTAGGCACTGGGATGGGAATTCTCCTTAAGAATTAGATTCCCTGGGGATAGGTCTGTAGAAGGAAGAAACTCTTCAGCAAGTGGAAGGGTTAAATGGGTGACTGGGTGAAACATCCTGAGGTTAGGCAGGGTGGATACAATATAAAATTATACATGCCTGGGTGTGAGTTTTGAAATACCGGATACATCAGAATTGTGTTTTGGTCAAAGCCAGGTACACGAGTGTTGAATGTAACTTAGACTGTTTTGATACGTATCAAGAAGCAGCGCTCTGACAGTTGCTTATGGAAAATTGCAACATCATCGCTGAAATATTAATGAAGCGTTCATGGTAGAATAAGTGCGTTGCTTTCCCAGCTCTCTGAGGGTCTACTATGAATCTACTTCTCTTTATACTTTAAGGATTATGAAAACAGTGCCCTTGGAGAAATGTGAAATTAATGAAAAAAAAAAATCCTCCACTCATGTAGCCTTTCTCGAAAGGTATTTTTAACAATCCTGTCATATCAGCATTATTATTTTAGTGGCAAATCTTGATTAGTCATAGAAATGGCAATTTTATAGACTTCGTATCTTTAATCAATTTTAAGAATAACATGAATTTTATTTTTTTTTAATGTTTATTTATTTAAGTGATGCCTACACCCAACATAGGGCTCCAACCCACCCCCCACCCCCTTTAAGAGTCATGCTTTTCCGACTGAGCCAGCCAGGAGCCACAGAATAAGATGAAACTTAAAGATTTTTTTTTTTTTTTAAACAGATTAGGAAATGATTACCCTTGGAGGTGACAGTTTTATGACTGTTTAGAATCACCTGTTATAAAGCTTTTGAAGTTTTAATTTGGTTAAATTTTTTTTTTTTTGAGAAGGAGGCTACTTATCCAATTGTTGGATTAGTTTGTTTCTCCTAATCACTGCTACTACCTCTCTTTTGGCCTTATAATACTCTTTAGTAACTATACCATGGCAGAAACCCAGTAAGTGGTAGTTTTGTTACTGGATCCAGTCAAAGAAGGTGAAGAAGGAGCATAAAATAGAAATGAAAATTGAAAATTAGTCTGTGAGAGAAATAATTTTTAAAGATTTAAGTTTTTTTATCTGTGAATTCTCTAGAATATCATACGGCAGTTTATTTGCTGTACTATTAAATCTGATACTGCTTACACTGAAGGTGAGCAGAGTCATGGATGACCCTAAGGTATTGTTGGCAGATAAATAATTTCTATTTGATTTATGAATAAAATATATTTATAAATGATTGATATTTGATCATGCTTATACTTTTCAAGTCATAAGTGTGGGTCTATTTGGGAAAGGTTTATAAAAATATTAACAGAACTTGGTAAGTTGCACTGTAAAGGTCCTTTTTTTTTTTCATTAAATACACTGAATAGATCCACTCTCTAAACTTATTTTACATAGGGTAATAATAGCTTATGTTTTTACAGCACTTTGGTATTTAGAAAGTGCTTGGAGACATATATTTTCATTTACAACAAATATTTGTTGAAAATATATCCTCATCTCTGATTATTCTGATTCTGAGCAGTCATTGTTGGATACATGTCATGTGCTAAGAGTCAGTGCTGTTAAGATGTTTTATATCATGGAAAATCTCATTTATTCCCCATAACAATCTTTGATTTAGGTTCTGTTATTATGACCATTTTACAGTTAGGACACTGAAAACATTAAGTGACCTGCTTAAAGTTAAACTAGTATCTAGTGAAGGAACCAGTGTTCCAACCCAGACAAATTCTTAACCATTAAACCTGCATAGGGGAAAGGCAAGAACATACTTCACAAAACTTTATTTAGCTTAAAGTCAGTTGCCTTTTCCTGCTTCTATACTAGTTCAGTTACAAATGAGTGGCTTTGATAATTTATGTATACCTTGATATTGCTAGAAAAGATAAAACTCAGGAAGAGAGGACCTGAACTTATTAAAATTATTTCCTCAGATTCTCTTGAATCTTTACAGTGTTCTCCAATTTGACCCTAGTTTGCGACAGGCTTCAGCAGCAGGATAAGTAAATCAACACATTGAAACAAATCAACAGAGGCATTTGATCTGCTTTCCTCTTCACTGAATAATGTAATAACAGATATAGGGGACTGACTCCACTGCGAAATGCAGAAAGTGTCCTAAAGGTTCTTGTGTTTTTTTTTCTTAGATGCAGAGAGTGTTAAGGGTGATGACTCCATTTTAAGATTTCTCAAAATAAGCGCATGGGTCATCTACAACTTTGGGGAATAAAAGTTCAAAAGAAAGTTTCATATTTAGGGAGAATATTTTTTATTCAATTTCTGAAAATGCCTTTTGGCAGGGTATATTTTACGTATTTTGCAGGGTATCTTTCATTGGGTTGGATATGGATTCAGATAACAACCCTACTATTCAACCCATGTGGCTATGGAGCATTTGAATTTGATTAATGCCACTGAGGAACTAAATTTATCATTTTATTTAATTTTAATCAATTTAATTTTAAACTTAAAAACTGGTCCTTGATTTAGTTTTAGGATAACTTTTTTTTTTTTTTTAAGATTTATTCATTTATTAGAGAAAGAGAGAGAGAGAGAGGTGGGGAGGCTGTGGGAGAGGAAGAGCAAGAATATCTAATAGACTTCTTGCTGAGCAAGGAGCCTGATGAGGGGCTCTGTCCCACCACCATAAGATCATGACCCCAGCCAAAATCAACAATCTGATGCCTAACTGACTGAGCCATCCAGGCACCTCATTTTTGGATAACTTTTGAATGTTCTTTTTTTTAATTTTTAAAAAATTTTAAAAAAAGATTTTATTTATTTGACTGAGAGATTGCAAGTAGGCAGGGAGGAAGGCAGACAGAGAGGGGGAAGCAGTCTCCCCACTGAGCAGAGAGCCTGATGTGGGGCTCGATCCCAGGACCCTAAGATCATGACCTGAGCCGAAGGCAGAGGCTTATCCCGCTGAGCCACTCAGGCGCCCCATATTTGAATATTCTTGAAACAAGTTGGTTATATGGATCTGCTTTTTCAGCTGTTTAGTTTATATAACCTAGATACTGATAGAGTATTTCTGATAAAAATTTAGCGTCATACTTGACATATATAAGTGTAATATATACCTTGAATTTCAAAGATTAAGTAAGAAAAATGAATGCAAATATATCAATAATCTTTGTATTGATTGTACATTAAAGTGATATTTTGGTACATTGAGTTATATACAATATTATTAAAATTAATTTCACTTATTTTCCTTTTTAAAAATGTGGCTACTAAAAAATTTAGAGTCAAATATGATATTGCTCATATTGTTTCTATTGGTTGGTCATGATCTATATTTTAAATATAGAATAAAACTATGCTATTTATCAGCAGGATAAGTCAATACATAGAAACAAATCATAGCCATCCCATCATAGATGAACTACACCTTTAGATCAAGAAAATGCCAAAATACTAGGTGTCTTTTTTTAGAGTGGTCACACACACACACACACA
Source organism: Mustela erminea (assembly GCF_009829155.1). Lineage (NCBI taxonomy): Eukaryota > Metazoa > Chordata > Mammalia > Carnivora > Mustelidae > Mustela > Mustela erminea. Next base: position 75,695,119 of record NC_045619.1, on the reverse strand, counting down.
CACACACACACACACTAAAAGCAACATTCTCCTCCCCTCCCCCCGGGTATATAGGTTTAGAAAGATAGTGATTATGGCCTCAATATGGTAGCTGAATTCTTAGAAAATGTGGTAAATTAAATGGATGGCTTAGATAGATTTTCATCATTTTGTTTCATCAACAAAAATGAATGATGAAGTATAGTATATATTTTGTTTTTAATATATAGGTAGGGCGCCTGGGCGGCTCAGGGGGTTAAGCCTTCGGCTCAGGTCATGATCCCAGAGTCCTGGGATTGAGTCCCGCATCAGGCTCTCTGCTCGGAGGGGAGCCTGTTCTCTCTCTCTCTCTCTCTCTGCCTACTTGTGATCTCTCTCTCTCTGTCAAATAAATAAATAAAATCTTTAAAAATATATATATATAGGCATACTGAATTGAACTGTTCAATTAACTCAAAACAATAAGATGAATTAAACATTTGAATTTTCATTTTAAGACATTAAGAGGTGATGTGCTTTTTTGCTTTCCAGTCTATGAATGCTGACTTAGCAAATTTGAAAATTTTTCCTTTTAAAAAAATTTATTCACTTATTTATTTTTAGAATATTTTATTTGTTTGAGAGAGAGGGAGAACAAACTGAGGAGAGGGGCAAAGGGAAAGGGAGAAGCAGACCCCTTCTTTATCAGGGAGTCTAACATGAGGCTTGATCCTGGGACCTTGGGATTATGACTTGGGCCAAAGGCAGATAGATGCTTAACAGACTGAGCGACCCAGGCACCCCCCAAATTTTTCCCTTTCAAGAACTTTAGCTTGCAGAATATGTCAAGAGCTGGACAAAAATGGAGATACAGAGAGGACCATTGTGTTTTTGTGTCATTGTCTATGTGGTTGTGAGCTAAAATGTCTTTGCTTGACTTTGACAGAGAACTGTACATAACCTTGACAATCAGTTTGGATTAGTGTGTAACGTAGTCTAATTGGGTTTCAGTTTGCTGTGTTTTTACCTTACTAAAGCAATTTTAAATAGTGACATTGCTCAGTAGGCTTAAGACTGGTTGGACAGTCAAAAGGTCAGTTTTAGGTCTGTCACTGGCACTGATTTCCATGGTGACCTTTCTGGACATTTTTTTTTCCCCATGCTGATGTGGCAATGTGAAGGTATTACAAGTTGTAAGAACTTTGCATAGCTGGTCTATTAAATATGTGATTTTGTTGTTAGTGAAACTATTGGCTTTATATCTACAGGAAGGAAGTTTTTAACATTTCAAGCTTGACTTTCCCAACAATCTATTTATTTTGGGTACTCTTGTTACTGAACAGGAAACTTTTTGTCTTTTGTGGTTGCTTTTCCCCACTGGTTATAAGACTCATGTACAATATTTTATTTAATCTACATTAAAACCCTGTGAGGTAGGCTGGCAGATATTCTTATTCCTATTTTACAGATAAAAAAATGAGTCATAAAGGCACGAGGTGACCTGTTCAAGGTTTCTTAGCTACTAAGTACCAGTACTGGAACTCAAACTCAGGCTTTTCTTACCTATTTCTGTGTATTTTGTTTTTGTTCTTTGTTCATTTGTTTTAATTGAGGTATAGTTGACATATAACATGTTAACTTCAGGTGTGCAACGTAATGATTTGAAATTTGTATACATTGCAAAATGATCAGCACCCCTTAGTCTAGTTAACGTTTCTTATTTCTGTTCTTAAACATATTTCCAAATGTTTTCAAAAACATTTTATATATTAATTTCATGTAATAAGGATCTTTCAGGCTGAAATGCTTATATACATGTGATTTGAATTATTTGAAACAATTTAATGTTTAGAAAATACAGAAGTAGGTAAGTGAGGCTTTTAGAGATATTTATTTTATTGAAATAGATGATTTCCTGGTGTTTGGTCATTTGTTTGTTTTTTCATGCAACAAATATCTATTAAGTGTCTACTATGTGCTGAACACTTTTTTCTTAAAGATTTTATTTATTTTCTTATTTATTAAAGATGTTATTTATTTGAGAGAGAGAGAGACGAGCACACAAGAGGGGGGAGGGGCAGAAGAAGTAGGAGACAGAGAAGCAGGCTCCCAGCTGAGCGTGGAGCTTGACTTGGGGCTCTATCCCAGGACCCTGAGATCATGCCAACTGAGCCATGGCAGCATCCCTTATAGATTTTATTTTTAAGTGATCTGTACACCCAAAGTGGGCCTTGAGCTTACAGTCCTAAGGGAGATCAAGAGTCACATGCTGTATAGACTGAGCCAGCCAGGGACCCCATGCTGCACACTTGTCTACTGCTGAGGATATATACCATGTATGACATACATGGTCCCTGATTTTACATCCCTAGCAGATGAGTTTCTTTAAATGAACAAAATATGTTAGAACTAACACAAAATGTAATCAATGGCGTGAACTAGAAATGGAAGATAATTGTTTCTAATTTTTATTTCTCCTTTACTTTTATTTATTTATTTATTTTTAAAAGATTTTATTTATTTATTTGACAGATAGAGGTCACAAGTAGGCAGAGAGGCAGGCAGAGAGAGAGAGAGAGGAGGAAGCAGGCTCCCTGCATCCCAGGATTCTGGGATTATAACCCAAGCCGAAGGCAGAGGCTTTAACTCACTGAGTTACCCAGGTGCCCCTTCTCCTTTATTTTTTTAATAGCATTTTTGTGGTACCCTGATTCATTAAGAAGAGTGATTTAAAAAACAAAAAGTGTGCCCTGACTCTAAAGTATTTCAAATAAAAAGTGAACTTCAAAGCTTATGCATTAGGGGGTATTATTTATATCATATCCTACTTTATAAAATATACATGCCCCACTTTTATGTCTTTGTAGTTGGATTAGGAAGTAAGGGAAATGAAAGAAGAGCTAGTACATGATGTTAATTGAAAGTCAATGAAATTATTTTATTTACAAAATATGAGTTGGTAGGTTTTCCTCAGATATGGTTTATTGAATTTATGAAGTGTGATAGACCGGTTTGTTGTTTGGAACTTTATGAAAGTTCAAGTTTCATGTCTAATTATTACTACCCTTTGAGCTCTTACCATCTTACCTGCTAATTGGTTAATATTTTGATGCATAATTATGGGGTAGAGTGATGCACTAGAAATTCCAGTTTTGTGAAGCCATGAAAGCAGAAATCATCTTGGCAGTTAATACCATAATCTGCCCAATCTTCCAGTTCTCTCAGTTTATCTTCAAAGACATAAATTTGGAATATGCATTATTATGGATGTTTTCCCCCAAGATATGTTACAACCCATTTGTGTGACAGACTTAAAAATGGTTGTTTTCTGCCAATGTTAGACATAATCTTCATCTCAGCTTCAGATTAGAAAGGAAGACGCAGGAATGAAAATGGATGCCAGATAATAAAAAGTATTTATGTACAGTGTATCATTAGAATAATTTTATCCAAAATAAAACAAATTTGTTTGTTATTTTCAATGCTTCTCTTTTGGACGCGGATTTGTGAATTCTGTCTTTCAGCTTGGTTTCCCAGTGGATTAACTATTTAATCTTCTCAGAGTATTAAAATAGTTTTCCTGTGGCTCAGGCTTTATTTGAAGCAAATGACAGCCAAGCAAAGGCACAATTTTCATGACACCCTACAATTATTATGAGATCTTTCTGAATTTCAGTTTAAGAATTATATATGAAGTTCCTTTGTCCTTTGTTTTTAAAAATTATCAGACATTTGTATTATAAAGATGATTTTTAGTACTTCTGTACTTATTGAAAAAAATAGATTTTAAAATGGAAAGGACCTGGAAGGACTAGCTGGTTAAGACTCCTTCTTTATGATAGTTTAGACAATAGGTCCCAGAGAAGTTGAGGAAATTTCTTGAGGTATCACAGCTAGCAGCTCAAGTTTTGTGTTGATTAGTATTGTGGATTTTCTAGGTCTTCATGTTTTTCTGGCAGACGTCCTAGAAATAGAATAAATTTACATTTTATTTATTTACTTATTATTTTATTTATTTATTTGACAGAGAGAGACACAGTGAGAGAAGGATCAAAAGCATGGGTAGTGGGAGAGGGAGAAGCAGCCAATGTGGGGCTTGATCCCAGGATGCTGGGATCATGTCCTGAACCAAAGTCAGACTCCTAACAACTGAGCCATCCAGATCCCCTAAATTTACATTTTAAAAACTATAGTTTTAATCCTTTAAGTACTCCTTATAAAAGTTAACTTTACATTTAGATGGGTTTCCCCACTCTTAAGTGCCCATTATTTTTGCTTTATGATGGCCCCAATCTAGGAACCAGGACAGTGATTCTAAAAAGGACCTCACAGAGACACAGAGTGAAGGACCCCTGGAACAGAAACAGAAATACAGGTCTATATTTTGGAGTTCATGGTATATTTAAATGTGAAGAAATGCCAGAACTGGGTGATAAAAATAATATGGACTGCTTTCAACATTCACAGGTGGCACAGTAATGCTTTAATGACAGCCACGTAAGTATAGTGTGTATAGTCTAATTTGGAAATAATGTTCAACATGGAGATGGGAGCATTTTGTGAATGCTAGGCATATAGCCTTTCCCCCATCCTTCCCCTTTGTTAAAACTTTTTTTTTTCTTTTTACTCCAACATACTTAAAGATTATAGCACATTCCGGTAATAATGGCAGACTTGCTCTGAGCAAGATGGCTGAAGTGGGGGGTAGGGTAGCGGTAGGGCAGAGTCATGTGGGGGTGAGATATATAATGAGACCTGGAATTGGTGATAGAAGTAGAAATCTGAGTGGTTTTAAAAACACCTTCTTTTAAGGATGAGTACCCAACTTTTGTAGCAACATGGGTGGGACTGGAAGAGATTATGCTGAGTGAAATAAGTCAAGCAGAGAGTGTCAATTATCATATGGTTTCACTTATTTGTGGAGCACAACAAATAGCATGGAGGACAAGGGGAGATGGAGAGAAGGGAGTTGAGGGAAATTGGAAGGGGAGGTGAACCATGAGAGACTATGGACTCTGAAAAACAATCTGAGGATTTTGAAGGGGCAGCAGGTGGGAGGTTGGGGGAGCCAGGTGGTGGGTATTAGAGAGGGCACGGATTGCATGGAGCACTAGGTGTGGTGCAAAAACAATGAATACTATTATGCTGAAAAGAAAAAAACATAAAGTGCAACACACACACACACACAAAGACCTTCCTTTAGGTAATACTTCACATGATAGGTGATTCTTTTTTTTTTTTTTTTTTTTGATTCTTAAGCTTTTAAATAATATCTTAGTCCTTCCTCTCCTTATTTTAGAAGGAGATAAGAATACAACACATTTGGGGTGGCTCAGTGGTTTAAGCCGCTGCCTTAGGCTCAGGTCATGATCTCGGGGTCCTGGGATTGAGTCCCACGTTGGGCTCTCTGCTCAGCAGGGAGTCTGCTTCCCCTCCTCTCTCTCTGCCTGCCTCTCTGCCTACTTGTGATCTCTCTCTGTCAAATGGATAAATAAAATCTTAAAAAAAAAAAAAGATTTTATTTATAATTAAAAAAAAAAGAATACAACACATTTTGACCATAACTGATGTCTGTCATCCAAAAAAAGTCCTAAATCTCACCTCTACATGAAGCCTTTCTAAATTATTCCCGTGTACAGAAATTTCTGCCGTTTGGGGCCATAGATCTTCCTTATATGAGTCTTCTCTCTCTCCCACTAAACTTGCAAAGAGAGAGGTATATACAATGTGATTTTTCACTGTTCAGCTTGAAATGTTCCCCAAACTCAGAGAACACTTAATGCTTTTTTAAAGAAGGTGTTTGGGGTGCCTGGGTGGCCTAGTTAAGCATCTGATTCTTGGTTTGGTTCTCCCGTCATGATTTCAGGGTTGGCGCTGAGTGCAGAGTCTGCTTGAGATTTTCCCACGCCCCCTTCTTCCTCCTTTGCAGGTGCACACACACACTCTCTCTCAAATAAATAAATAATGTCTTTAAAAAAAGTTAAAGAAGGTGCTAACATATTGATAGCATTATTATACAAGAACATTTGAAGGACATTGTGGTTTTGATATTGAAACAAGCAGATGTCTACCTGTCTAGATTGGAGTGACGGTCTTTCAGTATTTAACCCCATGGTGAGTCTACTTGGGTGACTGTTCACCCCTATTAGCATCTTCAGTAAGAGCAAGGAAATAAGAAAGTTCTTCAGACTTGGTTATGTCCCATCATGAGCCCAAGCAGGGGCTAAATCAAGGATGGCACTATGGATCTCTTAGAGTGTAGTAAAATATTAGTTTTTGAAATTGGATTTGACATTATTCTCAACTTTGGGGAGCTGTGTCTGTCACTTAGGCATGATGAGTTTGTAGTTCTCTGAATATGATGAAGGACGTATTTTTTTCAGGGTATATACCCATATTCTTTGACATAGTTACATAGTCATTTTGGAGTTGTTCTAAATGAGAGCCTTTTTCTCTTCTTTTCCTTCCTTCCTTCCTTCCTTCCTTCCTTCCTTCCTTCCTTTCTTTCTCTTTCTCTCTTTCTTTCTTTCTAGATTTTATTTATTTGAAAGGGAGAGAGAGAGACAGAGAGACTGAGCAGGGCAGAGGGAGAGGGACAAGCAGACTCCTGGCAGAGCAGGGAGCCTGATGTGTATCTCCATTCCAGTATCCAGGGATCATGACCTGAGCTGAAGGCAGATGCTTAACTGCCTGAACCACCCAGGCACCCTGAGAGAGACCTTTTCCATCAGCAAGCAAGAACATGAAACTTTGGAGAGGGTCAAGCTATAGTTAATTACTATGATGTGGTATATTGATCACATGGGAGAATGAGACATAGGCCATCTCTACCCTCATTTGTATTCTTTCTAATCTTACTAATTTTTTAGATCAAAATTCATTCATTATATAAATATAAATACCCACTGTGTACTGGAATCACATAACTTGGAGGCAATGTGATATAATAGAATGAATATGAGATGGTTAGAAAATTGTTTTGTTTTGGATTCTTAACCACTGATAAACTTGGTTTTCGGTAAGTAGTTATCTGCTTACCTCGGTGGACTTGAAAAAGGATCAAAAGAGCCAGCCACATGAAAGCATTTGGAAAATGGTTTTTACACAATGCATACAATAATATTATTGGACATGAGTTTGATATAACCAACAATGGACCTGTTGGCTATATTTCAAATGCTAGCAATTGGATTAGTCATTCTTTAATGTGTGATCTGTAACTTGAGTTAGTAAAGTGCTTTATAGGTGTTTGTGTCTGCTCTTTTGCTTTGAGTGTGTCTATTACTTGCACTGTTATGAATGATAGCAAATGTATATGAACACTTCTAAAAACCTTACCTTACCTAACCTTCTAGTTTTTATTTTGTTTTCAATATGTTCCTTTCATACCATTCTGCTCTAACTTAACAAATTCCTTCTTTTATAGTTTACTAAAATTCACCATTTTAGCTTTTTCCTTTCTCTTCCCATACAGACTTATAGTTGGTATGGTTTTTAGTATTTTGTAAAGTTACTATCATATACTTTGTGAGATTAACAATAGTATTGAGTTATATTTTCTACTAGTTTAGCCTAATATAAGAGGATGGTGACTAAATTGATTAATAAAAATGTGAATATTTTAATTGGCTTGCACTAGGGTTTTGAAAATGTTATTAATGCTTTCCTTGCTTCCTTTTGTCGGACTTGGCAATAATACACTAAACCAGGGTATGGAGTAAAGAGTGTTATAAGGAGAAAACTGGGGAAAAAACTGGAAGTACTAAAAACACAGAATTTTTAAAGTTTATATTTTCTATAGAATTTTTTCTAGTACCTAGAGGTGATGGGGCAATGTGCTTGCAGTATTCATTGACAGAACTATGTCAAGATTTAGCTGAAGGCATTTTAAAGAAGACTGATAATTAGAAGCAGAAAATAGATCTTGCAGGCCTAGTCTAAGAACCTTCAGATCAGCTTTTCATTTCATAAGTAACTTCTATTTGACTTATTATTTTTTTCTTCTTTCTTTTTAAAGTTTGTTTGTTTATTTATTTATTTATTTTGTAATCTCTACATGCAACATGGGGCTCAAACTCACTAACAAGACATCAAGAGTGGATATTCCTCCGACTGAGCCAGCCAGGTGCCCAATTATTTTCTATTATTGAAATAATATAATCACATTAGAAAAAGTATCCAGAAAAAGATGAGAAAAACAATCAATCACAGTTCATCACCCTGATCTAGTTACTATTAGCATTTTGATATTTTTTAGTCTGTTTTATAAATTTTAAAAAATTATTATAATGTGGATATACTTTTATAGTCTGATGTTTACCATTTTAGAGTATAGCATAAGAATTTTTCCATGTCTTTATATCAGATAAGGGCATTTTGCATAACTTGCTGCATATTATGTGTCATCTACTATATATCAGTGGTTAACTCAATATATGTTAAATTCCATATTTCAAAAAGTAATTCAATTGACAGACTTTTATTGTCTAGTAAGGATCTTAGTTTCATTTTTCTAAGAGTTTGCTGTGCTTTGTGATTCCTGTAATGGTTTCATTTCCACTAATAAGCAGACTCTACAAATGTTCATTTTTTGGAATTGAAGGGGGGGATGGTGGCACTGCCCCACCCACAGTATATGGTTAAATGTTATGACATTGAGGATGCTTTTTAGAAAAAGATATCTTGATTTATAATTTTAAAATTTAAACTATATCTACAACAAGATATAATGTATTAAGATAATATAGATATTCATTCAACACATTGGTCTAAGCCACTGATGGTTAATCAAACACAGGTTTATCATAACCATTCCATGTTCCTTGAAAATTAGTGCATTCCTAAAGTGGTTATATTGCTTTTGTTCACCTTGGTTGAATACAAAACACTAGTTTGAGCAGCTTGTTGGCCAACTAGTCTGTATCTGTCCTGCCCTAAAATGGAAGTTGTCAATGGCTGATTAAACCTGAGATTACAGATTTCATTCCTGGTTATTTGGCCTGCCATTTAAGATTCTTTAATCCAAACGTGACATCTGTGACATTGTCAAGTCTCAATTTAGACAATATAGTATGATACTTTTGAATTTTAGTTAGCCAACTTGGCCTTAGATTGGCAAAAAATTCCATCTGTCCTTGATTATATTCTTATCTATTTTGTTACATAAGTGTAATTGGACCTTCTGTTATCTTTGTAGCAAATGCAATTCTTGTCTCTGAGTATAGGGTTTCTTTAGTTATATTTGATTCTTAATTTTGTATTAACTTCGTATAGCCAGTCATAATTTTATTTATCTTGTGTTCTATGACTGCAGCTTTCAAAATAGAGTAACTCAAAGACTTCTGATAATTTCACACTTTTAAATTTGCACGTTTTGCATCAATTTCTTTGCCTTGTTTTCTGTGTTTCTTTCTTTTTTTTTTTTAAGTTTTTAAAAATGATTTTATTTATTTATTTGAGAGAGAGAGTGCGAGCGAGCATGAGAGGAGAGAGGTCAGCAGGAGAAGCAGACACCTTGCCGTGCCAGGGAGTCCGATGTGGGACTCCATCCCAGGACTCCAGGATCATGACCTGAGCTGAAGGCAGTCGCCCAACCAACTGAGCCACCCAGGCGCCCTGTTTTCTATGTTTCAATAGTAAGATTCTATCCCATTCTATTTAAAAATAGGCATATTAAAAAAAAAAAAAACTAAGCATAAATTCTATGTTACTGAGTGCTATGGGTATTGTTAGGCTATAAGTTCAGTTGATTTCAGTGTGACGCTTATAAGGCCAAGATTGTGAGTTTTATCCCTGGTAGGGCTTTTTAGCTTGGCTGCTTTTAAATACAAACTTTACAGTTATGACAAATACAGAAGCAGCAGGTGGATATTACTGAGGGTGAGTCAGTACAAATCAGTTTACAAATCCGTGAACACTGATGAAAATGATCTCCAACCATGTTCCAGAATTTTCATCCCCTTTTATTTTATTAGTAGGCAGAGAGGCAGGCAGAGAGAGAGGAAGGGAAGCAAGCTACTTGTTGAGCAGAGAGCCCAATGCGGGGCTCTATCCCAGGACCCTGGGATCATGACCTGAGCCGAAGGCAGAGGCTTTAACCCACTGAATCACCCAGGCACCCCATTTTCATCCCCTTTTAAAGACCATTATGAAGGAAAATATTTTTATATTCAATATCTATAAGAGCTGAATAAATATCGTTATATTCAAAGTCTACAGGGGCTCAATAAGAGAAAGCACCTCACTTGTTTGTTATAAAAATTAAATAAGAAATGTATATAAAACCCTTGTACTACTGGCACTTAATAAATGTTTTGTGAAGAGTAGATACTACTGTCATTTTTATTATCATTATTTTCTCTGCTTAGTATCTCTGAGTTTCTGGGTCAGTCCTAAATAAGGCCACAAGTAAATCAAAGCAACGTAATTTGCCCCACCAGCTGATTGGTCTGAACTCTGTTTTACTGCTTCCATGCCTCTGCTTTTGGGGTCAAAGCTTTCCCTGTAATGTCCTATTTTATTTGTCCAGACCTGACTTATGTCTCAGTTTCCTGATTTGTATCCCTTTCCCCATATCTTGAGTCCAATAGTGAAATTACTGAAAGCTTGATTTCTGTAGAGGAGGAGACTTGTCCCGTTTTTTATTCAAGTGAGGTTTCCTTCAACTCATGTGGGCTACTTGAATCCACTTGTATATACACGCTGGCCCTTGATCGAGCCTGTGTTACTTCTGGACCTCACTTCCCTTTCATGTCATCTAGGCCTTTGGCCAGGCTAGTTGTCTAATTTTCTCCCTTACCCCATGTGAGCCTTGTGACCCCAGTATATTTTGAGACAGATTTCACTTGAGATCAAGAAGCTGTGATTTTGGGGCGCCTGGTGGCTCAGTGGGTTAAAGCCTCTGCCTTCGGCTCAGGCCATGATCTCAGGGTCCTGGGATCGAGCTCCGCATCGGGCTCTCTGCTCAGCAGTGAGCCTGCTTCCCTCTCACTCTCTGCCTGCCTCTCTGCCTACTTGTGATCTCTGTCTGTCAAATAAATAAATAAAATCTTTAAAAAAAAAAAAAAGAAGCTGTGATTTTGTTATGGGATTGACATGAAACACACACACACACACACACACACACACACACACATACACAAACACACTCATTAAAACATAAAATCCACTAAGGAGTTGATGAATCTGGCTAATGTAGTATAAAATATATTAATAGACAAATTGATATTTGTTTTCTAATATCAGTTGATGAAAAGATTGTCCATATGAAAACATGTCCAAATGACATTTTAGTTAAAAAGGATATATGAGCTTGTCAAGAAACTTTGAAGTTTTGAGTGGCTTTCTTGATTGTCGTTTTGAAATGGAAAATTTTGGTCACTCCTGAACTATGTCTACCTATGTGTTAATATGAAAATGGTTCTTTTCTGGTAGCTTCTGCTGTGGTCATGTAACGTATGCACAATGACAGTTTAGCATCTCAATTTTGATGAAGCAGCCCTTAGAATGTGTGTTGGGCTAGGCCAAATCATTGGTGTCCACTGTAATCGCTCAGTATGGGACTGGCACATCTAGGTGAATTGGGAAGTGGTATTTCTCATGGTAGCTTCACTGACAGTGAGAAGGGATGGGAGAAGAAGAATGTGTGAGGGGATCAAGGTAAATCGAGTAGCCATTGTGGAAGCCCTGCACTGTCAGTTAAAAGCATCAGGATCTATGGCAATAGTGCCTTGTCTTATCCCAATATCTATACAGGAACTTCTAAACACTGGTTGATCTCTCTTTTTCTAGCTTCATGTTCCTTATTAATTTTGTCTTTTCCCTTCCGCCACGAACCTGCCTTAATTTTATTGTCCTTTGCAGCACTGCTTATTGAAAAGAGCATGGACTTTAGTGTCACAAAGTTTTGAGTTCAAAATTGTAGGACAACCTCCTAAACTTTATGAATCTTGGTTTTGTCATCTGTAAAATGGAGTTAATATCCATCTTATAGAGTTGTTAAGATTATATGAATGTTGTAAATTCCTTGCCTTTAATATTGTTTGGGAGATGTTAGATTCTTTCTTCTTTTTTAGTGTTTCCTTTCTCCTTCCTCTTCCTACTACCTTTTTTTTTTTTTTCTCTCTCTCTCCATCTATATCTCTATAAATTTCTATTTTTCCTCTTCTAGGTAAAAATTAACAGTGAATAACCACAATTTCTTTTCTAATCTCCTTAAGACAGGAATACCTTCTTGGTGAGCTCTTGTTTATAAAACTCTACCTTTGGGGCACCTGGGTGGCCCAGTGGGTTAAGCGTGTGACTTTTGGTTTTGGGTGAGGTCATGATCTCAGGTTTGTGGGATTGAGCCCTGTGTCAATCTGTGCACCAGGCTCTGTGCTCAGTGCAGAGTCCACTTTAGATTCTCCCTATCCCTCTGCCCCATCCCCACTCCCCTCTCTTTCACACATGCGTCCTCTCTCATAAATAATTAAGTAAACCTTTAAAAAACGAAAGCCAAAAAAACCTTCTACCATCATCTTGGTTTCTCTGTGAAATAGAGATAATAAGAGTACTAATCTCTCATAGGATTGTATGAGATTTAATTGGCATATTTATAAAGTACTCAGAATAATGCTTGGCATATAGCAGGCCTCACTGAATGTTACTTGTATTCATTAACTTGCAAAAATTTATTTCTTGAGCAGAGATACAGGGAGAGGTTAGTAACTTTCAGCTATAAGATGTATAAGGTCCAGAGATTTAATGTATTACAGGGTGACTAGTTGATAACACTATATTGTGTAACTGAGATTTGCTAAGAGAATAGAACTTGAAAGTTCTTACCAAGGGAAAAAAGGGCAAATGTGTGGTGATGAATGCCTCAATTAACTTGATGGGGGAATCCTTTGGATGTGTCACATGGGGGGTGCCTGGGTGGCTCAGTCAGTTAAGTGTGTGCTTTCTGCTCAGGTCCTGATCTCAGGATCTTGGGATCGAGTCCCACATCAGGTTCCCTGCTCACAGGGAGTCTGCTTCTCCCTCTCCCTCTAACTGTCTTCCCAGCTTCTGCTCTCTTTCTGAAATAAATAAGCAAAAATCTTAAAAAAAAAAGTGTGCTTATATAGCAGATCATCACAAAGTACACTTTACATATGTTATGATTTTATTTGTCAATTGTATCTCAGTAAATATGAATAAAAGAGAAAATAAGGGTACATTTATATTAGATAGTATTGACCTTGATATTACCAGTTGAAGTTATCAGCATTATATTTATATGATAGAATGGATGTCTTAGTTTGTCTTTATGAATACAATAGAAAGTCAAGGTTGAGATAATTATGCTTTCTTGACTAGGTTGAATAAATTTTTTTTTAAAATCTTTGTCTTCTTTTGGTATGTATACTAATGGAATGACATTCCTTTCCTGTTTATCTTTAAGGACATGGGAATACTTATTGATTTCCAACTGCTTACCTGGCAAGGTGAGCTGACAGACTTGTTAATCCTTAAACCTCTTAAATATATCTCTTGGTATATCATTAACTCAAGCACAGTTCTACTAATACTAACAGAGTATTTACTAAGACCCCAAAAGTGATTGAACATAACACATAAACACTTATATATATAAGCTCTAAGAAAATATCTCACTATTTCCATATCTAATGTGAAATAATTAATAGATCTGATTGAGGTGACAGAGTTCCTTTGTTAAATGAAATTTTTTTATTAATTTATCCTTTTTAGAGTCTGAGACAAGTCATTTGACATGTTTTTAAAATTTAATTATCATGATTAAATAAAAAATTAATTTGTGACTCTTTTTTAGAATTAGGTTTTTCTTGTTTAGACAGTATTAGCTGCTGAAACTTTTATAGTTTTGTTAGCATTCAAAAACCAGTTTCTGATATTTAACGGTACCAACAGTCTGAAACAAACAATTCTGAAAACAAACTTCACTTAAAAAAAAAATCTGTTTAGAAAACTAACTTGACTGAACTGGTAAAATAAACACTTTTTTGTCTTTTTCACAAGTTGTTTTCCTGTGAAATGGAGTGATGTGGTGACAGATGAACTTAGAAAATCTGTGGTAGAAGTTAAGTGGGGTATTAAAGATGACTAAGACAGTCCTAGTTACTGTTTTTGACAGGCAGAATCCTCCAAATATTAGCTATTAAAAACAATTACAGAGGTAGAAATAGAGTGATATAACAGAAGATGACTATCCTTCAAAATCATCAGATTTCCTCCTATGCAAAAGCAGATACTTATATATTTGAGTTAATTTCTGTACATTCTGATGAGAATCATGCTATTTTCCTGAAAAAAGAATGCAGTAAAAGGAATTTCTGTTTCCAAAAGCAGTCATCTTCATCATTTCTTTTTTTTTTTGGTACTACCAAGTAGGTTTATTTGCACATTACATAATTTCCCTTTTATAATCTTTTAAATGAACTGTGGTGATGAAAGTAATACTTTTGGACTTTGAGTTCAGCTCTTTTCTATTCCATTGACTCACTGTGAGTGAGTGGTGTACACTCACTGTGAGGTGGCAGTGGTGTAAAAGTGACCTGTGGGAAACTAACGTGGCATCTCTCCATGACTCAGTCCCATTATGTGTAAAATGAAATGTGCACCTCACTCACTGTGAGGTGGCAGTGGTGTAAAAGTGACCTGTGGGAAACTAACGTGGCACCTCTCCATGACTCAGTCCCATTATGTGTAAAATGAACTAGACTTCTGCTGAGTACATTACATCTTCTTTATAAAGTGCCACTAAAAAAAAGTGTTCTACATGAAAAGTGTAGAACAAAAGCTATCGCTCCAAGCTTGTTGTAAATATGGCAGAAGTTACTTAAGTATCTTTTGATATCTAAAATGGAGGAATGAAAATGAATATGTGAAGACAGTACATGGCGCCACTGCTGATCATTCCAATTCAGTTTGGCTCAGATCAGTTCAATATATTTCAGTAGTCCCAATCATGAGTTATTGAATCCCACTAAAATCAAGTGCAATGCAGACACTTTGTTAGGCACTGGGAAATCCAAGGTAAATCAAGTATGGGTTTTGGCTTTGAGGAATTTGATCTAGTTAAGAGAGTCTTGCAGATATGATGGCTCTCTGAAACATGCCAAAAATGGAGGATGAACACATTATGTACAAGGTATTGGAGTGGTCTACTTCTGTAGCCATTGTAATCACAATAGCTCATTTTGTAACACAGAAAAATGACTCCTATTTTCCAAAATAGTAATTTAAGCTCTTCCTAATAATGTAAGTTTCATGATCTATGTAAGCTCTTCCTAATAATCTAAGTCCCATGATCTTTCCAATTTCTTAATCTTTAACATAACCCGGTTGGTTTATTTGCTTTTTTTTCTTATCCTCCGTACTTATTCTCTCTAATCTTTTCCAATTTTCATACTCATTCCACTAAAAAAAAAAAAAAAAACAACAAAAAAACACAAAAACCTCCCATAGATTTCATCCACTTTTTATCAGATATTAATTGCAAAGCTTTATTGATATCTGCTTCTCCACACATCTAAGGGCAGAGTATGCACACATGCCTACATGTTCACACATACACACATACATTTTCCCACACAGTTAGTTAATAACTAAGTCATTCAGAGAGGCCAGCTTGGATCTAAGTGAGGCAGGAGGCTTCTATGAAAAGTGGCCTAAAATATTCCATTTCTGAGAATATAGTTTGGATAAAATGTTAAGTCCCTTAGTTAACTGCCTATCTTTTCCTTGTGTATCTGCATGGATCCTGATGTTCTGTGGCTAATAGGCTGTGTTTTTTCTTAGGAGACTGACAATCTGTTTTATCTTTCAAGCTCCAAAACCCAAGGCATTTTGAACATTTAATATTGGTGGAATTATAGACTTTTAGGTGTCCTTGACTTATCTCTTATCCAATCGTACTTCTGTTATATACCTTTCATAGTAGCTAGCTCTCTGTTACAAGGAATTGGCAGACACAATTTCCTCGGAGAATGGGCTGTGGCATTCAGAGACTTGATTGAACCGGACTCGTTTCCTAGTTTTTAACCTTGAGTAAATTGTTTAAGCTGGCTGTACGTCAATTTCCTCATCTGTAAAAGATATTAACAATATATACCTTATAGAATTCTTCTCTCCTAAGGGTGCCTTTACTGACTACTGCTACTGTATTCACATAGGTAAGTATTATATATAGTGTATGATAGATTGCTTTGTAAAAAGTAGTCTTTATTTTGTATTTTCTTAAGATTTTATTTATTTATTTGAGAGAGAGAGAGAGAGTATAAACTGGGGGGAGAGGCAGAGGGAGAGGGAGAAGCAGACTCCTGTTGAGCAGGGAGCCCGATGTGGGGCTTGATCCCGGGACCCTGAGATCCTGGGATCCCCTTAGTGCCCCAGTAGTGGTCTCTAGTGTCATGGGTTTATGTTGTTTTTTTTCCTTCCTGCTCAAATGGATTTTGAATTATTTAAGAACAAAGATAGACTTTATCTCTTTTTGTCCTCTGTGAAGTGCTTAGTACATCAGTAGGCATGTCATATGTGGTTCTCAACACCAGAGGAGAAAACACAGTATACTCTTGATTATTGTTATGGAAACTTTAGTCAGTCTGTCAAAAAATATTTGATTGCCATTGGTGTTCCAGGAAGGGTGTTCTGGGTATGGAGGATATATAGATCTTCCTCAAGTTATAAAGGGGTTACCTCCTGATAAACCCATCATACATTGAAAATAGCATTAAGTTGAAAATGCATTTAATACACCTAACTTACGAGCATCATAGCTTATCCTGGACTATCTTAAACGTGTACAGGAGACTTACATTAGCCTAAAATTGGGCAAAATCAATGAACACAAATCCTGTTTTGTAATAATGTGTTGAATATTTTGTATGATTTATTGAAAGTGAAAAACAGAGCAGTCTTAAGTGTGTTGGTTATTTATATTTGTTTTGGTCATGTGGCTGACTGGGAGTTGCAGCTTTCTACAGCTTCCCAGCATCAGGAGAGAGTATCATGCTGCTTAATACTAACCTGGGAAAAGATCAAAATTTAAAATTCGAAGTACAGTTTCTACTGAATGTGTATTTCTTTTGTAGCAATGAAAAGTTGGAAAATTGTGTCAAACCATAGTAAGTTAGGTACTCTTTGTAGATGTAAGCAAGATAAGGGTTTCCACTTTGAAGGAGATAACATTGGGTGAGGATAGAGACAATAAACATAAAAATAGTAATTTCAGATATTGATTAGTACTGTGCAGAATGTGCAACAGTATGCTTGATAATAATTGGCCTTGGCTGGGAAGAGACATTTGAGCTGAGACCTGAATACTGACTGAGAAGTGAGCTATGAGAAGATCTGAGAGAAGAGAATTCTAAGCAAAAGTAATGACAAAATGCTTGAAAAAAAAAAAAAACAACTGGCATGATAGTTGAATGGTAGGAAGAGCAATATAGCCAGGTACAACAAATAAAAAAGAGGATGGAGATAATGCCTGGAAAAGGGCAGGAGCCAGATCATTTAGGGCCTTGTAATCAAGAATAGAAATTTTGAACTTTCATTTTAGTAGGAAAGCTTTAGAGAATTTTAGGAGGAGACCTGAGGTGATCTGACTTACACTGTAGAAAGATAAGTGTTTGCTATGTAGAGGGCGAACTTTGTTACAAGAATTCATGGAAATGGGAGACCAGTGAGAAGCTGTTAATGTGTTCCAGAAAAGAGATGGAGGTGGCTTGGACTGAACAGTAGCAGGGCAGATGGCGAGCAGTAGATTTGGGGTATGTTTTGGAGATAGAGCTGTTAGGACTTGCAGATAAAGGTATGATGAAAAAAGAAGTAAGTAGATTCTCGGGTTTGAAACTTAGAGGAGAAATGGATTTTTGGGAAGGGAGAGCAATAGTTCTATTTTGGCGCTGTTGTAGTTGCTATACATTGGATATCCTAATAAAGATGTCAAGTTGATTGTTAAATATAAGAGTTTGGATCACAGGCTAGATGTCTGGGTTGAAGACCCACTTAAGGGATTTGAAGTTGCCAAGAATGCTGGTAGAAGTAGTGGTGAAGGGGACCCTGTAGATTTAAGTGAGATCAATTTTAAGTGTGACAAGGAGAGCAATAAAGAATTTTGAGGGGTAGTAAGGTCTGATGACATGTGCTTCTAGGAAGATGGGATCTTTGGGAGAGATGAGAAGACACAGGTTGGAAACTGCACTAGGGAGCAAAAAGAAAACTCACCTGCAGGCAATGACTTGTACGGGTTGAAAAAATAGCCTTTCCTGAGGGCAGTAAGAGCCATGTCCTTAGGGGATAGTCAGGTAAGGTTTTAGATTGAGGGTATAGCTGGGTTTTCAAGTCAGAATAAATGAACTATTAAGCACTATGTGGCAGAAGCAAATGTTCTAGTTTATAAACACATATTAACTCACATGATACAATAATCCTATAGTATAGGCACTATTATTAGTTGTTTTTTATGAATAAGGAAATTGGAGAAGTTAAGCAATTTGCTTAGGGTCACGTAGGTGTAAGTGACAGGGCTGGATTTGAATTCTCGTAAACTTGGTTCTACCTGGTTTTCCAGATGTTAACACTTGCCTATATTGCTGCTGTGGACCATGATTTCCAATACACAGCTAAGGTGTTTAGGAAGGAAGTGAGAGACACGGTGGGGCCAAATTAGAGTCTATACAGCATTGAATTAAAATTTTTATATTGAAGGTTAATCTGGAAAATTTGGACATCTGATGGTGACTTTAGAGTTTGATGAACTTTTTCTATATTTTAGAGCAAAGGGCATCTTGAAGATTTTAGATGGCTATTTTGCTGTGGTTTGATATTTTGCTGAGATATGGTGGGTAAGGAGAATTTTGAGGTATCTGGTGAACACACTGAGAGGAGATGTTAAGCTATATTCTTGTAGCATTGGCCTGCCATGTTACTACTGTCTTGTAGAGAGCTTGTTTGATGTTCTTGAGCGAACACTGTATCTGCCAGTTTGTTTCTGGCCCTGAAATTCAAGCATTTTTGTAGTTCTCATCATTTGATATTGGTAAGGCAACTGCTTTTGGCTACAAAATTTGGAATAATACTAATGACACTAAAAAAATGATAGAAGTTGATTTTGATTGTAATGGTAAAAAATTTTATATTTTTTTCACAAGGGTACTTGCAAAATTTTGAGCAGTATCTTTATTCTGATGATAAAAGTATTATCATTTTTGGGAAAATTTATAAAAATTTCACTACCCTGAGAAACAAAAACATTTATTTCTCTTATATTTTAATATAATCTCATTCTTTATGTAATATAACAAAAATTGAATCCTATTGCATATCCAGTTTTCATCATGTGTTTTTTTTTTTTCACTTCACATTTTCCATTTCATGAATGTTTTCCTAGATCATTAAGTCCTCCTCTCAAATCTGATGCCTAAAGACTGTATAACTGGTTTGTTGAGTGGACTGATTTTGATAGCACCTAGCGAGGAACCTTTTGCTTTATGCTTCAATCAAAATTGTTTAATTTTTCTTTCCAACCTCTTGGGTAGGTCCCATTACTTTCTGGTTATTTTCATCTGTAGGATTGGGCTCATTTTCAGAAATTAAAGTACTGCCCAGTCTAAACTAAAAACATCCAATTCCCTGTTCTCTTTGCATCTAGTTCAGTCCTGACCACAGACTTAATAACCTACAGTGGAAAAGAGGAACTCCCCTTTGCTTACCTTATTCTGCCTCAATTTGTGCTTCCATTTCTCCTTCCATGCTCACTCTGCCTCTTCTGGGTCTTCCAAAGAGGGAGTGGGAGACATTTAAAGAAGAAAAGCAAAATTTCTTTTTTCTTAGTGTTCTGCGTACTTCTTTGCTTGATACTTTTTGTAGTGCTCTCTTGGCTTTCACTAGCTGGCTATAATGTCCTCAAGTTCACTGTAGAGCCTCCTGAGGGCAGTCTTCTTGCCATGTCTGTAATGGGAGCTGCACTCAGTGCATAACCTTTTGTGAATGCTCTAGCTTTTTTCCCTTCCTTAATTCCTATCTTGTGTATCTATAGCCTGTGACAGTGAATGTCCATTTACTGTGGTGGTAGTCAACATTTCTTGGCAAAATTCCATAGGAATGCTGATAGTCTGGCCACTGACTTTTTTGTCTACCTGGGCAATGCAAAATACCACGTATCTGTGACTTATCAGTAGCAAAAGTGCCAATTGCTCAGTAATTGTCCTTTTTTTTTTTTTTACTTCCCATCTTCAGACTTTATATATATTTACACCTGGAATCCAAAGGACATGCATCATATTTTTCTCAGAGACACTCTCACTTCTCTCTAGAAGTGGGACTGACTGTCCTCTACAACATAGGCATTTTGAGATGGGACAGTCTGCATTCCGCAGAAATGCAATGCCACAGTCCCCTTATAACTCTTTAGTCTCTGTAAGTAAAGACAAACTTGGACCCCCCCCAACCCCGCCACTTGACTTGACAGAGGAGAGGCATTTTACTTCCCTATACTTTGGAGATGAAATGAGAAAACAGTGTTCTCTATACTTATGAATTTTTTTTAAAGTATTTTGACCATGAATCTTTACCCTATCATGTATAGCCTAAAGATGAGTGGTAAGGACTGCTAGTTGAAGGACCAGTTTGGTCACCTCTTGGTAAATGCTATGGAGATGTGTTTAGAAACTTTGAGGTTTTATAGTTGAAATGAGATACCAAGAAAAGTCACATTCATTGCTATACTTGCTAGTATTTTATTATATCAATTAGTAGTTCGAGCAACTTCACAATGAATATTGCTGGTCAATATGGCTCCTTCATAGAGGAGCTCCAAATAATCTCCAAGGAAGTGGCAAAAAGGAGGAACTGTTTATTCTATAGGAATGGAATTTGAAGACCTGGGGCTCAGCTCTGCTTCCATTAGTAACTAGATAAGTTATGTCAGGCAAATCACCTACATTCTCATGGATTTATCTTTAAAAGAGAAAGTTAGACCAAAGAATCTTCAAGATTCCTTCTCTCTCTGAAATTGATATGTTTCTAAGACACTCTTTCTTTCTTTTCAAAGATTTTCTTCATTTATTTGAGAGAGACAGAGAGCACGAGTGAGAGCAAACACAAGCAGGGGGGAGGGGTAAAGGAAGAAGGAGAAGTAGACTCCTTGCTGAGCAGCAAGCCTGACATGGGGCTCCATCCCAAGATCCTGGGATAATGACCAGAGCCGAAGGCAGTTGCTTAACTGACTGAGCCACCTAGGCGCCCCTAAGGTGTTC
This sequence comes from Mustela erminea, assembly GCF_009829155.1. Taxonomy (NCBI): domain Eukaryota; kingdom Metazoa; phylum Chordata; class Mammalia; order Carnivora; family Mustelidae; genus Mustela; species Mustela erminea. The sequence continues at coordinate 75,673,901 of NC_045619.1, read as the reverse complement.
TTTCTGTTAGAACTACACCACTTTAGCACTTGTTAACAGATGACCCATGGAAGTGGAACTTTTGGATAGAGCTTGTACCATATCATCCCATCCCATCCATCTCATCCCATTCATTTATTTTTTTTTCATCAGCTCACTCATTTAACAAATACTACTCTGTATACATGAATCCAGTCATTGCACCAATTTCACACACAAGATAGATAATGTAGCTTTTTCATTAAAGAGGGGAAAGCAATCACAGTTTGAGAAACTGTAGTTAAATAAGTAAAATTGTAGATGTAGATTCTAAATATAGTTCCTGGTACATAGCAGTTGCTTAACAAATATTAAGGGCAATTAAACCAGTGGAACCTATCCTGAGGGCTCCACTAATTGTGTCATATTATTGCTAAATTCTTGGTGATTTGTGGGTACTCTTAGTGCTTTATTAATATAACTTAATTATGTAATATCCTCATCATCATCCATTTAGCTACTTGCTCTTGTTGCAAAACTAGACCTTTTGCTTATTAATGGATAATTCTTACTGGTTCTACTATAGATGCACTTACTCACTGAAGAACATTCTGAATTAAATGGCTTTGGTTCACAATTTCTGTTGCTTTTGTAGTTTTCTAGTTTATTTCAAACACCCAATGTACGTTCAGGTGAAGAATCATAGGAAAATATTAGGATCAATAGACAATGAATTCATAGAAAACTCTAGGAAACTCTATAGTGTTTTCATATATCAAATATCCAAATTAAAAGAAGAAGTGTTTCTATTATTGGAGGAGACTGATCAACAATGTTTTTCATGACTCAACATGTCACTTCATATATGTGGGTCATTCCTACTAACTAGGCAGGCCTCAAAAATTATAAATCCTCTTTGTCCAGATACAGATTAGATCTTACAAAACTAATGTTTTATGGTTGCTAGTCTGTCTACATTTAACCCTTTGTTCATTTAAATGATAGAATTAGATGTTGCTCAGAAGAGAGGTCAAATTGGATTCCCACTGGGAGGTGGAGAGCCCTTACCATTTCATATGCATGTATAGCTGTGTTGTTCTTACTGTCTTTTATATCTACCCCATCTTTTTCCATTTCCCTTGCCACTACCTTAGTTCAGGTTTTAAGTTATTTAATGCCAGAATGATTATAATTTGTTTTAATTAATGATGTAGATCAGTTTTACCATTCCAGAGAATAAACCTTCCTTCCAAGATGTTCTGACTATCAAATCTAGAGTAATTAAAGATTGTTTTGTTGGCTGTGGCCTTTACAGAATTCAGCATGTGACAAGATGAAGGAAGAAGTATTTTTTACTTGTCCACTAGATTTGCAAGGTAACACAAAGGAACTCCACAGCTTTTTCTCCCTTACAAGTTAAAATCATAGCTAGCTGGTAATTTTTCATGCTTTGTTTCAAAATATAAATAGAAGAAAATTTAGTAAAATCTGTAAAGCTGGGACGCCTGGGTGGCTCAGTTGGTTGGACGACTGCCTTCGGCTCAGGTCATGATCCCGGAGTCCCGGGATCGAGTCCCGCATCGGGCTCCCAGCTCCATGGGGAGTCTGCTTCTCCCTCTGACCTTCTCCTCGCTCATGCTCTCTCTCTCTCACTGTCTCTCTCTCAAATGAATAAATAAAATCTTTTAAAGAAAAAATCTGTAAAGCTGTGATTGCTGATATTAACAAGTATAATCACGACTGAACAAAATTGTATCCACTTGAGAATTTTATGCCATCTTTACATGGTTTTAGTATTTTTTAATTGCTTTTTTATTAATTTCAGAGGTAGAATTCAGTAATTCATTAGTTGCATTTAACACCCAGTGCTCCTTTCATCAAGTGCCCGCTTTGATGCCCATCACCCAATTATCCCTTTCCCTCACCCACCTCCCCTCCAGCAATCCTCAGTTTGTTTTCTAGAGTTCAGCATCTCTTATGGTTTGTCTCTCAATTTACATCTTACTTTATTTTTCCTTCCCTTCTCCTATGTTCATCTGTTTTGTTTCTTAAATTCCACATGTGAGTGAAATCATATGGTATTTGTCTTCCTCTGACTGACTTATTTTGCTTAACATAATACCCCCTAGTTCCATCTTTTCTTAAGTAGGCAGTGTGGAGCTTGAACTCACAACCCTGAGATCAAGACCTGAGCTCAGAGGTGCGTGGGTGGCTCGGTCAGTTAAGCAGCTGCTTTTGGCTCAGGTTATGATCCCAGGGTCTTGGGATTGAGCCTCATGTTAGGCTCCCTTCTGCCATTCCCCCGGCTTGTGCTTGTGTGCTCTCTGTCAAATAAATAAATCTTTAAAAAGTTAAAAAAAAAAAAAGACTTAAGCTGACATCAAGGGTTGGATGCTTAATATACTGAGCCATCCAAGTGCCCCTACATGGCTTTAGTATTGTTAAATATTCATGCTTAATTTTTTTTTTTTTTTTTTTTTTTTTTTTTTACAATTTACTGCTTTAATAACTTTTCATCACTCTCCCTCTTAACAGTGTATCTTCTGGTACTTAAGTTTTTTAAAATTCTCTCCTTTTCATTTATCCTTACTTATTGCCAAATCCTGCTGTGTCTTTCTCATTAATGCTTCCTATTGCACTTTCCTCTTACCCTGCCCCTAGCAATTAACATTGCCTTCCCTCTAGTTTTGGTCTTTACTATTTCATTTACTTTGCTGCAGTTTCTTCACTAATGATGGCAATAAGTCACATTGTTATGGTTCTGAGCAGATGCGAGAGTGAGTGACTGACTACTCATGTTTTTACTTGAGCCTTCTGATCAGTCTCTTGTTATTTCTATTTTAAAGATGACAAGACATAGACTCTGTAAGTATCAGAGAATAATAAGTAAAAGAGCTAGGGACTAGAACCAGGTCTTCCGGTTTCTAGTCACATGCTCTTTTTATTATGCCCTCTGCCTTATCTGATTGATATCCCTCTCCAATCTATTTCATTGCTATCAGATTGTTCTGTCCTAAATCATTGCTTTGAACACATCCATACAAGTCTTTTGTCTTCTTGCCGGTATGTATCTTAATTGTATTCTTGCCCCTATGTATCTTTATCATTGGGGTTTGGCCACTTAACACTTGCAGATTTATCAAGTTTCCAGATGCTAGGACAGATCCTGTTCTGAAATACTGAGCCATCCTGGAGCACCACAGACTTAGAAGTTCAGGCTGACTTGTCTTTTTTATGTTTTCATTTCTTATACTTAGCACAGGCATAAACTTTTTTTTTTTCTTAATGAATTAAACCCTTTATTACTAGAACTTCCAAAGCTTGATTCCAGGAATTAAACTTTTGGCCATGCCTTGTATCACTATTCCAATAATTTGTACTCTGTCTCGTTGCTCCGTGTGCCTTGGTTACCGCCTTTGTTTATTGCTGAGTTCATCATTGAACTTTCCCTTGAACTAACATCAACAACAAAAACAACACTTGTATTCACAGATGTTTAGCACAGACCCTTGTATATAGTAAGTAGTCTTTTTTATTTTATTCATAACTGGATCACCAGTATCTGGAACAGTGATTAATTCAGAAGAGACCTTCAGTAAGTATTTGTTGACTGACTCTATTTTCTGTAATAAAATAAATCTTTGTGATTGAGTATCTGATATCTGCCAGTATATTTTCCCTGATGCTGAGTTTATCTGTTTAGATTTCTATTTGCTGCTTGACCTCATACTCCTAATGTTTTCTCTCTACTGCTAGGCCCACTTAAGCTCACCTGCCTTTTTTTATAGATTTCTTCCTATTTCATGGTGGTGCTGACACTCCCTGATTGTCAAGACTCTGTGGATCTATTTGGTCTCTAGGTCCTATGCTGAACTGGAACCGATATTTACCAAGACTGTAAAATTCTTTAATAGATAATAAAAATTTATTAAAAAAATAATTTTTATGTTTGCACTACCTAATTGTCAACCAAATATCAGCTAGATTTTTTAACAATAAGGCATGAGAGATAGTGATGTAATAGCAGTTAATGGTCTCATAGGGATCATTTTCCTTCTGATTTCTGTGCAACTGTACTTTTATAATCGAATATCTGTGGGGGAAGAGAGAATAAAGAGGACAATTTGGTGAAATATAATCTTTATATTACTATCCCTAGCAACAGAAAGAGTAATTATATTTAAATCTTCAAAGTGAAATGTTTTAAGAATATTGAATGATTTAGAATGTTGCTGTTAAGCTGTAAAGAAAAAGAAAATGTCAAGTCAGATATCCATGCTTTTTTAAAAAGGAGATTGAGCTATCCAAATCAGACCCCAAAAGCAATGCCACATTTGTATTTAAGATGGTACAAAATGATAATCTTAAATATTTCAGTCAGTTTGTTATATATATATCTGTTAGTTTTCTTTTAAGGTTCTTACAGAGTTGAGGTTTAATTAAACCCTTTGTAAAATGAAAACATATAGTATGTTTATAGCTCGTTTTGTGACTGTTGATATAACACTTTTATTAGCTTCAACAAATAGGTTTATTATGTTTGTTTTATGCATTTTGTTGATCTTATTCACCAGGACTATCAAATATTACTTCTTCCTCTAGGAAAATACTTCTGTGAGACATTTACATTTTAATATAGTGTTAACTCCATAAGTCACATTTAGTGGTCGTGTTTATCATTATGGCAAAAGAAAAAAAGGACATGGCTTGGATATATTTTTATTTTTAAAAATATTTTATTTATTTGACAGAGAGAGAGACAGCTAGAGAGGGAGCATAAGTGGGGTGAATGGGAGAGGAAGAGAGAAGCAGGCTCCCTGATGAGCAGGGAGCCCAATGTGATGTGGGGCTTGATCCCATGACCTTAGCTGAAGGCAGATGCTTAGCGACTTAGCCACCCACATGCCCTGGCTTGGATATATTTTTGTATCCTATGTTAGGTATGTGATTTTATTAGTTTCTATTTCATGATTAGTTTTAAAATAGTTTGAATTAGTGTTTCCTTATAAAATCTTAGAAATTGTTACCTAGCAGAACTGATTTTTTTCTCTTAGAACAAGAAGTGAGGTATGACAGTAGGCATCTGTCTGGACCACATTTTCTTCTTGTCCCTAAGGAACCTCTTTTAGAATTCTGTGTGTTCAAAAGGACCAAGGATTAGATGTTGATGTGAATAATACTGAATAGGTAGGAACAGAAGGGAAGAATTGACTAATTGTTTCCAAAATGGGAGTAAGAAACTGGGCTTGCAGTTTATCTGTTTAAACTAGAAACAAAGATTTTTTTAGATACTATATAGTCAAAATATTAAAATTTTGTTTATCCTTTTTGGCATCTTCCCAGATGCCATATTCATTTTTTAAAAGAAGTTTAGGGGCACCTGGGTGGCTCAGTGGGTTAAGCCTCTGCCTTTGGCTCAGGTCATGATCTCAGGGTCCTGGGATGGAGCCCCGCATCGGGCTCTCTGCAGGGAGCCTGCTTCCCCCTCTCTCTCTGCCTGCCCCTATGACTAATTGCGATCTCTCTCTCTCTCTTTCTGTCAAATAAATAAATAAAAATCTTAAAAAAAAAAAAAACTTTAGATAGGTCGAGATTGATGTTTGGCCTGAAATATTGGGAAGCATTCCTAAAAGATTTGCCATATTAATGGTCTCAAAACAAACAAAGGAATACATTTTATAAATATTTGCAAATTCAAATTTCAAAACCATCTTATAGGTCATCCAAAATGATGGAAGGATGAATTCATGTTTATTTTAAATGTATTAATTTTCCTCATTTTGTAAATTTATGGGCATTTTTCAGCACTCTGGTAAAGAGTATATATGTAACTGTGTAATACTTATTAAAATCCACAAGTAGTTTTAAGGTAGCATTTTATTTTATTATTATTTTTTAAAAGACTTTTTTTCTTTCTTTCTTTCTTTCTTTTTTTTTTAAGATTTTATTTATTTATTTCACAGACAGAGATCACAAGTAGGCAGAGAGACAGGCAGAGAGAGAGGAGAGGAAGCAGGCTCCCCGCCGAGCAGAGACCCCAATGCTGGGATCAATCCCAGGACCCTGGAATCATGACCTGAGCTGAAGGCAGAGGCTTTAACCCACTGAGCCACCCAGGTGCCCCAAAAGATTTTATTTCTTAAGTAATCTCTGTGCCCAGTGTGGGGCTTGAATCCTCAACCCCACGATGAGGAGTTGCCTGCTCCAGCAACTGAGCCACCCAGGCATCTCTAAAGTATATTGTTATAATTGTTCTGTTGTATTGTCCATGTTAGTTCACTTACTGTGCCTAATTGGTAAATTAAACATTATTATAGGTAGGTATGTGCAGGAAAAAAGATAGTCCACATAGGCTTTGGTACTATCTATGGTTTCAGGTACCCACTGGGCAACCTGGAACTCATCCCTATGGAGAAGGAAGTCTCCTGTAGGTGAGAAAGGATGGAATGCAACCTACAAGTGAGAGATTGACTTTTGATAGGAACAGAGATGTGTATTTCACTTTAATAGTATCGAAAGTAAAGTATGAATATATTTGGGAGTGGAAAGAGAGTTAAGTTTTATTTCCATAGCTTGTATTTTCTCATTGAGGTAAGAAACAAAGGGATTCATTTAGAGTGGGGTTGGAAATGGAGGAGAAGCAGTGAAATTATTATTTTATATAGTGGTTGAATGGACTAATAAGGGATATGGGTGAGCCGTTTGGTGGTGCTTAGGGCTCATTTGAGGATTGTGATCATAAATTTAAAGTATGGACTGTGGAGGCAAGAGAGAAAAGGGAGTAGGGAATTCAACATCTTTGAGAAGGAATAAAAAGTGAATTAACATGGTGATGCCAGAAAGGAATAAAACAGTCTTTTCCCTTGAAAAGCTCAAAGTTTACCTGCTTCGTTAAGTGATAAACACCTAAAAGCATATACAAGTAAGCAAATGATAAATGTTGGATGATCACTTAGACAACAGGCCTTGTTCTTCAAAGGAGGGAGCAAATACTTGGGGGCAACATGGGAGGTGAGCTTTCGTGGCTTTAGTGGGAGGAGAGCATGGATGGATGTTAAAGTGTGTAGCTGCCAAAAGGATGATCATTTAGCATCTCTTTGGTCTCAATACTGTACTCTTCTAAAAATCCAGTCTTTGAATTCCTTGCCTGTGGGTTCTATTTCCTGTGTACTTGAGTGGTTAGAGATAAGAATTTGTCTACTTTCTTCTAATGTTACTACTACTTTACAGTCATCTTTAAATGAAGTATAGTCACATTGTAATGACTTTGAATTTTCTTCATTTTCTTTTTTATACACAGAATATATTGCTTGGAAATTTGTTGAAACTTAGAAATACTAATTTGTAGGTTTTTTTTTTTTTAAAGATTTTTTATTTATTTAGTTTTTTATTTTATTTGACAGAGATCACAAGTAGTCAGAGAGGTAGACAGAGAGAGGAGGAAGCAGGCCCCTAGCTGAGCAGAGAGCATGATGTGGGGCTCGATCCCATACAACCCAAGTGGAAGGCAGAGGCTTTAACCCACTGAGCCAACCAGGCACCCCTGTAGTTGTTTTTGAGAGAGGAGTTGCTATTACGGAGTGAAGTAATAGTATTATAATTAAAAAAAAAGATTTTATTTATTTATTTGACACAGAGAGAGAGATCATAAGTAGGCAGAGAGGCAGGCAGAGAGAGGGGGGAAGCAGGATCCCCACGGATCAGAGATCCTGATGCGGGCCTTGATCCCACGACCCTGAGATCATGACCCCAGCCGAAGGCAGAGGCCCAACCCACTGAGCAACCCAGGTGCCCCTATAATTTTTTTTATAGACTATTCTCTAACTCCAAATTTCTGATAGGGGGACACCTGCATGGCTCAGTCAGTTTGGCATCTGCCTTTGGCTTGGGTCATGATCCTGCGGTCCCAGGATCTAGTCCTATGTTGGGCCCTTTGCTCAGGGGGAGTCTTTCTTCCCTCTTCCTCTGCTCTCCCCTCGCTCCCTGCTCATGTTCTCTCTCTTTGTCATAAATAAATGGTATCTTTAAAAAAAATTTAAAAAAAATTTACAGAAGAGGTTTTTGAATATTAAGCTTTCTTTGACTTGAACATGAAGAGTGGTCAGGCAGGACCTAGGTAAAAACATGCTTTACATATGAACTAAAGGGGAGAACTTTTATATACAAAATGAAATGTTAATTAGTGACATATTTGATAAAATGATGGGTTTGCAACTGTCCTGTTACTGTTTTGTCCACTAGTGAGTGAATTTATTATTTCTCTGATTGCATATTTTTTCTTAGGGCCTAGTTAAGAATGACCAACTCCGTGTTTTCGGTCATTTCAGAGAACAGGCGGCCTTCTGTTTCAAACAGAGAAACGTCTGTTGGTTAGAAACATGCAACAATAATGTGGGGCTTTTCTTAGTAGTTTGTTTTGGAACTTTATATACACTTTTATTAAGCAGCTGCAAGGAAAAGTGTGTGTAGGTTTTTGTTTCTTAAATGTTAATGTAAGGAATATTTAAAGAACTGTGTGAAGCTTTTTAACAGTGCTTTATATGACTATTATGATTTTTTTCTGCATTTTAGTTTTATTAAATGGCAACCATTTTACATAAACAAATATTTTTTTTACATAGACATTATTAAAAATGTTGCAGTTATTTTGGTAAAGTTATTTTTTGGACAACTCTCTGTATTTTTCTAATTAATATTTTACTTTTTAAAATAGCATTTAATATTAAAGACAATTTAAAAAGTAAATTCTCAACTATAATTTTATTACAAATAGCTTTAAATTCTCCATTATATGTTTTAATGGCATCCACTAAATATTTCCTTAATTTAAAAAAAAGCCCTCATGAAAATTTAATTTACATTGTCAGAATTTCTTTAACAGTGCATTTGAAATTTGTTTCTTCTCAAAAGGGAATGTATAATATTTGGAATAGTATAGTATTGTTGAAATAGTATGTAGGTATTGCTAATTTTATATTTAATTTGTCAAGAAGAACTCTTAAAATTCCACTATTTTCTTTATATTAGATTTATATAAAATTCAGTTTAGGAACATGTAAGAATTCTCATTTATTATTGAATTTATAGAAAAAATACTTGTGTACTATTGACCCCGTAATTTTATGTTGTTATCTATATCATGAAACATGATGGTAGCCTTATATCACAAGGGGTAGGTGGGGTTTATGCTAAATTGTGTTATCTCAAGGGAAAGAATTTTTTTTTTTAAAAGATTTTATTTATTTATTTGGCAGACAGAGATCACAAGTAGGCAGAGAGAGAGAGGAAGAAGTAGGCTCCCCACTGAGCAGAGCCTGATGTGGGGCTTGATCCCAGGACCCTGGGATCATGACCTGAGCTGAAGGCAGAGGCTTTAACCCACTGAGCCACCCAGGCGCCCCAAGGAAAAAGAATTTTTATGTCAGTGGTCCCAAATGCTTATTGCATATTTTCCAACTGCTTTTGGTTATATTTTTTGTTACAAAAAAGAGTAACAACTCAGATTATTTTCAGCACTACACAGGATAGTGAAACTAATACCTAGAGTGTATTATCCTTTTTTAATTAAAAAATATATATTTTTTTAGGGATGCCTGGGTGGCTCAGTTCGTTAAGCCACTGCCTGTGGCTCAGGTCATGATCCCAGGGTCCTTGCTCAGGGGGAGCCTGCTTCTCTCTCTGCCTCTGCCTGCCACTCAGCCTGCTTGTGTGTATTTTCTCTCTCTCTCTGACGAAAAATAAATAAAGTCTTAAAAAAAAAAGTCCATGTTTAAAATGTTTTTTAAAAGATTTTAAAAATAATTTTTATTTATTTATTTATTTATTTGACAGAGATCACAAGTAGGCAGAGAGGCACGCAGGGACAGAGAGAGGAGGAAGCAGGCTCCCCGCTGAGCAGAGAGCCTGATGTGGGGCTCAATCCTGGGACCCTGGGATCATGACCCAAACTGTAGGCAGAAGCTTTAACCCACTGAGCCACCCAGACACCCCTAAAAAATATTTTTAAACGACCTGGAAGTGTAGTAATTATTCCATGTGATGTTTTATTTTCTGATAAGACACTGTTTTTTTCTTTTTTACTAATAAGGTCGGAAGGATAAGGTGGTCTTTCACTATAATTAAGTGGTTCTTATATTTTAATGTAAAAATCTCCTGGGTACTTGAAAAATTTGTGGATTCCCGAACTCAGTCCCCTGGAAATTCAGATTTACAAATCAGCATGTTTAACATGCTCCTAGATAATTAGGGTGTATCAGGTATTTTCAGAAACTTCGGGCAGCTGTCTATTCTTCAAAATTAACTCAATTGCCATTAATGTTAATTCAATATTAACTTGTTTCTCATTAAATCTTCAACCCTGGTCTTAAAAGGAACTTTGCTATAAAGCTGAGATTGTTTTAAAAACTTACATGAAAATATTGTAGCTATTTTAATAGCTTTGGAAGTTAAAATAATAAGTTCTTATATTTTAGGTTGTAACATTGTATATTTGTATAGAGTTCTATAATTTAATAAGTGCTCTTACATCTTTTGCCATTTTATCTTCATACCAAGCCTGTGAAGTAGGTAAAACAGGTATTATTATCTTCATTTTATGTATTGGGAAACAGGCTAATGAAGGTTAGGTGACATGTCCTAGATTACATAGCTAATAAGCAGCTGAGCTTGACTAGAATGTAAGTCGACTCCTAGAGCAGGGCTCTTTCCATATCACACCATATAAGCTATCTAAAATTGAAAATTAAAGAAGAGTATGTCTGTCTGCACTTATTATGTATATGTATGCATCGTCAGATGTTATTAAAGTTCTCTAATTAGAAAAGTTAGCATACTGCTTAAATTTTACCATATTCTTAGATAGTACATGTGTTTTATCTTACGAATTTTCAACTCTGAGTTGGGCAGGGGCCTGGACTGTGTGTTATATATCTTTGTATTCTAATTGCCTAGCCTACTGGGTACCTAGGTGTCTAAGTGATGAATGAATGAATGGATGAATGAATGACCTTTAGGCTTTTGTACTACTGAGTACCTAGGTGTCTAAGTGATGAATGAATGAAAGGATGAATGAATGACCTTTAGGGTTTTTGATGTTTATTCTTGTCTTACAATGGGAAAGGTTCATTATTGGGCTCTTGATGTTTAAATGGGGATGGTGTACATTCCTGAATCATGAACCACCCAGGCAGTGCTAATTCTCACAAACAGCTGTCAAATAGTGCTTCATGATGAAGCACAATAATCATTAGGTGGTAGTTTATTTATTTTTTGTGATTTATTATGGGATATTTTATAGTTTTTAGGTCATGTATGCACTTTTTTCCAGTAACATATGTTATCAAGGCAGAATTAAATTTTCAATAGAGGTAAAAAAGGGCTCCTTTTATTTTAGAAATATGTCTCCAAAACCCTTAGAGAATATTTAAAGAAAATGTTTCTAAATTGAATGAACCTTTAAACCACCATTTTAACTTTTCTGTTGCCTTTCTTTCTAGAAAAAAAGTGACCCACATCTTTTCTTCTCAAGTACTTCTGATAGTTCAAGAAGCTTTCCAGCATTCTGATATATGTCTAATAGAGATTCTTTTGTGTTACATAAAATGTCTCTAGTGTCTTTCCTAAGTGCATAACATCTCCTAAAAGATACAGTCACCTTTCTTTTACTAGAACCTGATTATTCCTTATGCCAGTTATTCAGAATGTCTAAATACAGTTTTTGTGGGCTGCTAGTTTTATTTGACTTTGCTTTTATCTATCTATCTATCTATCTATCTGTCTATCTATCTATAATTTTCTGTATATAAGAGTAGTAGGAAGAATGATTGAGTCAAATATACTTGGTCTGTTTCTCTGCATATTAAAACAGTTCCATATTTGCAACTCAGTTAGCTTGGGAAAGAAGTATATTGAATCAGTAGTTCAAAAGACATTTTGGATCAACTGTGGTTTTCATGTATTTGTACAGTTCTCCTTTTTCATATCGCATACAAATTGATATGTGCATTTATTACTAATCCTGAAATCCCATTTTCAAAAGGTAAGTGTCTACCAAAATACCTTCTCTTAAAAAAATATTTAAGAATTTAGGAATAGAAACACTTTAAACACTCCTCAAAGAAGACATGCTTTTGATTAATATTCTGGGCACTGGTTTGGTTTAGCATTTGGTGTTTCGCCAAGCGTTCCTCCCATGCACTCCAAGTTCTTTGAGTTGCTTCAGTTTTTGTAGAATCATGGGAACTTGGCTTTACTGTTGTTGATAACATTATATTGGGAACACCCTTTAATCCTTGGTGTACTAAACTTTCATCGAAGCCTTTTTTTTTTTCCAGTATAAGAAATGTTCAGAATTTGTCTTTATAAATAAGGGAATTGAGCAAAGAATTTATTTTGAAAATTTGATTTGTTTAAAACTCTGCTATTATTTTTGTTTCTTTTGACCCTGAAACAAGTTAATTTTCCCATATCATTCTCTAATCTTTAGTTCTGAAAAGTATAGCTTTCTATTGTTGCAGCTATTCCTTACAAATGTTTTTTCCATTCATACTATACTTTCTGACCTTTTCCGGATTTCTTTTTGACAGTAGTTCCCTTTGTGCTCCTAGAGCATGTTTTTGATTCCCTTTTGCAGTACCTATTATTTTATCTAGCATTTGAAAATAACATCTGAATTCATTGAAATGTCTTATTCATCTTTGTTTCTCACCAGTATCAAACATAGGGCTTTTCAAAAAGTAGGGGCTTAATATTTATTCTTTTGAATTAAATTAAATCTTTTAATCTGGTTTCCATGAATATATTTCTATAAAAACCACTTGTTTCTAGGATCTTCTGTAAAATCTGTACAGAAGAGGGTTTTATCCTTTGGTATCATCAACCATTTCCTGCTTTAGGTTTTTTGGTATGTATGTATGTATTTATTTATTTCTTTTTCTCACTTTCTTTTTCTTCTTCTTTTTACAAATTTGAGTGTAGTTGACGCATGATGTTACATTAATTTCAGGTGTCCAGAGTACTGTTTCAACTTCTGTATACATTATGCTGTGCTCACCACAAGTGTAGCTGCCATCTGTCACTATACAATGCTATTTCAGTACCATTGTCTATATTTCCTATGTTATACCTTTTATTTCTGTGACTTATTCATTCTATAACTGGAAGCCTATATTTTCCATTCCCCTCATCTGTTTTGCCCATCCCTCCACCTCTTCCCCTCTCGCAGCTATTGGTTTGTTCTCTGTATTTATAAGTCTGATTCTGCATTTTGTTTGTTCATTTGTTTTGTTTTTTGGACTCCACAAACAAGTGAAAGCATATGGTATTTTTCTTTCTTAGTCTGACTTATTTCATTTGGCACAGTACCCTCTAGGTTCATCCATTTTATTGCAAGTGTTTGATCCTGATTTCTGATGCACCATCAGAACTAAGTATCTTTGGTTCTTAATTTCTCTCTTTTTTCTTTAAGGGATATGAAAGCATTCAGAGCTTTATTCCAAATTATCATTTCTCTATATCTGTACCTAGTGATAGTATTTGATACTGTTAGCAAACGGCTATGCAAGAAAGTAGCAGCAGTTGAAGACCCTCTCCTTGTAGCATTTTAAAGGATGCCAGACTCTCCTTCTTCATCACCTCAAGTAGGAGCTGAACATCCAGCCATAGGGTAAAGAATGTTGTGAACAATGGAGGACAGCTTTAAAGTCTTGGGGCTGCAGGTTTTTGCCATAACTAGGAAGAACACTTTGTTGAATGACATTAAATCTGTTTTATTTCTGTATTACTGTTGTTGCTTATTAGCAAAAGACCTTTATGTCATTTGTACACAGGAATTACAAACGGAATGCAATAAATACAGAAGTGATAAATGATGCCACTCATCCCTGTTCTTTGCTTTTGATTCCAGTAAGATTTAGAAAAATTAATTGAGGCAGAGTCACATGAGTATATATTTAAATTCCTTTAACTTCCATTAAATGCTTTTTACCTTTAGTTGTCAGAAAATGTGAACTGTACCTTTCAGAAGGGCCAATTAATTATTTATAGGTGATTTTAAGAAAAACGGTATGATTTTCCTTGCCTATTATATACCAGTCATCTTAACCTAATTCTGTTCTACTAGAAAATTTGACTTTTTATTGCTGAAGTTATTACATTTTTCAAAAAGATTTTATTTATTTATGTTTATGGAGCATAAACAGGAAGAACAGCAGAGGGAGAGGGAGAAGCAAGCCCTCCACTGAGGAGGGAGCTTCATGCGGGGCTCAAAACCAGGACTCTGGGATCATGACCTGAGCTAAAGGCAGATGCCCTGAAGTTACTGCAGTTTTTATGAAGGATATTTTCACATCACAGATAAAATCCTTGCTGGGGTCATGTGACTTGAGATATTACTTCATCTCTCCAAGTTTCTGTATCCTTAGTGTAGGAGGTACCCAGTTCAGGCTCTTTATAGGACCTATCTTTTTTTTCTAGCCTGGATTAATTTTCCTATTTGTTGGCTCCAGTGATGCCTCCAAGATTTCTATTTCTGTATCTTGTCTCATTCCTCTTGTTCAGAATAGGTGACAATTAAATCATCCTATGACTTCTAAGTTGTTCCTCTGGAACCTTCCTGTGGACCTTTTGCTCTTTATCAGACCTAGAATAAGGACAGAGTCTGGCTGCCTTTGCAGTCCAAGGACTCAGAGTTCCTTATTGCCCTATCCTGTTTTGTATGTTGCCTTAGGCTGTTCCTGATACAGGGCCCGGAATCCAAGCCTGTGTAATGGTGAATATGCATATGTAATTAATCCTCTTGACAACCACTGGAGGTATAGGTACCTTTATCCTTATTTTAGAGACAAGGAAACTGAGGTACAGGGAGATTTGAGTACTTGTGCAGAGACACTGAACTGTGTGGAGTGACAGAACCAGGATTCAATTTTGATTATCCAATTTGACACAAGGGTCCGTGTTCTTCACTACCACACTATGCTGACACTGTCCGTATACAAAGCTCATGTCTTGTTTGATGCATATATATTGACTTGTCTAGATTTTCTATGGCTTTTCCTTACCTGCTGAATAGACAGTTTAGTGCAGGTCAACATCTGATTTCGATAGGATGTTAACTAAGAGAGTCTCCTAAGGTAATTAAAGACCTAATTACCTTCTCAGATAATAGTCTCCATGACTGGAAATTTTCTGCGCTTTCAAGTGCCTATCTATGTTGGTGCCATGTAATTGAGGTGCCTCATCTGGAGCTAATGAAGCCAAGATTCCCACCAGTGTTTTGTTCTAAGGAACATAAATTGCAATATAAGAAATGTTTATTTCTTAAAACTTTTGTTATTATACATATGTATTATAGAATCTTATGAAAATACAAGGAGTTAAAAAGGAAGATTAGAGGGGTGCCTGGGTGGCTCAGTGGGTTAAAGCCTCTGCCTTCAGCTCAGGTCGTGATCTGGGATAGAGCCCCGCATCGGGCTGTCTGCTCAGCAGGGAGCCTGCTTCCTCCTCTCTCTCTCTGCTTGCCTCTCCGCCTACTTGTGATTTCTGTCTGTCAAATAAATAAATAAAATTTAAAAAAAAAAAAAAAGGAAGATTAGAAAGTGTCTGTATTCCAGTCCAGAGAATACTACTTTTTGATAAGTATTTTAGACAAACACACATATGTATGTGCCATATATATAATTATTTTTGTATTTTTTTTTTTTTTTTACTCAGGGTAGTTAAGTAGATATATAAATATAGCAGATATTTTTTATCCTTTTTAAAAAATATTTATTTATTCTTTTATTTATTTGACACAAAGAGAGATTACAAGTAGTAGGCAGAGAGGCAGATGGGGTTGGGGGGCAGGGTCCCTGCTGAGCAGAGAGTCCACTGTGGTGCTCGATCCCAGGACCCTGAGATCATGACCGGAGCCAAAGACAGAGGTTTAACTCACTGAGCCACACAGGCACCCCCATTCTGTTCTTTTTAAAAGAAAGTTATTTCCATTTATGTAGATAGTGTGTTAAATGGATTTGATAGTTTCTTATTTGGGTGTCATGACTAGACCAAATTTTCCTATTTTAATTTTTATGACATGTGTTTCCATTCGGTATATTCCCTAGTTCCTTAGGAAAATAATCTTGGATTTTCCTTTGTCACATTTCACCTCTAATCTATGAGCTAATTTTGTTGGATTTACCTTCTAAAATATACAGTATTCAAATAATTTCTTATCACCTCCATTGTTGCTACTCTGGTCCATTTCACTGTCATCTCTTGCTTAAATTATCATAGTACCTTTTTATTTTTATTTTATTTTATTTTTTAAAGATTTTATTTATTTATTTGACAGAGAGAGATCACAAGTAGGCAGAGAGGCAGGGAGAGAGAGAGGAGGAAGCAGGCTCCCTGCTGAGCAGAGAGCCCGATGCGGGACTCGATCCCAGGACCCTGGGATCATGACCTGAGCTGAAGGCAGCGGCTTAACACACTGAGCCACCCAGGCACCCCATAGTACCTTTTTAATTTATCTCCCTGCTTCCTACCCTTTATAGTTCTTCATACAGTGAAACTTTTAAAATAGAGTTGGATCATGTCACTCTTCTGGTCAAAATCCTACTAAAGCTTCCTGTCTTAATGAGGGTAAAAACCAAAATCTCTATGATCACTTACAGGGTTCTATATGATGTAGT
Organism: Mustela erminea; assembly: GCF_009829155.1. Taxonomy (NCBI): domain Eukaryota; kingdom Metazoa; phylum Chordata; class Mammalia; order Carnivora; family Mustelidae; genus Mustela; species Mustela erminea. The sequence continues at coordinate 75,657,273 of NC_045619.1, read as the reverse complement.
CTCTATAGATTTATTGAACTCCTACTCTCTCCTTTCTCTCTCTTATTCTGTCCCTGCCCCATTGGCTTTCAGACTGTCCTTGTAACCCCCCAGGAACACTCAGCTTGAGGGCCTGTTGTTTGGGAAAATGGTAGTCTCCAAGTGCAATACCAGGCCATCTATCACAAAAAGGCTCATAGGGCCAATTAAGATGCTCAAATATATGGTTTATTAAGTCAGTTTTATTTATTTTTTTAAGAGAGGGAAAGGGGGGGGAGAGAGAGAGAGAAAAGAAAAGAGTGGGGGAGGGGCAGAGCGAAATGCAATGAGAGACTCTTAAGCAGGCTCCATGCCTAGCATAGAACCTGACATGGGGCTTGATCTTACAACCCTGAGATCATGACCTGAGTCAAAATCAAGAGTCAGATGCTTTGGGCGCCTGAGTGGTTCAGTCGTTAAGAGTCTGCCTTCGGCTCAGGTCATGATCCCAGGGTCCTGGGATTGAGCCCCACATTGGGCTCCCTGCTCGGCGGGAAGCCTACTTCTCCTTCTCCCACTCCCCTTTCTTGTGTTCCCTCTCTTGCTGTCTCTCTCTCTCTCTCTGTCAAATAAATAAATAAATAAAATCTTAAAAAAAAAAAAAAAGACGCTTAACTGACTGAGCCACCCAGGCACCATCTGTTTATTAAATCAATTTAAAACACACTGTGAGGAGGGAGGGGAAAAAATGGCATAAAGTTAATATAGGGCACAAGTGAGTGAAGGACCTCATTCCTGAATCTTGGGGTACACAGTTTTCATGTCTTTTCTCTGTCTGCCTTAACAGGAGAGAAGACCAGAATTGAGGTGAATGAGAGGCCCAGTCAGATAGGCTCTTGTAATTACAGATGCTCTTGTAATACCAGTGACATACACTTGGTCTATCAAAGAGGCACTAGGGCAAGCATGCCTGGACTTAGCTGTAGCTGGCCACTTATCCTGCTGAGCAACCATGGGTTTATCTGTGTTTCTTGGGCAGAGAACATGTAGGATAACTGAATTAAGACCTCATGTGTTTGTAGAGTGCCTCATATGTCTCATGATTATTTACAGTTCATAGGTAGTTAATGCACCAGTATCTGATTATATTCCGAGCCTCTTGAATATTAGGGCCTGTTGCATGTTTAGTGCCTCATAAATATAGGTGTCTTGGTACCATTCCTTTCTCTGTTTAGGGATACATGCTCTACTTTTTAGTTATTTCTGTCTATATGTTTAACATGTCTTATGAATTTTGCCTATGTCTCACAAGCTCCTTACTACCATTCTATGCATAGTACTTCTTAACACATTTATTCAACTTCTTTTTTTTTTTTTTAAGATTTATTTATTTATTTAGAGAATGTGAGCAAATGGGGATTGGAAAAGAGGGAAAGGAAGAGATAATATTAAGCACGCTCCATGCTCGATGCGGGGCTCGATCCCACAACGCCGAGATCACGACCTAAGCCAGAACAAGACTCGTGATACTTAACTGACTGCACCACATAGGAACCCCCATTTATTCAACTTCTGTAGCAAAATATGCTCAAGACAAATGCATGTTATAGGACCTATATGCTTGCTATCCTTTCTTTTGTCTATAACACTGTTCCTCCAGTTATCTGCATGACTTCCTCTCTTTCTCAAAGCCTTTCCTTACATTTTATCTCAAAAATCATCTCACAAATTAGGCCTTTCTGACCATCCTATATAAAATAGCAGCCTGCTTGCTCCCTCAACCCTGACCTTCTATTCCCTTTTCTGCTTTAATTTTTCTCTATTGCATTTACCACCATTGCGCATAGTATATGCTTTCTTCTAGATCCAAGCTACTTGAAACCAGGCATTTCATTTGTCATATTCAGTGCTCTTTCTCTAGTGCTTGGTAATCTAGCACCTCTCCAGTAGGTATCTGTCTAATGAACAAATAAATGAGAAGCCAACTGAATCCTTGGGGAGTCACTTAAAATAATGGGTCTATTTTTTTTCATTAAAAGTAGTGTAGGGATAAGGAAAGGTTTTATAAATGCCATGAAGCTACTAGCCTGCTTATAAAGGAACGTTTATGAGTTAAGACTATGTATTAAATACCCTTTCTTAAAGTTTACTTAAGAATAGAAGAATGATTAACTTTAGTCACCATTTTGAAACTGTGGTTCCGCATGCTAAATCAAAGAATAATTTTTACAATAGTTAACTGTGTATTGTGACAAGTATTTATGGAATTTATGCTCTTTCCAAAACAAGCACAAGGAATGGATTTGGAGATTAAAGATTTCCTATATGGGAAAAAAGATTCATTCAAGAAGCCAGAAAGGGTAATGTGTGGTAAGAGATAATTTTGCATACAATGAATCATAGAGTGGATAAATACTTAGAGAAGGAAAAGGTCAGTGTGGGCTAGAGTACTGAGGAGATCACTGAATGGACTTGGGAGAATGGATTGGATTTGTAGAAAGGGGAAGTGCGTATCTAACAGGTAAGGAAGAAAGATGCTGAAATCTTCTGAACATGAATTTAAGGACTTTGGCTTTTATCTCTTTAATCCTGTTAATGGTGAGTCATTGGAGTTTTTGAAATAAGGGAGTAACATGATCAGATAAATGTTACAGAAATTAAGTAATGGGTGTTCTGTGGAGAATGCAGAAGGGGAGAGATGATTGCTCCAGCAAGAATAGAATTAAGAAAAATAGAGAAGACTGTTGCAGTAATTCAAGAGAGTTGGTTTTCTGAACTCAAGGAGAGTCATTGGGATTCATTTTGGTTAATCTTTGTTAGTATTATTTATGCCATTTATTACTTTCTTCTTTTGGTCACTAATAACTTTCATACAGGTCTCTGGTGTTACATGTATCACATAGTATTACAGTTATTTATTTTCATGTCCCTGTCCTCTACTACTTTATAATCATCTTGTGCCCCAGGCATCTAGCTCGTACATTAAAGTAGTTCAGGTGATTGGCAGAAAATTTAAAAAACAACAAACAACAAAAAACAAAAAAAAACTTTGCTGCTTGATAAGGCATATTTGCCCACATTTCAACTCTGTCAAATGTGTCTTTTTGCTTTCTTTCTCTTATAGTTCATTTGTGTATAATTCCACTTTTATCTTGGTTGTGATAATGAGATGAAAGTCTTTATAGAGAAAGGGCTAAAATAAGCAAAACATAAGATTTGATGTTTAAATATAATGGAATAAAGGTAGGTATCCTGCATAGAGGAAATAATTTTTTAGTGTTTTATCTTGTTTTGTCTTATTCTGTTAAAAATGGTTCTTTGAAGGCTCTTACTTATATCATGCATAACCCTTCGGCATAGCAGTTTGGTAAACCCTTCTGATTTCAGAGCAGAGATTAGAGTCATTGCCTATAAGAAGTCTGAAAGGATAGACTATATGTCTATAAGTACAAAATACGTATCTATTTATTTAGGCTCTCTTTAAGTACCTCCTAATGATCTCATTTAGCCTCACTATAACTCAAGTAGATAGGCAGACTGGATACTGCTTGTTTCTGTTTGACAGATGAGGACACATGTTACCATCTTGCATCAGCACTCTATTTTTCCTTACTATTTTTTGAAATAGCTCTGTGCATGATCTCTTTTAAAGAACTACTCTGTGAACTATTATTTGATACTAAAGGTGGCCACTTTAAACTGAGATTCAATGACCTTTTCTTGTTATGATGGTTTTTAAAATGTAGAGTACAAATTTTCAGAACACTCGAGAGTACATATTTTGAATAGTATGTATAACGTTGTTGGCACCATAGATAATAGAATTTGTCATTTGCTTTGAGTTTACAGCTAAATTTCAGTACAAGAATCCTTTTTAGTTGTTAATTTGACTTGTGGTTACATAAAAACCCTTTGGAATACAATTTAAAAGCCTGGTTAAGAGTATTGTGTTAAATTTGTGTGGGTGGCTGTGGTTGACTGTGGTTGAGGCAAAATTTTATGTCATACTCCCAAACTGAGAATTTGTTCCTCACTTCATCTAACGTTATGTTAAGTCTGTAAGCTCAGTACTCGGCTATTTATGTTTTTGTGGACAGTCCTTGCTATTAGATTATTTTTGCCACCACTCAAGTTGCTGTGGCCATCTGTGAGGGGCAGGGCTCCCTAACAGCCTGTAGATCCCAAATGTTAATTTGCCTCATTTGGGGTAACTGATAAAGATACAGATTCCAGGGTCCCATGCTAAGGGTCAGTTTAGTAGATCTGCAGTGATCATTTGCCCAGGAACATAAATTTCACTCATTTAGCAAATATTTGAGTACCTACAGAATGTGCCGGGAACTGTTCTAGGTGATAGGGATATGTCAGTATTTTCTTTTCGTTTCTTTCTTCCTTCTTTTATTCCTTCCTTCCTCCCTTCCTCCCTCCCTCCCTCCCTTTCTTTCTTTTTTAGATATATTTATTTGAGAGAGGGAGAGTGCATGTGCACACACATGTGGTGGGGGAAGGGGCAAAGGGAGAGAATCTTTAGGCAGACTCCCCATTGAGTACTGAGTACAGAGCCTACTGTGGGGCTCAGTTCCATAATCCATGAGATCACGACCTGAGTGGAAACCAAGAGTGCTCAACCAGCTGAGCCACCCAGAAACCCCTAGTATTTTCTTTCTTGAAGTCTTCTTGCCACAGTTTGTGTATGCATGTGAGTGTAAGGATCACAGACAGGAAAAAGGAAATGACATAAAAAATAAGTTAATTACATGATATAGTAGAGAGTGTTCAGTACTCTGGAGAGAATAGAGTTGGTTAAGTGGATTAGCAATGTTTGGAGTGGTGTGTGTGGTTAGGGATGGGAGATGGAGGTGGGAGTGAGATTTTATTAGTTCTCAGTGTTATTCTGATATGTGTTTGACCACATTTTGCAGAGTACTGTTGTAGACAGTATAATTTAAAATGATAATTTAATATGATTTTCTATGAATTGTGCTTCTTCACATTAAGAAATAATCTTATTATTAAGCACAAATTGTGAATTGTAAAGAACTAAAGTATAAGTTGTTAACAGTTATAGGCCATAAAATTCACCCAACTGAGTGTATATAGTTCAGTAAACTTCAGTAAATGTGTGCAATTATGTAACCATTATCACAGTCCAATTTTAAAACACTTCCATAACCCCACTTTGTGCCTGTTTATAGTTGTTCCTCCTATCTCTACTCCCAGATAATCACTAATCTGCTTTCTAAATTTTGCCTTTTCTAAAAATTTTTTAAAGAATATTTATTAATTTATTTATTCAAGATAGAGCGAGTGAGCAGCAGAGAAGCAGAGGGAGGGGAACAAACAGATTTTGTGTTTAGTGCAGAGCCTAATGCGAGGCCTGATCTAGAGATCCTGAGATTGTGAACTGAGCTAAAACCAAGAATTGACTGCTTAATTAGCTGAGTCACCCAAGTGCCCCTAGAAATTTTTTAATGAAGAGAATCACAATATTTGTCTCTGTTTATTTATTTAATTAATGTTTTGTTTGTTTAGATTTATTTATTTGTTTTGAGAGAGAGAGAGAGGGTGTGGGCATGGGAATAGGGGCAGAGGGTGAGGAGAGACTTAAGCAGACTCTGCGCTGGGTACAGAGTCCAACACGGGGCTTGATCTCATGACTCTGAGATCACAACCTGAGCTGAAACCAAGAGTTGGATGCTTAATGAACTTTGCCTCCCAGGCGCCTCGATATTTTTCTTTTGAGAATGATGTTTTCACTTAGTTTTAAGGGTCACTCACATTGTTATATGTATTAGTAATTCATTCCTTTTTATTGCAGAGTAGTATTGCTTTGTTTGGCTATACTGGATTTTATTTGCCAGTTGGTAGGTATTTGAATTGTTCTTAGTTTTTAGCTATTTTGAATAATGCTGCTATAAATATTTCTATATGTCTTTGTGTGGACATATGCTTTCATTTCTTTTTTTTTTTTTTAAGATTTTATTTATTTATTTGACAGAGAGAGATCACAAGTAGGCAGAGAGGCAGGCAGAGAGAGAGAGAGGAGGAAGCAGGCTCCCCGCTGAGCAGAGAGCCCGATGCGGGACTTGATCCCAGGACCCCGAGATCATGACCTGAGCCGAAGGCAGCAGCTTAACCCACTGAGCCACCCAGGTCCCCATATGCTTTCATTTCTATTGGGTAGATAACAAAGGAGTGGAATTATTGGATCTAAGGTGATTATATGTTTAACTTTTTTTAATTTTAATTTTTACTTATTTGACAGAGAGAGAGAGATCACCAATAAGCAGAGAGGCAGGCAGGGCAGGAGGTGGTGGAGCAGGTCCTCTGCTGAGCAGAGAGCCTGATATGGGGCTCAAGCCCAGGACCCTGAGACCATGACCCTAGCTGAAGGCAGAGACTCAACCCACTGAGCCACCCAGCCGCCCCTATATGTTTAACTTTTTAAAATATTGTCAGTTTTCCAGAGTAGCTGTACCATTAAATATTCTCACCAGTGGTATTTGATGATTCCATTTCCTCACATCCTTGCCAATACTTGGTCTTGTTAGTCTTTTTTAATCATAGCCTGTCCTGTTAAACATGTAATGGTATCTATTTGTGGTTTGGTTTTAATTTGTGTTTCCCTAATACCAAGGATGTCAAGCATCTTTTCCTATGCTTATTGACCATTTGTATTTCTTCTCTGGAGAAATATTTATTCACATTCTTTGCCCATTTTTATTTTATTTATTTATTTGAGAGAAGAGAAAGAGATAGAGAAGGAGCAGGGTGGGGGCCAGAGGGATAGAAGTAGAAGGTGACATGGTAGAAGCAGACTCCATGCTGAGCAGGAAGCCTGATGATGTGGGGTTCAAACCCAGGACCCTGAGCTCATGACCTGAGCTGAAGGCAGATGTGTAACTAAATGAGCCACCAGGCACCTTCTTTGCCCATTTTAATTTTATTAATTTCATTTTTTGTTTTATTTTTTAAGAATGATTTTCTTTATTTATTTGAGAAGAAGAGTGAGAAAGAGAGCACGGGAAGGGGAAGGTCAGAGGGGGAGGCAGACTCCCTGCTGAGCAGGGAGCCCAATGCAGGACTTAGTTCTAGGACTCTGGTATGACCTGAGCAGAAGGGAGTTGCTTAACCAGCTGAGCCACCCAGGCGCCCATCTTTGCCCATTTTTAAATTGGGTTATTTGCCATTTTTAAATTGGGTTATTTATCTGTCTATTATGAGTTGTAAAGTTCTTTTTATATTCTGGATGTTAGATGTTTATCTGATATATGATTTCCAAATATTTTCTCCAATTCTGTAGGTTATCTTTTTACCTTCTTGATAATGTCCTTTGACGTACAAAATTTTAAAAATTTGGTCAAATGCAATCTATTGATTTCTTCCTTTGTTGCTTGTGCTATATCTAAGAATCCATTGCCAAATCCAAGGTCATGAAGATTTATCCCTATGTGTTTATTATCGATTCATATATCATTGCAAAGGATACATTTTCTAGAAAAGGAAAAAAAGAAACGGGTATGATTAGGCAATATGGACAGTAATTCCTACTTTTCAATTATGGTGGTAAACTAGGATTCTTTCTCCTTGGCATTGGACCCCTCCATGATTCGGCACTTGGGTTGAAAATTTTTCTCAGAATTCCCCCCAATTTATTTCTTGCAGTTAACCAACTCTTAGGATAATTTCAGTAGTCAAAATAGATTGGAGATAAATACTTCTTAGGCAGCACGGTTTAAGCATTTCTGCTCTAATGATTTTCTCTTTTGAAGAAGCAAATAACTTCCCATATAGTCTGTTTTATCTACATGAGGAGAGGTCTTAAAATGTCCTCTGGTTCTTCTGTGCCAGACTTTCCTGTTTATATTTGCTAGTGAAATAGAATGATTATTTATGTAGACTGCAATTACTTAATTTTTTCTTTGATATTCTATTTTCTATCATTAGTTTATTTGATGGGGAGGAAAAATATCATATCATATCGTGTTGTATCATATTGTATCATATTACCCCCCCACACATGGTAGGCAGAATGATAGCTTCCCCAAATACCCAAGTTCTAACCTCAGAACCTGTGAATAAGTTGTATAACATGGCAAAGGATAGTTTTAAGGCAGCGGGTGGAATATTAAGGTCACTAGCCAGCTGATCTTAAAACAGGGAGGTGAACCTGTATTATCTGAGTAGGACCAATGTAATCACAAGAATCCTTAAATGGAGAAGAGGAATGCAGAAGAAGAGGTCAGAGTGATGTGAAAATAACTGTTAGTGACTTTAAAGATGTAGGAAGGGGGCTTTGAATCAAGGAATATGGGTGGCCTTCAGAAATTCAAAAGGGCAAGGAAATTGGTTCTCCTCTAGAGCCTTCAGAAAGGAATTGCAGCTCTGCCGGTGCTTAGATTAAGAATAAATATACCCCCTATTAGTTGTCTCTAGGATAATGACTTTGCAGCTATATGGCAAATATGTTTCACCTTTCCAAGAATCTAATTTATAATTTTTAAGTTGTTTTAAGATTATATTTTTATCATATCAACCCTTGCTTATTGTGTTTATTAGTTGGAAAAAAAATGTACTCGTTATCTTACTTATACTTAACTAGGAGGCCCTTAATGACATTCTAAATATAATGAGCACAAATTCCCCCAAACTAGGAGCAAATTACAGAAGTAACCTGTTCCTGAACTAGGATAAGTTTCCAGTTTTGAGGTCTTGGGCAAGTCTCTTAGACTCTCCTGGCTTGAATTTTCTTCTCTGTAAAATGAAGGAGTTAGAATAAAAAATCCTTTAGGTTCTCTCAAATAATTTAGTGCACATGTGTATGTATGTGTCTATCCATACAGTTGCTCTATTCTTTTACCATTTTAATTCATGATTCAAGGGAAAATATTGTCTCTCCCTTAGGGATATAAAAATGTAAAGTTTTGTTTAGTAGGATGAGTTATTGAATTGTTCATTTATTTAATTATTTTTATTGAGTATCGACTATTGCTTTGTACTGAAGATAAAAGATGAAAACCTTTTCTGCTCTTGGGGATCTCATGGTATCATGGAGAAAAGTTACAGCTGGACAGTTGGCTCTGGTAAAAGTGCTATGGAAACACAGAGAAAGTGGCATTAACCCTTAGGACTGACCTCTTAAAGGAAATGATGCTGGTCAAGAAGGGAGTGAGTAGGATGGGTGCCAAATGATGGGCATTTTAAGCAGAAGACAGAACATCTCTAAAGCAATGGAGAAAGAGAGCCTGAAGCATTGGAGAGTGGAAATAAATGGGTTGGGATGCTTTTTTTTTTAATTGAAGTATAGCTGACATACAATATTATAGTAATTTCAGGCTACCACATGGTGATTGAACAACTCTATACACTATGCAGTGCTCATCATGAGTGTATTACTGTATGTCAATATACAGAGTTATTACAGTGTCATTGACTGTATTGTCTGTGAGGGACTTTTCACCCCCATGACTTACTTATTTTTACATGGAACTTTATACCTCTTAATCCCCTTCACCTATTTTGCCCATCCCTCACAACCTCCCCTGGTGTGGTGCTATTAAGATATTTTAAATAGGAAAATTGAGTGTTTTGCACTGAGGATTTTAAGAGGCAGTCATGTAGAAGACAGTTTAAAGTGTGTAAAAGGTATAGGCTGGGGAGATGGGCTGACTGGGGCAGTGAGAAGATTGTTGGTATCGTCCAGGTGAGAAATGACATTCACCTGAACAAGACAGGTACAGTTAAAATAGAGATGATGGTTTTAAAGGCTTTATGCAGACAAAATGAAAAGAATTTCATAATGGATTAGGTGTGAAGTAGGTGTGGGAAGGAAGGAATCTAGGATGACTCTGGAATTTCGCATTAATAGAAGTAGAGGTTAGTGTCAGAGGAGCAAAGGTGTGGTGAAGACAGTATGAATAGTATTGGTCATGTTGAGTTTGAGGTGTCTGTAGGACATCTGGGTAACTTGATGGGCCTAGAACTCAGGAAAGAGATTTAGACAGTGGTAAAGATTCAGGATCATAACTCCATGTAAGGTCATTGTGAGTATCAAAGGAAATGACATTTGAAAGTGCCATACAAATCAGTTTACCAAATCAACTACCTGGTGAATAAATGGTAGATCGGGCTCTCCTGATTTCAGTGTATGAGCTCTTCTGGTCAACAAACTATATTCCAATGACAAAATCATAGAGGAGATTTTGGAGGAGTAGTAGTTGGAGGAGTAGTAGTTGGCCGTTGAACTTACATGTCTTTAAGGTCTTTTCAAGCCTTGAGGTTGAACCAGTTAACAAATGTAAAGCATGTAAAACACACTGCCTGGCACATAATATATGTCATGTAAGTGTTTATGATTCTTCTGTAAATCTGTGGAATCTTTGTATTCCTGTTAATTTGGATACCAACACTTTTTAGGTATATCAATACTCTTTGATTGCAAAATGCATACAGAAAAAGCACAATTAGCAAATATGCAAGCCAGTATCTTATTTATCTATAATTGTTTGTAAATAGGTTTACTTTACAGGAGGACTGCTTGGATAGAATTCTTGAAATTTCTTTACAGGTCTGGTTAAAGAAAATAAAGTTTGAATTTAGCTGAAATTCAGCAGTTGTTTTGCTTAAAGAAAGGCAAATAGACTGTGACATTTGACATGGAGCTGACATCCGTATAGCAGGCTGTGCCACATTTACGGAAAAATTGGCTTAGGAGAAGTGCTCCTTGGCTGTCCCTGCACTTTGATTAGCATCTGAATGGTGAAATGAAGAAAGATGAAACCAAGCATTCAGAATGAGGAGGCAGGGAGGACTAACAGATTTCCTGCAGATTGGTTACATACTGTAGATACTCCAGAGCTGGACTACGCCTGAACAGGGAACGGATCTGGCTCTCTACTAGACTGAATCCAAGTTGTGATGCTTGTACTGTTGTGCTGGGCTCAGTGTTAACACATTAAAAGCTCAGCCACTGCTGTATTTCCTTATTTTTCCTTGATAAAGTTGGATGGCATATTGGGAAGATTAAATGAGATTATATGAAATAACATGAAAACTCAGTACAGTGCTAGGCACATTGTAAATGCTCAACCTGTATTAGTTCCCTTCTTCCTTATTCCACTGCAAGTACAGTGATAGTTAAAATGCTCTGTGTTTTCTCTCATTCCTTTCGGGAAAGTATCAAAAAGATGCCTCCATTAGTTTAATGCTGCCTATTTTAGCCTGTGTTTCCTAGACAACAGAGCCTGGGGCAAAGTCTAGGAGTTAATGCGCTACCAGGAGTACAATTGAAGAAGAGCTAATGTGAGGAGGAAAAAAAATGAAGCAGGAGAAAATGGGACAGTAACATGTGCACGTTATTCAGTTGTAAATATGGTCATGTCACCAGGTTGGTTTGTCTCTGGATAAGCCATATGAAAACATTCATTTCAGAGCAGTCTTCTGGAGAGAGGAATGGAGATTAATTTATCTGTTTCTTCTTTCTCTTGTCTTTCATTAGTCAGCATCTGCCGCCTGCCCTACTGCGTTTCTGTTGTTCACCCCCTAGGTGGCTGCTGGGAGGCCAGATACATGTAAAGTGTTATGTGAACTATGCAACAGTAAACACATATACATTCTTATATTAACTATTTTTCTTCTTGGACATTCAGGAGACATAAATATGTATATATGTATTTACTGGATAAATATTAAGTAACTAAGTATTGAGTAAATAAATTAATAACCTGTATGATAGATTTTTTCATGTGAAGTTAATTATTTTTAATTGAATGGATTTTAACTCAAATGGTAGAAGCCTTAATTTTAACCAACTCCAAAACACATATGTAGTAAGGCAAAATTTACATATTAAGAAATGTCATCTTAATAAATTAGTTTAAAAATTCCCAAATGTTATAATTCAATGTATTCTTCCTGTGTTTACAAATTTCCATTAAAGAATGCGTTTCATTTCAGTGAGGTTTCAGTATGTGTAGAGTTTTCCTAATTTTTAAAAAGTAAGTGGTAGTTTAGCATTGTATTTTAACTACCATTTTTTTTGAGGGTGAGCATTTTTTTTAAATTTTTTATTTTTTATAAACATATAATATATTTTTGGGGCACCTGGGTGGCTCAGTGGGTTAAGCCGCTGCCTTTGGCTCAGGTCATGGTCTCAGGGTCCTGGGATCGAGCCCCGCGTCGGGATTTCTGCTCAGCAGGGAGCCTGCTTCCTCCTCTCTCTCTCTCTCTGCCTCTCTGCCTGCTTGTGATCTCTCTCTGTCAAATAAATAAATAAAATCTTTAAAAACAAAAACAAAAACATATAATATATTTTTATCCCCAGGGGTACAGGTCTGTGAATCGCCATTAACTACCATTTTTATCTTCTAGCAAGTGGTTTTACAAAACACAGAATCACAGAATTCCCATAGTGAGTCACAATCTAAATTAGTCAGCAGTTTAGTTGGAATAGGGTTTTAAAGCTATTCTCTGTGTCTCTATACCTATATATACATTAATTGAAAAGTTCCTTGTCATAGTTTTATAAGCATGTGCGAGTTAGGATATAGACTTGACTGCTATAACGGAGATCCAAAATATCAGTTGTTTAAATAAGATAGGAATTATTATGCTTGTTCAGGGTTAGCAAGGACTCTGCACAGTGTTGGGGATCCAGGCTGCTTCTATCCTTTCACTTTGTTATCTAGAGGATATTGGTCTCCTGTCTGTGGATGGAATCACCAACTTTATATCCCAGGAAGAAGCGAAGAGGGATGATAGGGGCGCCTGGGTGGCTCAGTGGGTTAAAGCCTCTGTCTTCAGCTCAGCTCATGATCCCAGGGTTCTGGGATCGAGCCTCTAATCGGGCTCTCTGTTTAGCAGGGGGCCTGCTTTCTCCTTTCTCTCTCTGCCTGCCTCTCTGCCTACTTGTGATCTCTGTCAAATAAATAAATAAAATCTTTAAAAAAAAAGTGGGGGGTGCGCCTGGGTTAAGCCTCTGCCTTCAGCTCAGGTCATGATCTCAGGGTCCTGGGATTGAGCCCAGCATCGGGCTCTCTGCTCAGCAGGGAGCCTGCTTCCCCCTCTCTCTCTGCCTGCATCTCTGCCTACTTGTGATCTCTGTCTGTCAAATAAATAAAATAAAATCTTAAAAAAAAAAAAAAGAAGAGGGATGGCATATTCCTTCCTTTTAAGGGACTGACCTTGGAAGTAGCACTTACCAAATTTTAGTTGTTTTTTCGTTTGTTTTTTGCCTTTTTTTAGTTAGAACTCAATCATATCACCATATGTAGTAGCCTTTGCTACTACGCAAATGGACCAGGCAATGTAGGATGCCATATACTCCAGCTAAAATTCCTATTGCTATGGAAAAAGGAAAATGTGGATTTTTGGGAGATTAGCTAACAATTTCTGCCACATGCACTCTCTCCTAGCTACGAAAAATGTCTACTTCCTCTCCAAGTGTTCTCCATCTCATAGTTTATTATACCTGGATGATGTGAAGCCCTTTCTCTCAGGCTCTCATATTATTTCTTATGGTTGGTGCACGTGATCTGAAAGCTAGTTTATCTACCATCTGCTCAGTGTCCAAATGCACATCTAACATACAGTAGTAAAGTCAAGGCAGGGTAACACATCCAGAAGATAGTGGTAGAGGAGAAACAGGATAAGACACTCCATTTGGAAAATAGGAAGAATGGAAACCCAATAGTGACTTAGCAACAGTTAAATCCTGTGTGTAGTTTGGTAGTAGAAAAAGTTCTTTGTTAGTCCTCCTGGCAAGCTTGTCCCCCTGCCCTTGGGGAGGAAATCACTTGTTCTCCAAGGTTTCTGGCTTTGTCCTTTGAGAGATTCCTTATTGTCTGTTGTTCTTCATGGCCAGATCTAAAGCAGGCATTGAAAAGTAGACCTTTTGCTTGGGGATGGATGGCTTTTTATGCTGGCTTCCTGCTGGTGAAGGTAAAGAAGCCCAAAGGGTTGTTCTGGGGTTGAGCAATTATAGGCTTTTACAGTCCAGGTGTTTATGTGTGTGTAATATATACCCTCAAAAACATATTGGATTTTCTGCCTATTTGCACTGATTAGTTCCAAGTGGAAGTAACTATAGCCAAACATTAATCAAGACATAATTGTGTACATTTAGTCTGTTTGTTTGTTTCCTAGCTAACAATATTAGATTTTAATTGTTGGCTTTTGTGTTCTGTAAATCCTGCAGTTTCTAAATCAAATACAGTTACCTTGAGGTTTAGGAAGGTGTGATCCTTAGTATCTTCTTGATTGCTATGCTTGCTTTCATTGTCTGGCTGTAAACTCTTGATTCCTAGGTTTATATCAGCTTAGGCTATATCTTCCAAAACTCATGTTTTATCTGATTTTATTTGGAATATAAAAGAATTTGGCTCTTAAACACTAGGAAGCCCCACTTTACCACACTCAGTCAATTTAGATTTCAAGCTACAGGTGGTATGAACTTTCTTTGTTTCTTTTTCTTTTTTCTTTTTTTCAAAAACGGTTTTAGTTATTTATTTGACAGAGAGAGGGAGAGAGAGAAGCAGGCTTCCCGCTGAGCAGGGAGCCCGATATGGCACTTGATCCCAAGACCCTGGGATCAAAACCTGAGCCAAAGGCAGTCATTTAACCAACTGAGCCACCCAGGCACCCTGTGAACTTTCTTCTGGAGAGCTGAATTGCCTTCCACATATGCTTCGTACTGTGATACTCTGTTGTTTAGGCTGAACTTACATCTCTTGAAGGATTTTGTTGAAAGCAGTAAGACTTAGTACTTACTAACATTCTGACCTTTTCCAGTCATTTCATTCAAGCTAGAGACTTGGTTAGTATTTTTTTTTTTTTACAGATTTATTTATTTATTGAGAGAGAAAAAGACAGAGGGAAGAGGGGCAAAGGGAGAAAGAGAGAGAGAGAATTTCAAGCAGATTCCTCTCTGAGTGCACAGCCCGATGCAGAGCTTGATCCCACGACCCTGAGATCATGACCTGAGCCAAAACCGAGTGTCAGAAGCTTAACTGACTGAGCCACCCTAGCGCCCCTTGGTAGTATTTTTAAGGTACTAACCTTAAAGATGGAAGTTTGACTAAATGTTTTGCTGTGACATAGCAAGAGTTAGCTCCTTTTCTTATTCTTGTTTCCTTACCATCTGCTGTTCAGCCTCCAGGTTTCTGGAGGATTCTGCTAGAGTGGCCATCAAGTTCTACATTAGTTAGGACATGCGTTCAGGTGCTCTAACAAAGACCCTGAATTATAAGGGGTTAATCAAAAGAGAGGTTACTTTTCATCCACATTACAGCCTGGGCATAAGCAGACCAAAGCCAAGTTCTGTTGTGTTAGGAATCCAGGATTCTTCTATTTTGTCCTCCACCATCCTTTGAGTGCCCTTCTCCACATGATCCAAGATGGTGCACCACCACCACTCTGCATTTTAGCCTGTGAGAAAGGAAGAAAAGAAGGGAAGGCCCATCTCTTCCATTTAAGACCTTATTGTTCATATTAACCAGAACTTACAAACACATCTAGCTGCAAGGGTGGTTAAAGTGTGCAAAGTATCCAGATAAAAATTTCATTAATAGTAAAACAGTTCACTAATAAAGAAAAAGGGGGAGAATAGATTTTAGATTGCTGTTAACAGTTTATGCCACAAAATGTAGACTGTAATTTGGATCTTAAAGAGCAAGTAGAAGACCAAAACCCAAACTGATCAAAAACCAAAAACCTTTATCACTGTATCAAAATTTAATAGTTGGATAAGGTAATTACTTGACATCTATATCTGACTGCTTGATACATAAATTTAACTGCCTTTATAACAATTTAGACTGCAGTTTGGCTTTCAGGGGCTACAGTGAGTATAT
Source organism: Mustela erminea (assembly GCF_009829155.1). Classification (NCBI taxonomy): domain Eukaryota; kingdom Metazoa; phylum Chordata; class Mammalia; order Carnivora; family Mustelidae; genus Mustela; species Mustela erminea. The sequence goes on along the minus strand of NC_045619.1, from coordinate 75,641,467 downwards.
CCATGTGTTTTACAGTTGAGACTGTGTGCTTAAAAATTTATTTGTTCACCTGGAGATTTTTTTTCCTTTATTAATACTTGATGAGGTATGAAGGACAGAGTAGACCTAAAGTAGCATTGAACATCAAGCATTTCCACCACGATTCCCCCTAACTGCAGAGAGAGAAAATGTGTCGTGTACTTTCATATGGGAGATTTCTTTGAGAGAGTTCTCAAATTTTATGTACAAAATCAGTATAAATATTATTTTTTATTCCATTTCATATGCATATTCTAGAAATATGCCTGCTTTTAATATAAAAATGTTTAAATTACTTATTAAGTTTACCAAAGATGAAGTTGACACTTCAGGAAGATTTTATTTTTTCTGTGTCTTTTATTTTGATGAATACCTCTGGGATGTGCATGAAATAGTTGAGGACTTGGGTAGTTGGATTATAAAACTCACACTAAATGCTTTATTTACACTCATTAACAACCAGTAATGAAATATAAAAAAAATAGGGCTATTGGTACCAGTCATTTTCATGGCTACCTCCTTCCTTGTACTGTCTCCCCTTCCTTATATTTCTGGAGGTTGTCTTCTCAACCTCTGCTTTCACATAACTGATTCCTCATTCTTCAGATCTCTAACCACATGTCATATTTTTTGAACAGGAACTTTCTTGACCATAGCAGAGAGACTCTAAGATGACACCCAGTGATCCTTGCTTCCCTATGTTCGATGTTCATGTCTTTCTATAATCCCTTCTGCTTTACTTTAGTTTAGGCAGTGCCTGTGACTTGCTTCTAAGCAGTAGAATTTGGCAAGAGTGGCGGGATGTCACTCCCATGACTACATTATGTTATTTGAGACTCGGTTTTAGCAGACTAGAGTGAGAAATTCTCTTGGTGGTTTTGAAGCAATAAGTTGTTATGTTGTGAGAAGACCACTTGGCTAGGAATTAAGGGTGGAATGTAGAGCTGGTCATCTGCTAGCAAGAAAATAAGAACCTCAGTCCTACATTTGCAAGCAACTGAATTCTGCCAAAAACTTGAATGAGCTTCGAAGAGGATCCTGAATTCCAGCTGAGAACATTGCCCTGCTGATGGCTTGATTTCAGCTTGGTGTGACTTTGAGCAGAGGCCCCAACTTGGACTTCTGACTGATGGAAACTGTGAGGTAATAAATGTGTATCACCTTAGGTCCCTAAGTTTATAGTAATTTGTTACACAGCAATAAGCAATGAAATCTAGATGTTCAGAGTCCTGTGTTGCTTGAGGGAAAAAAATCCGCATTCCACATCCTACCTCCCATCCTGATGGGCATGACTATCAGTGTTTGGAGCACACTTGTCAAGGTTAGCGGAGTGGGAAATGTAATCCAGAATCAAATTATAATATTTGACTTCTGTGAACTAAAAGCTGTCTGAGATCATCCCATGAACCACTGATTGTAGTACTTAAGTGTGAAGCTACTGGACTTTGCAATGTCTAGAAACCTGTTACTAGGAAATGACACTTGAATAGAATTGTGTTGTATCTCTACATGTCATACAAGATGGCTCTTTGGAAATAATAGATCTAATAATCATTAGTAGGATTTATTTTAAGTGAAAAACACTCTATTAGTAGAAAAGCACATGTTTCTTTGGTTCATTCATTTTACATTTCTTTTTCATTAAAATCCTACCTACTCAAGAGACCCCTTAATACCATATTCTCCCTCCCTGTCATGACTGTTCTTTCTTTACTTTACTAACTTGGGTCAATGTCTTCTACCCATTTTACTGTAAGGCTTTGAAACGCAAGAGTCCTGTATCAGCATCACTTATAGCTATTAGAAATACGGTCTCATCTCTCACCCACATTTTCAAGTTTCTATTTTTATAATTTCCCCATGTAATTCATGTATAAAAATTTGAGAAGTTATGCTGTAAGTCTCTTATGGTATTTGATAGTTTATAATGTTGAATTACAGTTATTTTTGTATTTGCCTCATTTCTTACATTAGGTGGTAAAACCCTAGGTGTCAGAAACCAAGTTTATTCATCTTTATTTCTCCTGCAGTGCCTAGCATGTATTTTATATAGAAAGGTATAGAAAATAATTTATGCAATAAATTATGTTAAATTGAATCGACTCTAGGATGCTTTCTGTTTTCTGGAAACATTTAATCCTTATAGTTAGCTTCACATCTCTCTTATTTAGTACACCATTTTGTTGATAAAGTGGGAGTCTTCCTAATCTATTTATAATTATTAGACCTTTGTAGAGAGGGGAAAGTTAATGGTTTAGAGAGCTAGCTCATTGTGGTTCAAAAATCTCTAACAACATTTTTATTCAATTCCTAACATTTAGATTGTTTCCTCAAAATGCACAAATGTAGTTCCCAGCTAATTTACTATCCATGCTAATGGATGAGATTTAGCTATTTTTTCTGACCTTAAATTCAGGAAGAGGATTAAGTGCATTCTGTGCATCCATCAAAGATACTTTGTTCTCTAATGTGTCTCTATTATATTCATGGGCTAAAATGTCTGAGAGAGAGCCAGCTTTCCTAGATACCTGCCCTTGCCCACTTGCCAGAGATCTTTTCACTTCTTTTGGATCTCTTCTATGCCCTCTCGTTTTTCCCATTAAAAAAAAATAAAGGTAATAGATATACTGGTGAAAATTGTGTGGGGGATGCTATTTGCATGCTTTATTGCTGATACTTAATGAAAAAGTATAAAGTTCTATGAATGATCTTCACTAGCTTTCCAAAAGACAATCTTTAAAAAGTGAAGCAAACGTATAGAATTTAGCTATTAGAAAGACAATTTCATTGATAGGTAATTTCATTCCCTGTGCTAATGTATGGTGTGTGTGAATGTTTAGAAAACTATGGTTTGTAGGGACGCCTGGGTGGCTCAGTTGGTTAAGCGGCTGCCTGCGGCTCAGGTCATGATCCCAGCGTCCTGGAATCGAGTCCCACATCGGGCTTCTTGCTCGGCGGGGAGCCTGCTTCTCCCTCTGCCTCTGCCTGCCACTCTGTCTGCCTGTGCTCGCTCTCTCTCTCAGACATAAATAAATAAAAATCTTTAGAAAGCTATGATTTGTTAACTGTTTATTTTGGGGGACTTCTAAAATTATTTTTTTATTTTAATTTAACAATTTTAAAATTTATTTAAGTTTTTAAAAATTAAAAAAATTAAAATCTTTACATTTTTATTTTTAAAATTTTATTTGTTTTTAAAAATTAATTAGTTAATTTTACTTAAAAAAAAAAAAGTGTATTTATATCCTGAGTCCCAGTGAGACACTTTCATGGTCAGTCCTGCCTCATAGCACTTAGCAAGCATGATAATTGAAGATATCAGAGTTATTTCATAGAGTGAATCTGGTGTTTTAGTCAGCTTAGGCTGCTATAACTAGATACTGCAGACTGGGTGGCTTAAACAACAGATGTTTATTTCCCACAGTTCTGGAGGCTGGAAAGCCCAAGACCAAGGTGCTGGTGGAAGACCCACTTCCTGGCTTTCAGATAGCCATCTTCTCTGTTTCTTCACATGGTCAGCAAAAAGAAAGAGAGCTTTGTTCTCTCTTTCTCTTTTTATGAAGGACACTAATCCCATTGTGGGAGCTCCACCTTCATACTTCATTTAAACTCAATCACCTCCAAGGGCCCCACTTCCAAATACCATCACATTAGGGGGTAGGGCTTTGGCATATGAATTTTGGGAAGGACACAATTCAGTCAATAGGTACAGTATGAAAATAATTTTAAAAATCTAAGGCTGCGCTTGCCATTTGCAACGATGTGGTTGGAACTAGAGGGTATTATGCTAAGGGAAATAAGTCAGTCAGAGAAAGGCAATTATATGATCTCTCTGATATGAGGAATCTGAGAAACAAGATAGAGGATCATAGGGGAAGGGAGGGAAAAACAAAACAAGATGAAACCAGAGAGGGAGAGAAACCATAAGAGATTGTCAACCTTAGGAAACAAACTGAGGGTTGCTGGAGTGGAGGGGTGTGGGAGGGATGGGGTGGCTGGATGATGGTCTATGAGGAGGGTATGTGCTATGGTGAGTGCTGTGAAGTGTGTAAGACTGATGAATCACAGACCTGTACCCCTGAAACAAATACTACATTATATGTTAATAAAAAAAAAAAAACCCTAAATCTGCTGAATCTGATAAAAATTTCTCTTTTGACTATAGTCTTTTTTTTCTTAATTACAGGTGATTGGAAGTTTAGAGACATTGGTAGACTTGCCCTCTCTCAAGTATGACTCATGTTTTTATTTTACTGGCAATCAGATTACCTGTAATTGTTCTTAGAATCATCACAATATGAAGTTTTATAATTTTAGAGCTGATGCTTAAGGGAACTTTAATATTATATAGTTTATCTCACTATATGGAGGAATTTCCTCTATAACAAAGGTTTTCAAACTTTTTTGAACCCCAACTACCTCTTTCTTTATAAAATAAAGCCTTATAAATAAGGAGCTGAATATGCTGTGTTTTAAAGAGAGTGATGTTAGGTTCTTCACCCTAATCACCAACTTGAAGTACCCTCAGGCAGAGGACCTGAAACCAGGAAAGGCTATTTATTACAAAGTTGGAAGACAAAGCCAAACTTAATATATTAGAGACAAACTCAGAATATATATTTTAAAAGACAGTTGTTTCTGAGTAGTTACAAAAAATGGTGGATACCTTGAAACTACTTACTTCCAATAATGTGGGGACTTTGTTTTCATAGGCCTATTCTCAGAGGAGCCCTGGAGTTCATGGAGTTCATAGCCCTTATGGGCTATTGTGGGTGGGGAGCCTACTGGTGAGGAATCCCTGGGGGTACCTCTACTTGGAGTGAATTTATTTTTTATGTTTTGGATATTGAGCTTTAAGACTAAGATTGTGTTTGGGAGAAAAGTCGGTGGAAGAAGGAATGACGTTATTACGTATGTATATGAGATGCCTAGGGTGAGAGGGTTTGTCTGCTACCAAATAAAATATAAATATCACTGCTCATCATTGCTCCCAAAGTTTGGTGCTAGGTAAGCATTGTGTTAAAATCATTTGGAAATTTAATTGAAAATACAGATTTTGGGCTCCCCACCTTTGGAAATTCTGATTCAGTAGGTCCTGGATGGGACTTAAAATGTGAATTAAAAACATAACAAAATAGGGACGCCTGGGTGGCTCAGTTGGTTGGACGACTGCCTTCGGCTCAGGTCATGATCCTGGTAGTCCCGGGATCGAGTCCCGCATCAGACTCCCAGCTCCATGGGGAGTCTGCTTCTCTCTGACCTTCTCCTTGTTCATGCTCTCTCTCACTGTCTCTCTCTCAAGTAAATAAATAAAATCTTTAAAAAAAAAACAAAAAACATAACAAAATAAATAAACACACTGAAACATACCAGGTGATTCTCCCATGAACCAGGTTTGAGAACATGTACTACTTTATCTGTTGTTAGTAGGCATTGTGGGTACCTCCCAACCTCCTAAGGCAAGCCATCTGTTTTTTGATGGATTAATGCTTAAAAAGACTTTTCTTCATTTTTAAGGCAAAGTGTACACCTATAATTTGACTGTACCTTGACTAGGCTGATCATAAATCTGTTTTCCTACTACAGTCCTAATTTATGAATGTTGTCCTGGTATGATTATTAATTGTACTCCTTTCACTTTCAAAAGTATCCTGGTTTGGACAGTAAGACTTTTATGGTCACCCTAACTATGACTCGTGTTTTTATATGAAGCTAAAGGTCCTATACTAGTTTTGTGTGGCTGCTGTAATAAACTACCACAAATGTAGTGGCTGAAAAAAACACAAATGGGGTGCCTGGCTGGCTCAGTTGGTGAAGCATACAACTCTTGATCTCAGGGTTGTGAGTTTGAGCTCCATGTTGGGGTGTAGAGATTACTTAAAAATAAAATCTTAAAAAACCCCACAAATATATTATCTTATGGTTTGGAGGTCAGAAGTCCTAAAATGGTTTGGTAGGATTGCATTCTTTCTGAAGGCTCAAGGGAAGACTCTCTGCTTTTTCTAGTGTCTACGAGTTGCTTACATTCTTTGGCTTTTTACCCCTTACTTCTTGTTCAACACCAGCAGTGACTGGTCAGTATTTCCCACACTGCATCATTTTGATATTCCTCTACTGTAGCAAGTCACCCTTTTTATGCCTCTTATAAGGGCACTTGTGATTATATCATGTCACTTTAATAATCCAGGATAATCTCAACATCCTTAATGTAATTGCATCTCTAGTCTCTTTTACCATGTAAGGTTCTGGGAATTTGGACCATTATTCAGCCTGCCATAGGGCCTAACCTATTCTCTTTCTCCGTTGCCGTAGTTTGTGCCCATAGGCAGCAATGGCCACTACCAGAACAAAAGTATCCAAATTGAGTAGTAGAAAATGTAACAGAAAGAAAATTGTGAGAACTCAGTTAACTATAATCTAAGAAGCATAGAGAGGGGAGGTGGGTGGGGGATGGAATAATTGGGTGATGGGCATTAAGGAGGGCACTTGATGGAAGGAGTGCTGGGTGTTATATACAATTGACAATCAGTAATTTCTACCTGTGAAGCTAGTAATATAAATATGATAATTAAGTAGAATTTAAATAAAAAGAAAAAAAGAAGCATAGAGAATATAAAGTCCTTAATCTTATAATTGCTTCTGAATTGAAGGTCAGAGAATATTATACTTGGAAGGAAACCATTTTTTTTAAAGATTTTATTAATTTTTTTGACACAGAGAGAGTTCACAAGACCCCAATGTGGGGCTCCATCCCAGGACCCTGAGATCATGACCTGAGCCAAAGGCAGAGGCTTAACCCACTGAACCACCCAGGTGCCCTGGAAACCATGTTTCTATTTGGAATTGTTTTTCCTTATACTTACCATATTTATTTTTATTTTAAGACTTATAGGAAATACAGGATATTGTCAAACATTTGATTCAGAGATTCTGAAGTAAAAAAATTAATCTTAAAGAAACATAGTTGGAGATTTGTAACTTAGAAATGGGGTAAGTTCATTTTTTCCCCAAAAAAGCAGATGGATTAATGGTATCATGAGTGAGGCCTCTTTGACTTATAATTATTATTATCATTATAATATGTGGATGTCACTCATCTGACTATTCTGAGTTTAAAATTAGCATAGGCAGTAGTTTTAATGATTATGATCCTAAAGCAATAGAATTTAGGGTATGAAAGAGTATAAGGTATCCTTCTTTATTAGTGTTCTGTTGCTATATAACAAATTATTACAGATTTAGCAACTTAAAATAACACATGTTTATTATACGTCAGTTTTCATGGATCAAGATTCTAATCACAGCTTAGCTGGATTCTCTGCTCAGGTCTAATTAGGCTATAATGAAGGTGTCAGGGCTACAGTCTTCATTTGGGGCTCATGTCTTCTAAGCTCATTCAGGCTGGGGCAGAATTCAGTTTTTTATGGTTGTACTATTGAGGTCCCATTTTCTTGCTAATTGTCTGGTTGCTCACCTCCTAAAAGCATCCTTTTCTGTAGGTAGTTGATGACTTGATTATTTGCTTTCTTCCTTTGTTCCGTCAGGAGTCAGGAGCCTGTCTCTTTGAAGTTTCACCTTCTTTTAAAGGCTCACCTGCCTGATTAGATCAGACCCACCCATGATGATTTCTCTTTGATTAATTCCATATCAACTAGCTAGTAAATGAATTGGAAATGATATCCCTTCATATTCATAGTTTCTATCACACTTACGGGATCACTAGGGATCATAGTAAATTTCTACCTACTACACTTTCCTTACAAAAATACGTGTTCCTTGTCTTGGCTTTGACCTGTCACTTTGGATTTATTGGGAGATGACAGAATTAGGGCTTATTTTAGTGTTTGTGATTGGACTTTTTCTTGATACTAAAAATTGGTATCAACCACTTATGTTCATTAGTTTAGAACCTACATGGGGCTCAAACTTATGACCCTAAGGTCAAGAGTTGCATTCTCTACCAGCTAAGCCAGCCAGGCCCCCCCAAACCAGAATCTTAATTTGTACATCATTTATTCTTAATAAAATATTATTTCTATTTCTAAGAAGCAGAGCTGAAGTGACAAGTTTTTTTCCATTCCATTAGAATGATTGTAATTGAGGATGTATTGCTGTCATTATAGTCATAATATAGTTTATCTCATAGAATATACATACAGTATTATCAATCGTAGAAGGAGATTCCCACTTTTCCCCAGAAAGAGGTAGGGCTTCATTTGGAAAGAACTTTCTAGTAAGATTCTTGAAAATTCTATATATAACTGGCATGGTATATAATGAGAAAAGAAACTTAATGATCTCAGAATGAGAGTTGAAATACTATCTGGTTATCACAACTCTGATTCTGAGATTGATTTTTCTCTTCAGTCTTACCCTTTTGAGTCATCTTCTACCTTTTCTTCAAGTTTTAAAAACAAAAGTGAAGTGTTAATTAAATCTTTTAAATTGTAAGATTAAATTTTTTTAAAAAGTTGGAGAACGCCGGGTGACTCAGTTGGTTAGGTGCCTGCCTTTGGCTCAGATCATAATCCTGGGGTTGGGGCCTGGGATCTGAGTCCTGTATTGGATTCCTTGCTCAGCGGGGAGCCTGCTTCTCCCTCTGCCTGTTTTTCTGTCTGTCTGCTGCTCTCCCTGCTTTTGCGCTCTCTCTCTCTCTCTCTCTGTGTGTCTGATAAATAAATAAATAAAATCTTAAAAAAAAAAAAACAACCTAATTCTGTAAGATAGCTCTCAAAGATAATTCCAAGATAATGCTTTTTAAACGTAGTTACTACTTGTTACATATTTAAAATCCATTACATATATCTCAAACCCCAGCTCTTCCTAAGAAGGAGTTTGTATCAGTGACTTGCCTGTGAAGGGCTAGAGAATTGTAGGGACCTTGACGGTTTTATATTCTAGGTCAATATTGGTATCAGGATTGGGAATGAAGGGGATGGTTTCACAGTAGTAGTACTAAAAAAAAAAAGTTGTTGGGGCGCCTGGGTGGCTCAGTGAGTTAAAGCCTCTGCCTTCGGCTCAGGTTGTGATCCCTGGGTTCTGGGATCGAGCCCCGCATCGGGCTCTCTGCTCAGCGGGGAGCCTGCTTCCCCCTCCCTTTCTCTCTGCCTGTCTCTCTGCCTACTTGTGATCTCTGTCTGTCAATTAAATAAATAAAATCTTAAAAAAAAAAAAAGTAAAAAAAATTTTAAAAAGTTGTTGCCATTTTCAGGGATTGGTCAGAGTCTTGGCAGGAAACAGATGATACATTCAGACAAAATGATTAGGGAAATTATGGTGGAGGATGGACTACATTAAGGAGACTCTAAGGGACAGTACTCTGATATGAGCAACAGTAGGGGAGAAACCTACTGATGTAGATGTCCTGATAGGGAGTTGTGGCCTTTGTTAAAGGAACATGGCCCACCGACAGGACCTGGCAGGAAAGGAACCAGGAGAATGAATACCTTGACCATGTTCCTGCTGTACAATGTCTTACTGGTACCTCTCACTGCTAGGTGCCACTGGAAACCTAACGGAAAGAAGCTCATTTTTGTAGCTCATGGAAGTTCAGTCTCTTGGGGCACAGGGCATGGTGGAAATGGATGAAGAAGCAGAAAGAATTTTGGCAGAGATCTAGTATGGCTTTTGTATGACATCTTTCATCTTGCAGAAACTACAGTGTGCATTTTAGAGGATAATGTTTTGATTGGGATGCCTACTTATACGATGTCCTAACATTCGTAAAACATTCCTAAGTTCTAGCAACTTTTATTATCCTGGTGCTTCTCAAAGAACTGTGTTACAACCAGGAACAAACGTACTTCATGTATCTTTGTCTTTGCTTTGCCTGAACTGACCTTTACTCTCTTCTCTGCCTGGAAAATTCTAATCACCTTTCAAAATCTAGGTCAAATATAATTTCCTGCTGAAACTTTTCCTGTAACTATCCCATTCTCCTCTGACTAATTTTTATTCCATTTCTCCTTTGTATGTAATATTCCACTGAGCACATACTTAATTTTCTTCTGGCTCTTTTTTTTTTCCCTCCCTCTCCCATGGCTACCTTTCTCAAGGTCTTTATTTTTGTTTTGAAAATCCTTGCTTTACACATTGTTTGACATTTGGTAGAGATTTGTTGACTCAGTGAAGTTTTCTGATGGTCTTGGGTTATAGCCATGCCACCATGTATAGCCATCAGCAACAACAGAAATTTGATGGCCACTTCGGACAAGAGATGAATCATCTCTTAATATACCCTTTTTCCTTACTCCCTCAGTTGGAGTAGAGGTTTTTCTATTTTTGGGAGAGAGGCTAAACAAGAAAGCCCAGAGTTTCTAGAAGTATTAATTACAGTGATGTAGAGGATTAGACTTTTCTTTAAATCCAGAATTTGGCTGCTTGCTTTCTTTCTTTCTTTCTTTGTTTTTGGTCAGCCTGTGGACTATTTCAATGCAGTTCTCTGAACATCTGGCTGGTTCTTAGCAAAGAAAGTGGCATATAATGCTTCCCCCTATGAAAGGTAGTAGCTTCCTCACTTAAGAGAGAATTTCTTTCAGTGTGCGGTATCCATAGTTGAATCAGGAGGATGAAAAAGTATGAGACATGGGAGTGGAAGTCAGAAGAAGTCAGTGTCCCATCGCCCCCCCCCCCCCCATACACTTTATTTCCCTTATTAGCCAGTGGGGAACTGTACTTGAGGGAAACAAATCTTTGTTTTCCTAAGTGCCATTGCAAGCCAGAGACTGAGTTGGTTAGTCTAGGAATCGCAGCACAGAACATTAATGTGTATCTTTTGATGTTCCTGAGTGCTAAGAAATTTGAGTCAGGTGGACCTCACAGAGATGAGGCAGTAGGATATGTAGCTAATTATACAGATTAGGATGGGATTTCTGAGTAATTTTTAAAAGTGATTCATCATTAATGGATTAAAAAGTGAACTTCTTTCCATCTCTTCCTTTCATAGAAGTGTTTACTTCCTGGTCCCAGGTACACAGTGCTGTGCTTTATTGTTCTTAAGCTTTTTACAGAATTAATCTCTTTAATGGAATTACTGAGGTTTTTCTTTCTTGAATGTCTTAGAGAGATACCTTTCTTCCCATCAATTATCACTGTAATTAAAGATCCATTTCAGGAAGGGAAATTTCTTTTTGTGGACCTGTGTTACTTATTATTTATGCCATGCTGATCTCTTAGGAAAAGGATTCAGCAAGACCACAAATGGTGTACAGGTTCCTATGATGTGTCAGAAACTTTTCTTGTAGGACAAAAGATAGAGGATTAAAGTTGGGTAGGTCCTTTCTTAATGTTTGTCTACTAACTGGAATGAACTAGGGGAGAATCAAAAAAGGGACCAGTAACCCTGGTGACTCATTTGTGGTGGCTGTGTGATAGTTGTACTGATTTTTATTGTTTTATGAAAATTTTTAAAAAGATTTTTATTTATTTATTCGACACAGAGAGAGAGAGAAAAAACATACAAGCAGGGGGTGGGCTGCAGGCAGAGGGAGAGGGAGAAGCAAGCTCTCTGCTGAGCAGGGATCCCTGAGCGGGGGTCCTGTTCAATCCCAGGACCCTGAGATCATGACCTGAGCCGTAGGCAGACGCTTAACCACCCAGGTGCCCCAGTTGTCCTAATTTTTAAGAAATAGAAGGGAAGAAATTAGTAAGATATAATTAACAGTAAGATAGCAAATTGAACACTAGTAAGTAGCAATCCCATATAATGATCATCCCAAATACTGACAAGAATAAAAAGGGCAAAGGATCTGAACAGGGAACAGATTTATTGGTGTCGTGTAAGAAGAACAAAGATTTTAACAAGGTGCCAAGTGGGCTAGTTACAGATAGCTGTAAGTAAAAGAGCTACACAAAGTGGGAATCAGGTCAGATTATTGAGTTAACTGGAGAGCTACCACAATCTCATGGGGATGAGATCAGAATAACTCAAGCAAAAAAAGAAGAGACCATTTGCAAAGACATTTAGGTAATGGAAAATTTGTCACATTTTCGAAACTGTAGGTTAAGGACAACAGTGTATTCTGACAGAGTAAGGGATTAACAACAGCCAAATGCAAAAAGGGAGACATTTGTGTATTATTTCCTTTCTGTTTATGGGGAAAAATAAAAATATCTTGACCAACTAGTAAAAGAAAGGTTTATTTCTTGTGTTGTCTTTAATTAAACAGGGACAGAGGGATAGGAGAATGAGGGTGTAAGAAAAAGTCTGGAAGGTACTAAAACTACATGTGTTTAAAAATACAGGTTTGGATGGAACTAGAGGGTATTATGCTAAGAGAAATAAAGTCACTCAGAGAAAGAGGAATACCATATGATTTCACTCCTATGTGGAATTTAAGAAACAAAATAGATGAGCATAAGGATGGGGTGCTTGGTGGCTCAGTTGGTTAAGTGTCTGTCTTCAGCTTAGGTCATGATCTCAGGGTTCTGGGATCAAGCCCAACATCGGGCTCCCAGCTCATCAGGAAGCCTGCTTCTCCCTCTCCCTCTGCTGCTCCTTCTGCTTGTACTCTCTCTCTCTGTCAAATAAATAAAACCTTAAAAAAAAAATGAACATAGGGGAAGGGAAGGAAAAATACAATAAGATAAAAACAGAGGAAGGCAAACTATAAGGGGCTCTTAACTATAGGGTTGTTGGAGGGGTGCTGGTGGGGGGATGACTTAAATGGGTAATGAGCATTGGGGGTCACTTGTTGTGATGAATACTGTGTGTTTTATGTGAGTGATGAATCACAAAATTCTACCCCTGAAACTAATACTACACTATATGTTAACTAACTTGAATTTAAATAAAATACTGAAGGAAAAAAATTACTGGCTTGATTGCCACAATGTTTGGACTTAGGTTAATGAATGGTGTTATTGCTACTCTTATAATTTAGGGAAAAAACAAAACAAAACACTGGTGACTGCACAAGTCCTAGGAGGGATAAATTATAATGGCATGTATTTATGTACTTAAAACAATATCCCTTCAGTAACTACAAATCATTGGTTAGTTATTTGTCAACATTCTTGTTACTAGCATTTAATCAAATTTAATTCAAGAGTAAGGACAACGTCTATCATAATGATCTATTCCCCCCCCCCTTTTTTTTTTTTAAAAAGATTTTATTTATTTATTTAACAGACAGAGATCACAAGTAGGCAGAGAGGCAGGCAGAGAGAGAGAGAGAGAAAGAGGGAAGCAGGCTTCCTGCAGAGCAGAGAGCCCGATGCGGGGCTCGATCCCAGGACCTTGAGATCATGACCCGAGCCGAAGGCAGCATTCAAACCACTGAGCCACCCAGGCGCCCCTAGTTCCCCCTTTTTAAAGAACCTGTTACACAGGAACTTCATTCTCTTCCTTTCTGAATGAAATTTCTTTATTGGCTATATGGAGATAGTAAAAATGATGATAGTACTAAAAGGGATAAAAATTCCCATTTTGGTTGCAGCTGTACTCTGTGTTAGTATGAATAGAGGGATAATGAGACTTGGTTATTTATTGCTATGAAAAATGGTTAACTTTAGGGTTATGACTTTTCATTCCAGATGGAGGTGTAACATTATTCTGCTTGATGGTCTTTGTATGGCAATATATATTTGTATGTTTGTATGTATACTTATATATCCAGGGTAGTGTTCACTGTTACACATCTGTTCCTCATATAACAATTCTGCATTTGTTTGTTCTATAGTCTCAGGACAGCCAAAGGGTGTTTTGAAAAATGTGGCAATAGTTTGGGGAGCCTAAGAATAAATTATGCATACCATATTAGAAGGTTCAAGCAGAATTAAGATGATAAAGGTGACTTATAAAGGAACTGATTTGGAGAATTTTCAAGCGGTGCTGTAGCAACAATAGTAACATAGTAACACTGTATACCTCCATAGACTTTCATTGCCACGTATTAACTCATGTGTTCAACATTCTGTGATATAGATACTGTAGTCATAGTATTACCATTTTATAGCTAAGGAAACAGACTTAGAGAGTGACTTGCCAAATGTCATAGTTAGTATGTGTTAAGACCTGGGAGGAGGCTGAGATTTTACATTCTTTTTTTTTTTTTTTTTTTTTAAATTTATTTGTCAGAGAGAGAGAGAGAGAGAGAACAGGCAGACAGAGGCGGAGGGAGAAGCAGGCTCCCCGCCAAGCAAGGAGCCTGATGTGGGATTCGATCCCAGGATGCTTGGATCATGACTTGAGCCGAAGGCACCCGCTTAACCAACTGAGCCACCCAGGCATCCCGAGATTTTACCTTCTTTACAAGTTAACAAGCTAGTCTGTTACTGTTTCATGTATAGTGACAGAAGCCACAAGGTTCTTGAGTTAGAGATAAAGCATTTAAGCTTCGTGATGATTTGAACTGCTTCCCAATTCCCCTCTTATGGAGGCAATGCAGGTAAGCCTATTATATGTGTGCTGTGCAAGCAGTGGAGCATTGAGAAACACAGACTCGAGGATTCAATGATTTTATTTTAAACAGAAGCTAGCTCTTTGTCAGGTAGAAGACATGATCCCTAATGGTTGCTTGCAGCAAATGCAACTTTGAGAAATGATCCTTAAAAAGAGCAGTCAGGGACTTGCATTCTTGGCATATCCAGTAAGAGTATGTAGGGATGCTCAGGGCTCAAAGTGGATTGCCTCCTCCAACAGTATGGGGCAGAATCAAACTTTAAATAAACTCAATTTTTTTGTGTCTGATGACTAAAACTCTAGCTGAACAGATAGCAGTTATAAACCTCCCACTCCCACCCCCATATATTTATCTTCTTTTTTTGGTCCTATCCAGGACATCTTGAAACTAGTGCTCTTGGCTTATTTGATATACTTATTTACTAAGACCAGTTATGGTTATTATTATGAAGGCAGAGAACAGAAAACAGGGCCCAATTTAGGAAAGTTACGGGTGCCAGTTTCCGAATCTCTCCTAATATTCACCAGCTGCTGCCACTGCAAAGAGCTGTGGTTATGTTTTTATAAATAAAGTTCCTTGTTCCTTTGACACAGTTACATTTGCTACAAAGACTGAAGGGAATGATAGGAACCATAAAACATAAGGGGGAAAAATAAGGAACAAGTGGTATAACTATTGGCGGGTACAGGAAAAAAAGGTTTGTTTACTGATAATTCTTTTAAGTCAGGATTTTACTTTCTTAAAGGAATAATTAGGATGAATTTGAATTAGAAAGGACCTTAAGAATATTAAATCCAGGCTCCCCATCTTGGAGATTAGAAAATTGAGACATGGGGTGGTTGAATAATTGTTCAAAATCAGATTTTTAGTAACAGAGTAAAGTGATAGAGCAAAGTTAGATTATTGGGATAATCCCATGCCTAGTATTGGAAGGTTCCTGCCCTCCCTTAACTAGAGCAGTAGATAGGATTCAGTCAGCAAATGTTGAATGACTTTATTTCATGATTGAATAAGATCTATTCTCTGTTCTCAAAGAAATCATTTGCTGGTAGAGCAATAAGAATTCAATTTGATAGCTACTATTCTAAAACCATGTACAAATTGCATAGATTAATTCAAGCTTGGGGTGGTCAGGGAAAGCATTATAAAGGTACAGATGTTTGACTTGGGTCTTGAAAAATTACAAAGGCATGTCCATGCAGAGAGATGGAGGCTTGGCATTCCAAGCACAGGGAAAACCATGTGTGTTGGCATGGTGAATGAAAGTATATAAAGAGATCAAGAATGATCAATGGTTTGGTGTAGCCAGATGTAACTAGATTTGAAAATGGAACAACAAGGAGAAAACAAATTAGGAAAATGTTAGAAACCATGTTAAATAATTAGGACATTTTGGGGAGGAAACACTGACATTTAAGGCAAGTTGGCATATGAGGTCTAAAAGGAAAAGATTGGTTCAGAAATCAGAATTGGTTAAAAGGAAAAAGTGACTTCACAAAAGCCAACTGCAGGTAAAGAAATGAAAAATATGGTGTGTGAAGGGTAGCAAAATATGCCTCCCCCAAATATGCCATTTTGACATACGGATTATTTTGATGGAAGGCAATTTTTAAAAAGAGCAGATACAAGGAAAGACCTCTCCCTCTTCCTATTTGTCTAAAAGCAGGGCATAAATTTGTAAAGGTGTTTCCCCTCCCCTCTAGACAGGAAGGACAGAAGTTAGTCACTAGAATGGAGATGGAGGAACCTACATAACAAACTTTAGCATTTATCATCCATTAGTTTCTCCTTAAGTTTACCTTCCCACTATTTGCTGCTCTAGAAACTCAGTTCTTTTTCCTTTTGTTATTATGCTGTATAAGTCCAAATTCTAACTATCCTTTGCATTATTCATCACTGAGTATTCCCATGTGTATGCATGATATACATGTGAATAAACTTCTATTTGTTTTTCCTTTGTTAGTCTGCTTTTGTCAGTCTAATTTACAGCACCACTGCCAGTAGAACCTAAGAGGTTAGAGGGAAGAAGTTTTTTCCCTCCTCTACAAGTTGTAAATAGGGTCAAATACTGAAAAGAGGTCAGGTAGGATGAAGACTAAAAAGTGTCCACTTGATTTGGAAATGAGAAGTGTTTCTTTGGCGCCTCTTTCCAAGGGTTTCAGTAGAGTATGAAATTAGGAGCTAAGTAACTATATGTCAAAGGAAAGATTTAAATGTGAGAAAATGGAGAAAGCATTTATCTTAAAACTGAATAATGAACAGCTTGAATCAAATTGTTGCAAGCCTTCCATCTTTACAAACTAGATCCAACAAATTACTTTTCTTTTTTTTGGTATGGCTCTTGGTGGATTTCCCTGTTCAGACCCACCCATTGATCCGTGGTCCACAAAGGATAAAAAGTCTATACCTTATGCTAAGAAAAAAAGAACATTCTCCACCAAAACTGTCACTGTTTTCCATAATGGCCACACCCAGCCTACATTCATTTTTAATGTGACATTTTAAAAAACTAAACAGATATCATCTCTATTAGCAAATTTATATTGTAGGCTATGATTGTTGGCCTTCATCATGTAATATTGCTATGAAATACTGAAATATATTATCCTAAATATTTATGACATAAGTTTTATGTACAAATATTTTTCTTTAGGAAGCAGTTTCAAATGTATTTACTTAACATGATTGCACATTTTGAAAAATCTGTGAGGTTTTGTTATTATTTCTTCGTGTTAATGTTAGCCAAAATGTTAACACTGATTCTTTCTTAGTGTTGGGATTAGGTGAATACATTTAATGTTCTTATTTTTACATAAAAATACTAAGAAAGAAGGTATTTCAAAATATTTAGAGTCATAGATGTCAGATTCCATTTTTATTTTTATTATTTTTTTGAGCTATTTTTAGTTTGTTATTTCCCAGAAGGGCTGATATATTTTGTTTATATATAATTTCAAATTATAGCCTTGAAATTGAGGTTTGTAGCTGGGTAAATTTCAAATTCTTCACATTATTAAAGCAGTTGAGTTGGCTTGGGTTAGAACTTCATGTGAGAATTTTTAAGTATAAATTTAGGGAATTATAGAGTTTAAAAATTATAGAGCTTATTTAATTTAAAAATAAATAAATAAATAAATAGACAAATAAATAAATAAATAAAATACTAATTTTTGAGGGGTGCCTGGGTGGCTCAGTGGGTTAAAGCCTCTGCCTTCGGCTCAAGTTGTGGTCCCAGGGTCCTGGGATCAAGCCCCACATTGGGCTCTCTGCTCAGCGGGGAGCCTGCTTCCCCCTCTCTCCTTGCCTGCCTCTCTTTCTACTTGTGATTTCTGTCTGTCAAATAAATGAATAAAATCTTTAAAAAAATACTAATTTTTGAAGGTGAATTGTAAAGGTGAATGAATATATCTCTAGCTTTTAAAATATAATCAATCTCCAATTATCTGCCTATAGAGGAGACCATCCCCTTCTAGTTGAGAGTTTCTCAGACCTGTTGGGAAACCACCATTGCCTGGATCCAGTTGAAAAGGGTTCCACCCATCTTGCTGGTTTGTAAAGCCATTCTCTCTCCCCACCCATGCAAATGGGTGGAATTGCACATGATCCATACTTCAAACACAACCCTCCTTGCCATTAGCAAGGATAATAATCAGATGAATAGAGGTCGGGAGATTAAGTTCTGAATGATGCTGGCATTCTAAAATGGGCTGTCATACCTGCAATGCAAATAGCATCTACTTTGTCATGTTAAAATGAAATTAGAAATCTTAATAGCCAAATAAGTTAGCCCCTGGTTATAGTAATTTCCTTAAAAACTGAGACACTGATTTCAGATAGTAGCCCAGTACTTATTTTCATTTAGACAGTTTGAGTTTATTTTTCTCTGTTTTCTTACATGGGATTTGTTAAGCTTCATGGTGCAGCTCTAAAGAAGGGAGAGAGCAGAATCCTGGGGGCATGAGGTAAAGAGAGAAAGGCCTGGGTTCAGATGTGACTTTATGTTGGAATGCAAAGAGTTAGCTAGAGCTTTTTGAAGAAGTGAAATCTAAACAGACTGTAAACATGAGATGTTCAGGCTGGAAAAGGAATTAGGAAGTGAGAGAGTGGGGAAGACTGTCCAGGGAAAGAGAGCAGTATATTTGAAGGTATAGAGGCTAGAGAGAGAGCATAGTTTATTAGTAAAACTGGTTAAAAATAAGCCATCATCACCGCCACCATCAACAATGAAAATTCTTTATTTCAAAGATGAAGCATGGCCAGAGGAGAGACTGCAGAGGGATTTAGGGACGTACTGAGGGATTTTAAGCAAGGTAGTGACATGATCAACTTCATATTTTACAAATATCACTGATATCGCAGTGTATGAAGTGGATTGTTGTGGGCAAGAATTGACACAGGCAGGCTAATGAGGAGACTCGAAATAATCCAAGTAAGAAATAATGGTGGTGTTAATGGGAAAAGAAAGAAATTGGTGGGCTCTTGAGCTATTTCAGAGATAACAGTAGCTCTTGGAGATCAATTAGATGGAATAAGGAAGAGGGAGTAACTGAGGTTGACTCTCCTGTTTCTAGCTTGGCAGCAGTCTGAATGGTGATTCTCCCAAGGAGGATGGGGATTTTGTTACGGTTTCCACCCCATGACTGAATGAAGTAAGATAGGGAAAAAGTTTGAAAGTTTGAAAGGAAGGAGTTTGAAAGGAAGAGAATACTAATTTTGAGAAAGACCACTCACTTATCCAGAAAATGTGGAGCCAGAAAGCCAGAGCTGCTGCTGCCATTAGCTCTTTCTGTAGTCCATGGTTGAGGCTTCTTATAAGAAACCCTTTGTTTTATTTGTTATGATATCAGTCTATTTTTATAACAGTATGTAAATATAATTTTCCTTTCCCCCTTTTAAAAATACAGTATCCTGCAGTCAAAATAATGTTAGATCAAAAAGGACCTTGGAAATTATGGTTTCTTTGCACAGGTGAGAAAGTGGGAGCTCTGAGGAAGACTGTGATAGCTATGGGGTGACAGAGTAGTGAAACCCGGGTCTCCTAATGGCTACTTTATTGCTCTTTCCATGGTACCTAACCAGCTCCACACTGCTTACTGTGTTCCATTAAAACAAATAAGTGTAACTGAAGACTTGATAAAAAGAAAGTATCATTATCACAGAGGAAAGAAAAAATGGCATAAATAAATATGTTGTTTATTTAACACAATTTTATGGTAGTGTAGAATTCCATTTTTGATAGCCAGGGTTGCAGAAATTCAGTCCCTTTTCAGTATTATATTTCCTGTCCTTCCATTGACTTTCCTTCCTGATGAAACTGAAAGGGTTAAAAGTCAGGCACTCTGGTCTTAGGTTTGGTTTTATCTCTAATAAATTGATGAACTCATTCCACTTCTATTGACCCCATTAAAAACGAACAAACAACTTCATATCTCAAAAAATAAGAATTTGGGACCAGATTCTTTTAAAAATCCTTTCTTTGGTCTGTCTTTATCATTTTCTGTTTTCTGTCACTGGCTATCTTTACTTTCGTCCTTAAACTGCTTTTCCTTTTTCATGGCCAATAGGAATCTTTTAAAAAACCTAGGTACCGTAAATCGGTGAGGTGTATGTCCAGGATAGTCCTTTTTTTTCTTAAAGTTTTTATTGATTTATTTGAGAGAGTACATGTGTGCAAGCACAAGTGCAAGCGGTGGGGGGTCGGGGCAGAGGGAAAGAATCTCCTTGCCAAGTATGGAGCCCTATGGGACCATGGGGCTTGGCTCAAACCTGGGTTATATGCAGGGCTTGATCTAATGATTCCAAGGTCATGACCTGAGACAAAATCGAGAGTCAGATGCTTAACTGACTGAGCCACCCAGGCACTCCAGGATATTCTTTTTATAGATTAAGTAGAATAGGGCCAGGTTTTGGTTTGTTCTATTAGCAACATATCACCATATTTACTTTCCTTCTTTAAAAATAGGCCTTGAAGGGGCGCCTGGGTGGCTCAGTGGGTTAAGCCTCTGCCTTTGGCTCAGGTCATGAACTCAGGGTCTTGGGATCAAGCCCTGCGTTGGGCTCTCTGCTTCCCCATCTCTCTCTGCCTGCTTCTCTGCCTGCTTGTGATCCCTCTCTCTGTCAAATAAATAAATTAAAAAATAAATAAAAATAGGCCTTGAAATCAGGAAGAGAAGCAGGAGAGTAAAGTCCTAGAATCTGGAGTAGAAGGGTTTGGGTGTAAGGTGGGTATAATGCTGTGGTCTTCCAAGTAGAGAGAGAACACCTAAGAGGTATGCCTGTTGAATCACTGGGTTTTGGAGAGAAAATATTGGAACATCTCTTTGTATTTATTTTTAATTTTCTTCTTTACAGCTTGTGCTTTTGTGCATATCATAATACGGGACACATCAGTAGAGTATGTGCATAGCATTTTTAATGAATACATGTGCCTATATATTGTGAGAGTGTGCTTTAAGATATTAAGCTGACAGAAGGATATGGTTAAATGAGTTTGGAAACCATTGGTGAGGAATTTGCAAAAAAGCAAGTTAGGGGCATCAAGATAAATATTATGTACTTAATTTCTCACTTTTGGCTATTTTCTTCCCTCAAAATAAAGAGAAGAAACTTAAAACAAAAATAACAGCAACAAACAACATTTTGGTGGCAGAATTTATTTTAACTGAATCTTTAACTTGTTACAATTGTGGAAAAGCATTCATACACAAAGTATTTAGTTTTAAGATTAATTGTATTCTTGTTCATGATTTTTTGGGATTGCCAAGTAACTCATACTGAATTTGGCCCAGTATAATTTAATTTATTTAAACTTGCAACTGAAGAAGCAATAGTAGATTACATTTGTGTTTTAAAAAGATGTGGCTAGGAATTTTCAAGTGCTATGTTTCAGGTTTTTTTTTTCCCATTCATTTTATTTTATTTTATTTTTTCCTAATTATTTCTCACAGAATAAGACCACAGCTTGCCAAAGAGAAGATTGAAGGATGCCATATTTGTACATCTGTCACACCGGGAGAACCTCAGGTCTTCCTAGGGAAAGATAAAGCTTTTACTTTTGATTATGTGTTTGACATTGAATCTCAGCAAGAGCAGATCTACACTCAATGTATAGAAAAACTAATTGAAGGTTGTTTTGAAGGATACAATGCTACCGTTTTTGCCTATGGACAAGTAAGTGTCTTACTTAATCAAATTAGTTTCTTAGAAGCTGTAACTGTTCAGAAGTGTCATTTCACTTGCACTTTTATTTTTGTTTCTTGAACTTATGTTATTAATATCAAGCATGCATTTTTCTCTGTTCTATTCTTTATTCAGACTGGAGCTGGCAAAACATATACAATGGGAACAGGATTTGATGTTAATATCATCGAGGAAGAACAGGGTATTATTTCTCGTGCTGTTAAACACCTTTTCAAGAGTATTGAAGAGAAGAAACACACTGCAATTAAAAATGGGCTTCCTCCTCCAGATTTTAAAGTGAATGCCCAATTCTTAGAGGTAATAGTCTAACTGTGTCATTGGTTTCCTTTATATCTTTCCCTTAAGACCATAACGCTTAACAGTTTTATACTCCTAGTTTCTAGTAGAGTATTTGGCGCTTAGTGCTTAATAAATAACATTTGAGTAAATTAATTTTAGGTAATAGGTTGTAGTAACAATAGACAATAAGTAATAAATATTCTTGTTGATATCAAAAATTATAAAGACTTGACCAGGTTCATAGAGTAAAACAATATTGTTTTTTTCAGACTCCATCTTATAATTACTGTTGTAATGTAGGCAGGCTCACGAAGATCTGGGAACTCAGCAGCTAAGAAGGAGGGAAGATGTGCAGAATAATAGGACTGAGGGCGTAGCACTAATGGGGCTGCAGAAGCTGGTATTGCTGCAAGGATAGGCCTGTGTTTTATGTAATGTCCAAAGGTTGGGGCAGGTTTGGATTAATTTAGGGCAGTCTAGTCTGGTGGGAGGGACATACAATTAAGAGGACATCTGGGACTTGAGCAATACTGCAGTTAGGTGGATGGCAACATTATAATTCTGGGTGCTTGGTCCAAAGAGTGTCCTAGTCTGGTTCTAGTCTAGATGGCCTGAGCTAATGATTTTGATCATTGATGAAATAGTTTATTCAGCATTATATAGCACAAAATAGAAAATTTAATTCAAATTAACATCCATTATCTTACTGCTCGTTTTAATGGACATCCCAATTTAGTAAAAACTGGGAATAACCTATGTACTTTTTACCAAAAGAAAGGTAATTGATGGTAGAAAAATAAAAGAAACAGTGTTCTTCTGCCTTCCCTTTCACCATCCAGTTGTAGTTAGGCATTGTGACTGTAAGCAAATCGATAGAAAAATAGGTGTATGCATCCTCTTCAAAGGTGTAATCTTAGCCACTATTGATACAGAAACACTAATATCATTCCTGACCTTGGAAAAATACTAAGTACTAATTTTTAGATACATTAATAAAGATTGTAGGGCAATAGGAAATATTTTTAGCTGAAGTAGTAAAAATTCTTAAAATCTTCCCTAAGCCTAGGATTTGTCTGCATTTGGTATTTCTGAGTTGACTTATATTTATAAATAATTGTTTATCTCGCAAATGATTAATAGATCATTTTAGTCTTCAACTCATTAGTCATGATTAAGACATTTACTGTTCTTACTCTTATGAAGAAATCTAGCATTTATTTGTATTTGTAATAATAATTGTATCATTCATTTTCATGTGTTATTTTAAAGAAATATATTGTTTTGAAGATGTTTTAAGGTATGTTTGAAAGATAATATGCAATATATGTTAATAGCCATGAGGCGATTTCTGCTAAAATTAAGCTTATAATATTTCTTTTTGATAGCTATATAATGAAGAGGTCCTTGATTTATTTGATACCACTCGTGATATTGATGCAAAAAATAAAAAATCAAATATAAGAATTCATGAAGATTCAACTGGAGGAATTTACACTGTGGGAGTCACAACACGTACTGTGAATACAGAATCAGAGGTGACATTTATGTTAAAGTTAAAGTAGAGCATATTTGGCTTTATTTAATAATCAGCTTTACTGATAGTTTGCCTAAGATCAACAATGAAATTTTGTATCCTTATGTATAATATGGAGTTAAAATCTTGTCTTTTTCCCCATTTTTTATATGAGGATTATATTATCTACAATGTCAGGGTTATGATAAAGTCAGTACATTTATCATAGCATGAAAAGAATCTAAGGCAATGTATGTATAGTTTTTTTTTCACAGCTAGAGAAAGAGAGTTAGATCATTGAAGGTGAAGGATGAGCCCTCAATCCTTTTGTTCCTTTTGCTGTCACATATGTAGGAATATACCATGGGTCCTAAAGGGAAACTATTAAGAAAAGTTACAGAAAAATATTTCAAGGGAAGATACAGAAGGGCCCGAGTAATTCAAGTTGTTTCTCAGTTTGTTCCCAAGTGTTCTACTGTAACAGTTTTGGAATGGAAGCTGCAAATGTCAGCAACTGACAGACAATGGAATCTCAGTGTTTTCTCCTATTAAAAAAATAATGCACTATTATACTGAGAAGTTCAGCTCAGAAAGTGCCTGTAACTAAAATAATATGAAAATCCACATCTTTCATATCCCATATCCATATGGTAGGTTTGGGCCATTAGATTAGATTTCTGATTGTGTAGTATCTTGTTTAAATATTGTTCAAGTAAAATCTTTCTTTTCCTTTTCCAGATGATGCAGTGTTTGAAGCTGGGTGCTTTATCCCGGACTACTGCTAGTACCCAGATGAATGTTCAGAGCTCTCGTTCACATGCCATTTTTACCATTCATTTGTGTCAAACCAGAATGTGTCCCCAAATAGATGCTGTGAGTTTTTTAGTTCTAATTTCTTTTATTTTTTTAAGATTTTTTTTTTTTTAAATTTACTTGACACAGAGAGAGAGAACATAAGCAGAGGGAGAAACAGGCTCCCCACTGACAAGGGAGCCTGATGTGGGACATGACCCCAGGACCCTGGGATCATGACCTGAGCCAAAGGGAGATGTTTGACCTACTGAGCCACCCAGGAACCCTTTAGTTCTCATTTCTTAAACTTACAGGCTTCGTTTTCCTGAAAATTCACATAAATCCCAGGAGAATCCATTTAAGTCAAATTTAGTTTACTCATTCCTTTTCCTAATGAGATGCCTTTGATTGTATTTAAACTGAGGCTGGCCAACTATGTAAGATTTTGAGATAAAAAATGGTTATGTGTCTGCAGCAACCAGAAAGCAAGCTGTGGCTTTGTGGTGATGGATGTTGTCATCCAAGACCCCTTGCTTTTGATGACTGTGCATTACAGGTTTCTCTTCATCAGTATAAGCAAAGACTCAGTTGATAACATCTGGTTTCTGGCTGGCAAGCTTCTTTCTACCTTTGCCTAAGCTTCTAATTGCCAGTAAATTTTTTTGCATTTACATTTATTTGGCTACTTGCCTATTTTTGAGTATTATATGTATTTAATATATACTTTTATTTAATGTACATATAATGAGGACAAGGTGAGATCAGAGGATATTTAGTGTCACATTAATAAAATATTTTTTATTAATTGCAGGAAAATGCGACTGATAATAAGGTGATTTCCGAATCATCACAGCTGAATGAATTTGAAACCTTGACTGCAAAGTTCCATTTTGTTGATCTGGCAGGATCGGAAAGACTGAAGCGTACTGGAGCTACAGGCGAGCGAGCGAAAGAAGGCATTTCCATCAATTGTGGACTTGTAAGACTTAAGACCATAGCTTTGTGCTGAGAATATATGAACATTACTTGTGTCCTTTTCCCTTTTGTAATATATAATACCCAAGTGGGAATCCTTCACGTGCTGAGCTGAAAAATGAAAGTTAGAGTAAACTTATACATTTAGGTGTAAAGCACATTATAGGCTTTTTTTCTTTAAAACATTGCAGTTTTTTACATGTGTATAGATTTAGTTGGATTAAATTTTATGATATATGCAGAAAATAATATATATAGTAGAAATGATTTTAAAAATTCTTCCCACCTTTAAAAATACACTGTCAAAATCATTTAATATTAAATATTTCATGGGATAACTTCAAAGTAGATTTTTTTGGCTAATATTTTATGACAGTCATTTTATTTTGGGTATTATAATCAGTTTTTTTAAAGTAATGATTGTTATAAAATGATAATTTTCCTGTATTAGGAGTTAATTTTAATACCATGCCACCTAGTGGTATTTTTTGATTGCAAAACACCTTTTTTTCTAGTATAAGACTTGTGTTTACAGAAGAAAAAGTTTTAGGGCAAGTTTTTGTATAATAAATCTTTTCCTGTTGACTTTCATTATAAAATTAGACATTTATTCCTGCATGAAAGTAATGACATCCCTAAATTTCTGTGATGCAGGTAGCATCAGGGTCTGTGTTTTCTGTTTTGCTTCCTTCCCTCCCTGCCTACAGCTGGGAATGCCAGTCAGATGGTCCTATTTTACTATTGTCCAGTATTTGTTCCTAGAGGATTGTAACTCCTGGTGTGGAAATTAACAACCAAGGCTGGGTAGAGAGAGCCAGACTTCCCAACTGCAACTTCCATCTTGATGTTTACACTGTGTTTACACTTCGGTGTTGTGTTAAAGGGAGTGACCTGGATCCTATACTTGGTGTATTGATCTGAATGTCTTAGGAGATAAAATCACGGTGGAATTTCCATTTGTGCTGTCAGGAAAAAACAAAAGCCATCAGTCTGTTTTCTGGTTTAGGCCACTGAAACCTGTCGGGATACATCTGGTAGAGTTTCAGCTTCTTTGGAGAAGGGAAACTAAGACACAGTGTGATGCTGATGTGGGTCTCTGCAGGATCCATTGGTCCTGACAAAGACATGGTTATATCTGTTTGCATTACTGAAAGCGAGTGTGACCAGGGTAAGATCTAGCTGTCCCTTCACTCTGGTAGGAAAAACAATAGGAGTCTCAGGAGGAGTGACTCCAGAGTTCTGTAATTTGACCTACTTTTTAAATATTGGATGAATAGCACATAGATTCATTATATTTGTAAAGATAACTATACTTGTGTTAAGAACACCTTGTTCAGAGAAATCATACTGATATTTTTATTATGGTTAAAGAAGAGTTTGTTTTTCTATAAGGAAGATATATTGCACTAAAAAAGTTTCATGAATCTGTTAAACTACCTAAACGTTTTATTTCTTCATTGAGTTGAGAAGAATTTGACACATGAATTGACAGTTTTCTGAGGATACAGCCTGATGCTCTGATAATTCTAGGGATGGTTAGGTGGTGCAAGTTGTATCACATTTCTATTTTTAAAGAAAATCTCTGAATTGAAGTTTAAGTACTTGTGAGTTACGGGTATATTATAGTACTACATTTGAGTGATGTTAGTTTTTAGTGGTTACCATTGAAACTTCGAAGTGTACTTAATACGTCAAAATACAAATGTGAAACAAAACCAAACATGTTCTCAATTCTGTCATGTCTCCATGTTATTCTTTGTAAGATTTTTTATTTCAAAGTGTTATAATTACTACCATTTTATTACTTTCTTCTCTCTCTCTCTCTTTTAGTTGGCACTTGGCAATGTAATAAGTGCACTGGGAGATAAGAGCAAGAGGGCTACCCATGTCCCCTATAGAGATTCTAAGCTGACAAGACTGCTACAGGATTCCCTTGGGGGTAATAGGTATGTGTAAGTGATTATCCCCCATATTCCTGAACTTCACTTAATTAATTTTAAAGTAAATTTGTAAAGTGATTTATAAGAACTGTTTTTATTATAAAGCCAATTAATAGAATGAGGAATAATGATTTTTAAGTACCTAAAAAGTGTGAGTCCTTTTGTATGTGATTATTTCACAAAATCCTTAATAACATCCTCTATGTAGGTGTTATGTTGTTATTTTACAGATAAGGTATTTGAAATCCAGAGAGGTTAAGTAATTTATTCAAAGTCACTTAGCTTGTAAGTGAATTTCATAGCATATACTTTTTCTACTATATCATAATTTCTGCTTTGAGTGCTTAGCACATGGCAGATGCGTAATAAAATTCTGTTGAAAAATAAATGCTGTCTTCTAAGTAATTACAAAGTAACTAAATATTGATTTTTTTTTTACAAAGTCTCCTAATTTTTTTTTTAAAAGATTTTTGTTTATTTATTTGAGACAGAGAGAGTGAGTGTGTGTTTGTGTGTGTGTGCATGCATGGGTAGGGGCAGGAAGGGGCAGAGGGAGAGGGAGAAGCAGGCTCCCTGCTGAGTAAGGAGCCCGATGAGGGGCTCTATCCCATGACCCTGGCATTATGACCTCAGCTAAAGGCAGATGCTTAATCAACTGAGCCACCCAGGTACCCCAAAGTCTCCTAAAAGTTAACATTTTTTCATGTGGAAATACTTTTTAAAAAAAATGTCAATTGAGTGAAACACAGGATGTTTGCTGTTTATTAACTTTGCCAATATCACTAATATTCCTCTTTTTCCATACTTTGCATCATTCTGATATATTTCATCAGCTAACCTCATTATTTTGGTAATAACATTCCTTTTGGTAAACATCAGTATGTTGGCTTTATAAGAGGAAATATTTGTGACATTTAAATTCAATCAATGTAATGCAACAAGTTACAGACAATTACAGTGAATCTAATTTACACTGTTTTCAAAGGTCTGATGCATTTATTGTAAAGTTTATTAGATGCTATAAAATGATCTGATAATTACACTTACAGATTTCCTTTTTGAGGAACTATAATTCAACTATAGTTCCTTTTTGAGGAACTATAATTCAAAGAATTTTGATAATTTTGTTAATAATATTAATCTGGTCTTAGTATAATGAGACCAATTTTTGTTTTTTAAGCCAAATATAAATTTTTCAAGTTTGCTGAATTGTAGTCCTTTCCTATATTTATTTCTTAACTATAAAATAAAGCAGAGATGATAAATGTCCTCCCCTTACAAGTTTTAATACTTTGAGTACTTTAATGCTTCTAAGTTTTCTTGCCTTATAAGCAGTCTAAGATATTAGCACTGTGGGTCTTGAATTCCTCCGAAGTTTCAGACTGACTACAGCTAAGTACAGATAGGCTATAGTCTCAGGTGTTTCTCACCTATTTCCTTACTGAGCAGTAGCTCTTCAGCAGAAAAAACCTTTTCTAATCTCATCCTAAAATGATATTAGAGCCTGAGCAGAGAGCCTGATGTGGGGCTTGATCCCAGGACCCTAAGATAATGACCTGAGCTGAAGTACTGACTGAGCCACCCAAGCACCTCTTCATGAATTAATTTTAACTTTCTGACCTCTAATAAGTAAATATTATGTATTTGTGACACAAATCACAATTACTAATAATCTACTAGATTCCAATATTGTGTTACACAAAGTGTATTGATGCATAAAACTTGATGATCCTTATCCTCTAGGAGTTTAGGGTCTAAGAGTTCGGGTCTATAAAATTTTAATATAATAATAATAATAAAAATAAAGAATCAACAAAAAAGAGATACATGAAGGATTTGAGGAAAAGAAAGAGAGTAGGCAAATTGATGGTTGAATTCTTGGACCAGATGATACCTGTGTTGAATTTTGACTAATACTATGAGGAAATACAGATGAATAAGCATTATTAAGAGATGAAGATGGATGGAATGGGACTCCTTTTAAAAGGGTTACTATGAGTGCTGTGTTGAGATTATTGGGGGAAGGTGGCAGTGGAAGCAGACGAGGAGGCTACAGACCAAAATTGATAGGCATGAATTTTCTATGAGGGTGGATAAATTAGCTCCTTAATTGTAGTTCTTATATATTTTCCAGTTAGTGTTTAAGGCTACTTAACAATCGTCATGTCTGTTTCATTGACAGACAGAATAGCTGGGCATACTAAGCATTTCACTGTCCTGTTCTTTGGTTGGCAGAACAATTCATCATGAAAATAAAGTACTATTTTCCATTTTTTTTTCTTGTGTAATCTGGCCAAAAATTTAGGAACTTTGACCACTCAATCACAAATGAGGTTCTATGTTGTAAAACATGTTTATTTACTAAATATTCTTCTTGTTCAGATGATAGGATTTATTTAAATTTCTTGGCTGACACAAAAAGTGAGGATACAAATGGGGCACCTGGGTGGCTCATTCAGTTAAGCGTCAGCGTTCTGCTCATGTCATGATCCCAGGATCCTGGGACTGAGCCTGTCAGGCTCCTTGCTTGGCAGAGAGTCTGCTTCTCCCTTTTCTACCGCCTGCCACTCCCGCTGCTTATACTCTCTCTCTCTGTGTCAAACAAATAAAATCTTTAAAAAAAAAAAATCAGGATACAAGTAATTAAATAAAAAGAAAAAACCCTAAAATCCTGAAATATTAAGGAGATATGAAAAAGGAGGTATGAAAAATGATTTTTGAATATAATTTGTCATTATTATGGATAGATTAAATTTTAGAATTGTTTGCATTGCTTCAGAAATATTTTGTAGAGGTGAAAAGACAGCACCTGTGGTTTCTCAAAATATTGTGGGTAAAAGGATAGCATAATTTCATTTCCCCCAATTTCACCTATGTAAAAATCTTTTTCCTTCAGAGAGTCTCAAAGCATGGAGACTTTTAAATTTGCTTTTATTTTTAAGTTAGTGGTATCAGTCTTTTAGTAATTTGAAGATAAGATGCTTTTTAAAAGGCAGGATATAAAAAATGCTTATTTCAGTGTTTTACTTGCTTTTTCCTGTGAACCTAATTATGCTTTTTAACTTTCAGCCAAACAATCATGATAGCATGTGTTAGCCCTTCAGACAGAGATTTTATGGAAACCTTAAATACCCTGAAATATGCCAATCGAGCTAGAAATATCAAGAACAAGGTGATGGTCAATCAGGACAGAGCTAGTCAGCAAATCAATGCCCTTCGTAGTGAGATCACACGGCTTCAGATGGAGCTCATGGAATATAAAACAGTGAGTGAATCGGTTTGACTTTGCATTTTGTGGTGCATCTTGTGAAGACAGTGATGTCTTGTAGTAGCTTAGACATTTGTGTCTCCAGAGTCTCTCATCTGTCAAAATAGTAGCTTCCTTCCTTTTGGAGATAGAATTCTCTAGTTTTCCTTGTGGGTAACCTTTAATATTGTTCAGTGTATCCACCTGACCAATCTCATGTTTCAAAAGCCTTCTTTAGTCCCTTTCTTTAGTGACAAATGCACAGAGGGATGTAGTAGAGGAAAGAAGATCTTTTTTGCCTTGAGGCTACTAAAACAAAAGTGCTCTTTGTTGTAGATGTGTTGTATCCTTAAATAAAACTCTTGTATATTTAAGGCCCCTTAACAAATATGGAAATATTTTCCTTTCCTAGGGTAAAAGAATAATTGATGAGGAGGGTGTGGAAAGCATCAATGACATGTTTCATGAGAATGCTATGCTACAGACTGAAAATAATAACCTGCGTGTAAGAATTAAAGCTATGCAAGAGACAGTTGATGCATTGAGGACCAGAATCACACAGCTTGTTAGCGATCAGGCCAACCAGGTTCTTGCCAGAGCAGGTATGTCTGTGAGGTGGAATGAGTGGGGGATTAACTCCTGGAGGGCAGAAAACATTCTTTGTGGTCATTAATTACCTGGAATATTTCAAGTAGAAATATCAGTCTGTGTATATACAGTCTGTAATTTTAAGTTAAGTACTTAATTTATAAATAATACGTTCTTGAAGAAATAAAATGTGCCCTTTGCTTCTGTAATATTATTTTATTGTCTGCTTATATAACGAAGGGTAGGAAGTCTGCTGTATGACTTGGGTTTTAAAACATTATTGTTTTATTTCCATAACTTTTTTTCTCTGATTCTGTCTTGAAGTTTTAATTTAAAGAAAATTCTTAATTTCATATTTTATCTTGCAGGTGAAGGGAATGAGGAGATCAGCAATATGATTCACAGTTATATCAAAGAAATCGAAGATCTCAGGTGCAATTCATGTTCTTTAATATGTAATGCACGTGTTTTGGGTTTTGTATATAGCGATACTGCTGTTTGTTGAGTTTACTGTTAGTAACTATTCTTGGTGATATTTCAGTCCTTTGGTGAGTTTTACTCTAGGGGAATAGGTACTTGCCTTTCTCATAATGTCACATTCCGAACTACTTTTCTCCCTTCTCTTCCTATTTTATCTTCCTATATTATCCTCCTGCCCTAGTTACTATACCGCTCATTGGGAGCTTACCTAACCTGATGTATATGACCAGCGTAACTGATATCTATGAGGTTACTTTTGTGCCTTCCCTCCCTGTGCCTCTCCACCATCTGAGAATGGTCAACATCAATAAGTCATTTCTAATTTTTTTTTAAAGATTTAGTTAATACTTTGGAGGAGAAGGGCAAAGGGAAAGGGAGAGAGAGTGAATCTCAAGCAGACCTTTCTACTGAGTGGGTAGCCCCATGAAGAGTTTGATCTCATGACCTTGAGATCATCACCTGAGCCAAAATCAAGAGTTGGACACAACCAACTGAGCAATCCAGACACCGCAAATTCTTTCTAATTTTTAAAATGTCACATTACTCCTGTTCATTTCTACTTCTCTAGCTGTTCTTTATGTGTGACTCACTGCATCCCTAACAATTTTCCTCGTACGTACAGAGGCTCCTTCCACATTCACATACAACATACTACAGATGCTCACCGTATGTCAAACACTGTGCTGTGGACTCAGCAAGTATGACATAAGGGGTTCTTAGTCTAGGTGGGGTGACTTACATGTATTCACAGGTAGGAAATGGAATGACAGAACTTATTTAAAAGAACACCCACACCTGGTGTGGGAATGTGGAGGAGACCACTGAACCCAGACTGGGGTAACACAGATTAGAAAGCAGGTTAGGGACAGAATTCATTTCTTTATTTTCAGGTTCTGCGGTCCGCCCTGATGGCTGAGCTACTTTCTCTTTTTTTTTTTTTTTAACATATTTTGATTTTTTTTTTTTTAATATTTTATTTATTTGTCAGAGAGAGCGAGCGAGAGCGAGCACAGGCAGACAGAGTGGAAGGCAGAGTCAGAGGGAGAAGCAGGCTCCCTGCGGAGCAAGGAGCCCAATGTGGGACTCGATCCCAGGATGCTGGGATCATGACCTGAGCTGAAGGCAGCCGCTTAACCAACTGAGCCACCCAGGCGTCCCATGAGCTACTTTCTCTTGAAGTAAAACTATAGTCAGTTCCATGGGGGAGCATCTGAGTAGCTCAGATCTCATTTTTGCTACCCGTTTGCAGAAAATAACCAAGTGTGAGATCGTCTTTCATAGCCACCCCAACACTTCTCCATCTTGTATTTGTGCTTTTCCTTTCTCCTTTGAGCTGTTTTAGAGATCCCCAGAGATGACTATTGTTTCCATTATTTCTGCTTCCACAAGGCACACTGGTTCCCTTAAATGTTTCAAGAAGTGAAAACAAATAAGACATTTGGATAGAGTTACTCAAATAACTGTTACCTTTTTTGTGTATATATAAGCTTTGCCTTTTTGGTGGAGACTTCTGGGACATGGGGTCCTGGTTCTGATCAGCAGCCAGTCTGGACTTAACAGTTTCTATCCTGTGTTGGCAGTGGTCTTTCCTATCTGCTGCCAAACACTTATTATTTGACCTTACTCCATAGATCCTAATTACCATTCCTTAAGACATAACTGGTATATCTATTTTTGAATTCTTAAAGATTGTCTTCCTCCTTCTTGACTGCTTCTCTTTATCTCTTTTATTTCTTTGGCACTAGTCAATTATTTTTTTAAAGATTTTATTTATTTATTTGACAGACAGAGATCACGAGCAGGCAGAGAGGCAGGCAGAGAGAGAGGGGGGAAGCAGGCTCCCTGCTGAGCAGAGAGCCTGATGCGGGGCTCGATTCTAGGACCCTGAGATCATGACCTGAGCTGAAGGCAGAGGCTTACCCCACTGAGCCACCCAGGCACCCTGGCACTAGTCAATTTTTAAGGCTCATTCTAAATTCTGGTTCTTATGCTTTATTTCTTCTAAGACCATATCTAAGCCTGATCTCACTATAAGACAAATGGCTTGGCTAGTGTCATTATTTTCTACAAAACAGAATCATTTTTACTCCTTATAATGGCTAAACAGAACATCTAATATCTTTCTTTTTCAAGTTCTTGATCTAATACCATTCTTTAATCCATTTAGAAAATAGAGGGGTGCCTGGGTGGCTCAGTGGGTTAAAGCCTCTGCCCTTGGCTCAGGTCATGATCCCAGAGTCGTGGGATCAAGCCCCATACCGGGCTCTCTGCTCAGCAGAGAGCCTGCATCCTCCTCTCTCTGCCTGCTTCTCTGCCTACTTGTGATCTCTGTCTGTCAAATACATAAATAAAATCTTAAAAAAAAAAAAAAAGAAAGAAAGAAAGAAAAAAAAGAAAATAGAGGTGATTCTTGGGCCCTGAGTTCCAAAACTTCTTTGATGGTTTTATCGTTAGGTGTGCCCCACTTCTGAGGGTAGTGTTCTAGAATCTCAAGACTGTAATTTACAATATAAAAATAATGTATAAATGGAATGAGTGTAAATGAGCTTTGAATTTATGGATTACCTCGATTGAAATTAAATTTTCTACTTATTAATAAGTGTTTGACCTTGGGCAAGATTCTTAACATCTCTGAGCTTTAGTTTGTTCATGTCTAAGAATGAGGTAATACCTGATAGTCTCAAGGAGTTATTATGGGGCTCAATGAAAGAATAAGATGTCACAGCCTAATGTGGTATTATTAGGTCCACGTTCTGATATAGTCTTTTTTCTCTACTAAATCCTACTCCAATCCATATTTCTATCAAAACTTCATCTTTGGAAGGCATTTATTTGTGGCTCTTTTAACATAATGCACATTTATATTGATTTATTGCCACTTGGGACTGTTTAAACTTGAGTTTTATTCTAATTGTAAAATAGTACTAGCTTCCTTTTAATAAATCTACATAACCCATTAGTTGTTGTAAAATAATAGTGGACACTAATTAGTTAATTAGTTCTTGTTTTTTTAGGTACAGCTTAAAATTTTCATAGAAATTTTTGAAAAGATAGGAAAGTATAAAAAAAATAAAGTCATCCATATTGCTGCTATTGCTAGAACCAATGTTAATATTTTAATATAAATATACCTCTTCAATGTTTATTCAATGCATACTTTAGCAATTGATATGGATATATATATATTATTTTAAAGAAACTTCTGAATATAATGCTGTACTATCTTTTCTTTGAAATGTGACAAGATATTATGAGCATTTTTAAATGTTATTAAGTATTTTTCTAACATAATTTTTGCATGATCCCATGTGATACTATCTCGTAGTTGTAACTGTTTCATTTAACTAATCACTCACTGCTTGATAATTATATCATTTCCAACTTTTTGCAAAGAATAGTTATTATTCATTAGATATATTATCAGTCTGATGAATTTTAAATTTGTTATATCGTTGATCCTCATAACAATCATAGGGAAATGTATATTTTCCTCTCATTCTACTGAGGAAAGAGTAGAGGCTTGTAAAGACTAATAACCCAAGATCAAGTGAGTGGCAGAGCTAAGATGCAAGCCTTCAGTCTGCTCCTTCCCAGGGAAGTTGGTATTCTTCCCCTAATGACTCACTGGTTGGTCTCCTGTTAAATGAAATGCAGGCGGCAGGGTGGATTGGTGAGTGGGAAGAGAAAGAGAGCCTTCAAAAAAGCCCCAAAAGCAATTTCTGCTAATGTATCTTCAGCTTTGTGGAGCTGATCCCTAAAGGTTTCAGCTTTTATCAGCACCAGCATTGAAGAACATTGAATATACCCCTTATGAAATTCAAACTTAAATCAGGTAATAAAAAAAGAACTTATCTGGTTATTATATAAATGAACCAGTACGAAACAGGTCATTATTGATAGCTAATTTATTATATTTTTGTTTATTCTTGACATTCATTATTATGTACCCAGGCTATATTGAAAATATAGAAAAATGTGAAAAATGTGAATTTTGACTTTGAGGGTTTTTAGAAAAGATTTTATTTATGACAGAAAGAGAGATCACAAGTAGGCAGAGAGGCCAGCGGGGGTGAGGGGGGCGGGAAGCAGACTCCCCACTGAGCAGAGAGTCTGATGCGGGGGTCCTGATCCCAGGACCCTGAGATCATCCCAGGACCCTCTGAAGGCAGAGGCTTAACCCAGGCGCTCCTGACTTTGAGTTTTTATAGTTAACCTGTGTTTTTATACTTAAGTTATGCTCTTGTTGAACAAAATGACAGCATTATATTCAGAAGTTTCTTTAAAATAATTTTGAAATAATTTAACCTGGAAGTTTGTACACAGCTACTTAAACATTTCAAATTACTCTAATTGTTATTCTGCTTACATATGATACCAGACATATAATAAAATAATTTCATTAAAGAATATATAAGACCCTGACTTGAAACATATATTCACTGACTTATATACACTGTTTCTAGCTGATTCCAACAGTGTCATAAATAATTTTGGTAGTGAAAACAAAACAAAACAAACAGAGCTGACTGCATCTTCTCAAGCTTATAAGTTGCAAATTAATCTAGCATCTTTCTCTGAAATACTTGGACATATGGCAGAAATTCTGTGCAATATAGACAGATCTAGTAAGTAGTACTTTCTCCTTATGGCCCTGTCTCAATCACCCTTCTGCCAGATTGATCTTGGAAATCTATTATATTGAAGTAGGTAATTGTGTTCTTGATGATTTTAAATCAAGTAGAAATAAAAGGACTAGCCTAGGGGACTCTGAATCCCTTTTTGTTTCAAGAGTCCCCTCTTTCAGAATCTCGTCATTCTATGTTTTTTGCACATTACTGACAGTACATACATTTTCCTCCTGTCATTATTAGGACTGCTTGAGCAAACAAAAGAATGTTTTCAATTATTAAACTCAGGTTTCCTTGGAGATACCATCTTTTCCCACGCCATGCTTGGGAGCCAGATGTCTTTTAGCCAGTTAGGGGCAAGTTTAACTAACTATTCCTTACAAAGATTTGGAAATGCTATTATAGCATGATGAATGAAGCACTGAAAGAAAGGGGACCATGCTGCTTGTAGATTTTAAGTTTAAATGATGGGTTTGCAAAGCAACATCAGTAATGCCTACTGGCCAGAATGCAACTAATCTAATTACCCATTGGCACTTCTGAGCACTAAAAATGTGATTTCAAATTTATAATTATTTAATCAGAGAATTTAAGAAATCCTAAACATTAATGATTGTGAGCCTGTTTATTTAAAAACAACAACAACAACAATCCTACCTTGTAGCAACATTGAGATACATTTTGAATAACCTTTTGGCATACGAAACAATATATTTAAAATGTTCCCTATTTACTGCTAGAGTAGTCAGACTGTAGAGACAGAAGTATCATGGTGGTTGCTAGGAGCTGGGAGCAGAGGGAGATGAGTTCATATTTAATGGGTGCAGAATTTTAGTAGGAGAAAATGAAAAATTTCTGGAGGTGGACGGTGGCTATGGTCACACAATAGTCTGGATCTACTTTGTGGTGCCGAGTTAATATGCTTAAAAATGGTTAGGGTGGTAAATTGTATGCTATAAATTATTTGCTATAATAAAAAATGTTTCCTGTTTAAACATATTTTTATTCATTAGGGCAAAGTTATTAGAAAGTGAAGCAGTGAATGAGAACCTTCGAAAAAACCTGACAAGAGCCACAGCAAGATCACCGTATTTCAGTGGATCATCAGCTTTTTCTCCTACTATACTGTCCTCAGACAAAGAGACCATTGAAATTATAGATCTAGCTAAGAAAGACTTAGAGAAGCTGAAAAGGAAAGAAAAGAAGAAGAAAAAAAGGTAGTGTTATGAAGTCACTGCTATATGAATCCTTGTTTTTCTTTCTTTGCAGGATATCTTAATTTGCAATTACAGTGAGTATACATAGTTTCACGGTATATTAAAAAGGAAAATGCCATTTAAATTAGCTGAAAATTATAATGATATATGTTTACTGGTTTATCTCTACTAGTATATAAGAAAAATAAGTTAATTGTAATAATGTGGTAGTAGATTTTATTTAGACTATGACAAGGTAAAATTAGTATTTGAAATTATTTTACTATTTTTCAAATAGCTGCTTTTGCATTCCATTCATCTTTTCTGCAAAGCTTGCTCTACCATTACAACTCACTGTTTTCATTTCTTTCCCATTTTCTAATGCAATTAAGTAGTCTCATGAATATAATCTGATTCCTGTCTAGATTAGTTTAACTAAAGGCTAAACTAATCCATCAGACTGTCATTTAATGTCATTTGGTCTCTTCAGTATTTTCTGCAGGGCTTCCAATTTGATTATGTCAGAGTTATTTATGTTATTTTAGGCTTTTTGAATCAACAAGGAGTTATTCAGCTTTTCACCACTGTTCTAGGCTTTCTTTTTCTTGCATCCTGATAATATCTTCTTCTAAAATCAACTGGGTGCCAAGAAGAAGAAAATAAAAATTTGACCACTTGTAATGTGTGAGTGGTTAAATATTCACAAATTCTTTACATGTCTACCTACTGATTCTGTGGTGCAGTCACAATAGCTACTAAATATATTTTGAACATGCCAGTCAAATTAATTTTAAGCGTTTTGGCTAGATATTCAAAAGGGGGCACAGCTGTCAAATGGTTTGTTGCAGGAAGCTTGCTTTGTAGAATTATTATTGACATTTAGTCTACCTGCTGCTTTGCTCAGTTTATTTAGAAGTTTATGTAGGCAACCAGGCATTTCTTCCTTGAACAGTCCAGTTGACTTATGTAACTGGAGGTTTAAATTTTTCAAGTTAATTCTGCTGTGTGTCCTTGAGTTAAGAAGGAATGATTAGAATAATTAAAACAAGGAGTTACACATTTATGGTTAGGAGGCATTGCAACTGAAATTGCATTCTTAAGATACTAGTGTCTTAATAGGTGATTTTCATGGATGGCTGATTATGGCAGCAGTAAGATATGTAATGATTAGCTTTTATGCAGAGTAGTTAACATTGAAACAGTGATCACAGAATTATATGTGATCCAACATACTGCTTGAATGAAAATGAGACTTTTGCACATGACTTAACTATTCTCTTATAATATTAGTTTTGTAGTTGGTCAAAATACTAAGCAGTGTGACTTGTTTTTAAAGGTCTTGGTTTTGTTCATGAATAGTAAGTATAAGGAAGGGTATATTTCTCAAGGTCATGAACTGATTCTGCTGTTTCATTTTGAGGTAAATTTAGAGATGTTATCATAATCACCTGTTTGGCCTGAATAATGAATAATGAATAATGAATAATGAATAAAGGGTAACCTAGAATGTTTTGACATTTTTTTTTAAGATTTTGTTTATTTATTTGACACACAGAGATCACAAGTAGGCAGAGAAGCAGGCAGAGAGAGGAGGATGCAGGCTCCCTGCTGAGCAGAGAGCCCAATGACCTGGGGATCATGACCTGAGCCAAAGGCAGAGGCTTTAACCCAGGCGCCCCTGTTTTGACATTTTTATAGTGAGCTTAGGTATCCTAAAATAATACTTCTGATGGAGGTTATTTTTGTGACAATGCAGGGAGAGAAGCATTTTGATTGGTAAATGGTACTAAAGGGAAAATATATTATTCTTAACATTTGTCCCTGGTGCTTTTTTAAAGTAAAAAAATTAAATAGCTGTCATTTCAAAGTGAAAAATTGACTATTTCAGTGATTATGTTGGATGTAATAATTGTTATGAAAGGGGCGCCTGGGTGGCTCAGTTGGTTGGATGACTGCATTCAGCTCAGGTCATGATCCTGGAGTCCCAGGATCGAGTCCCACATCAGGCTCCCAGCTCCATGGGAAGTCTGCTTCTCCCTCTGACCTTCTCCTCACTCATGTTCTCTCTCACTGTCTCTCTCTCAAATAAATAAATAAATAAAATCTTTAAAAAAAAATAATTGTTATGATAAAAAGTAATAGATGTTAATGCTAGGAAGACCTTACTAAACAACCGTATTTAAACATAAGAACCCAAGTGAAAAAAGTTATTTTTTAAGAAAAAAATGATATGAAATAAAAAAATAAAATTGAAGAAAAAACCAAACTAGATAAATTTAGAGATATTACCTTAGCCATCTTGAAAAAAGTCAGTGATAGTCTAAAATGAGAAAAATTAATGCTTCCTAAAAATTAATAATCATATACAATACTTTAAAACATACTTTCTTAGCATTTTCACCTACATGCTATATCATGTCTTTGTAGAATTGAAACCTATATAATATAGTGTGAACCTGGAAAAAAAATTTGTTTGTGTGCCATAAACTGCACGAAAGCCTTTAGAACCAGTTTATGAGTCATACTCCATACATATTCCATATGTAAATTTGTAGAATTTAATACAATTTTTCTTACCGCATTCTAGTCAAACCTTGTTATGGATTTAAACATGAGAACCAATACTGTTCCACTCAGCTTGATTAAAGCATTTCTTTAATCATTGTCAACTTTTTGCTGTAGATCCTAATAACTTTCAGACTGGATGTAATGTAAATTCCTATTTTAAAAATGTAAATAAGCTGTCATGTTAGCCAAAGGGTTTGCTACCGGTTGAAGCAAACAGATAACAAACAAAGAGTTCCACAAGTATTTTGAGTAACTGCAGTTTGTCTGTTCTTCCCCTGGAACTCTTTGGAGGCAAGAACTCCTGTTTAGGTACATTGATTCTTGTTGAGTTGTTTTATAGCCCTTGTTTTTATTTATTTTATTCATCAGAGAGGGCATTGCAAAATTTGGGTTCTGCCTCAACCTTACATACACAGTAAATTCATTTAAAAAATTCTTCGGAAAAAAGATAAGAAAAAAATTGTCTCTGGAAAATATTACAAATATATATTGTCCAGGTTTCCCAACTGACTCACATGAAATGATTTTTTTTTTTTCTCATTTTGTAGTGTGGTAAGAGCAATTCAAAAGGGAAGAGGAAAAGGAAAAAAGGGAAAAGAAACTCTTTCCTTTCATGGGTGTAACCAGCCTTCAGGGAGAAGTGTGAATTTCTGCCTTAGGCATCCCTTTCATTCCGTCTTTTGACCCCCTATGTCCTTATGCCTGTTATGGTCCATTCCTCCCCTGGGAGGTCAGTTCTCATGTAATTCACCCTATTCCAAAGTATTCCTGATTTCAAAATCATCTACTTCCTTTTTTTTTCTCTCTTTAAATTCAAATTTGGGACTAAAACCATCTATGGCTTAAGGAATCCATGCTATATATATCCACATTATAACTTAAAACCAATAACGCTCCTTTCTAAGGATGTTTGTAATTTTGAAAGAGGAAGCATTAATTCAAATACTGATCAACAGCACCCTTATGAAGGAAAAAAAAAATCAAGTTATGGAGGAAAGATATTTACCTACTTTTAGCTGAGAGTTTCCAAGATGTATCTGGGGTTTCACTTTTGGGTTCAGATTTCCTAAGCTGTCCTCATTCTCATAGTTGCTTGCGTTCCTCTCTACTAAAGCCACAAATTAGAAGCTCCGTTTCTTTTAATTTACTTTGTTTTGTGTTTGTTAGTTTTTTGGCTGTAGTGGTTACGAGGCCTCTAACAAAGTAAGCGTTGGTAGCAAGAGTATCAAGTGGGTCATTTTTATGTTAGAAACTGCTTTTATGTTCAAGAAGGGCATCATAATTCCCGTTTTATATGAAAGTTGAAACTTTTTCTGCATCAGAGTCTTTATCAGAGCTACAAAAATTAGTTAATGTGTGGGGGTTTAAGGTTTATTCTTCTTCTTGTCTGTGCTTATTTTCTACTGAGTTGTAAAATCATCATAGTTTTAGATAGGAAAATAGGGGAGTATAACAAAATAAAGTGGAATAATTGAAGAGGCCGTATTACCTTTTTTTTAGTAACAGAAATATTAAAATTGTTGGCAAGATTTGTCATTCTCTCTCCTCTTTATAGAAGCATCCTTTCTCCATGTAATGGAACTAAATGGAATGAAAACTTTAAGTTATGGGAAAGTATCAGGTTATTAGTGTTTTTTTTTTTTTCCTGCCATCCACTGTCTTTGAACTACTTGTTGCAATGTTGTTTAGAGAAACAACTGAAAATTCATCTAACGTTTATCTGCTTATTAGCTTATATCATCCATATGTTTTTGTTTTTCTTTTAAAGATTTTATTTATTTATTTGACAGACAGAAATCACAAGTAGGCAGAGAGGCAGGCAGAGAGAGAAGAGGAAGCAAGCTCCCTGCTGAGGAGATACTGGGCTCGATCCCAGGACTCTGGTGGGATCATGACCTGAGTTGAAGGCAGAGGCTTTAACCCACTGAGCCACCCAGGTGCCCCTCATCCATATGTTTTAATAGAGCTCTCTTGTGTTAGATAAACAAAAACTCTGCATATCGGACATAGAAAATTTGGGCTATTTACCAGGGAACCATATCCTTTGAGCTACTGTAGCTCATTTTCATTAGTGTAAGCCTAGATTAGGCATTACTCCCCATGTTTTTGGATATCTAGCTTTAAATGACTTGAATTATAAAAAACGTTACTCATTCATCAGACTGCATTATACTTGTGTTTAGTGGTGTCAGGTTGAAACTCTAGAAACACATAGATTTCTTAGGTGATGGCTTTGTTTTCCTTTTTCTAGCCATTATACTGGACCTTTTGATCCCTGGTGAAGATCACTCTAGAATTTTTTTTTTCCCCAGAAAGATTGCTAGTCTCTTCTTGGAATAGCAATATATAAGTGGATTAGGAAAAACAATTGCAGGCCAACAAATAAAAATTACATGCAAGCCCAAGAAAATAACGGGCTTAAAATAATTTATACTTAAGACCCAATCTCTTCATTTAAAAATATTGATGATTCTGAAAAATATTTATGGAATTCTGGTCAGAAATGTGCTCTATCAAGATTGCTATATGCTTAATTGGAGCCTAGCACATCTGTCTTTTTGTTTATATGACAAATATTGGTATTCAGTACATTCCATTGAGTAAAGATGCCCAATTCTGTGTATTGAATATTGTTTCAATTATACTTCAAAGTCTTTAAGTATGTATCTTTAGTTTTTCTTATATATTTCTGGTTGAAGATCAATCTTACTAATGGAAAGTACTGCATTTCCCATTTTATTGCCCCCTTTACCTTAGACCTTTTAATAATTTCTAATTATTAGTACAGTGATATTATGAGATTTTATTTTCAATTAATAAAATTACAGTTTTTCACTGATATCATAACAACCATACTCATTTGATTGTAATACCATTTCATATATAATTTTGAAATAGAACTTTTTTTTAGATTTAGTGATGTTCACATGTAGTGTATTAAGAATAAAAAAACAAGTTTTAAAAGTAGCATTCTAGTATGTAGTATTAATGGTATTTTCATGTTATGGTATAAAGGCATTACTTTTTGACATTCTTTTGATGATGCCATAAAAATATCTTTTGGGAAGGCTTAAAAGGAAGAAAATATCATTGAAAGTGGTCTTTTTGGGGAAACTGAGAAGGTGGAAACATTTCAGATTTTAAAAAGCAATGGCATCCAAACACTCTTACTACTGATCAAGTTATATAAACTAAGACTCTACATTTTACTGCTAAATAATTTCAACTGAAAGTCTATATACTCTTCTTAGATATATAATGCTGCTTGTTTTTCTACTTACTTTTTGTTCATACAAAATGTATTGCCTTTTTACTGTGTATTGTCCTTTGATGATATCTTTTAAAATTTATTTTAAAGTCTTCAAGCTCATGTATCATTTTTACCTTCTTATCACTTTCGCTTTTTACTGTCTGGTTTGTCCTTCATTGGCTTGGCCTTCCAATACTGTGCCTCGTGATTTTGAAGGCTACAGAAACTTGAGGAAAGCAATCGAGAAGAAAGAAGGTTGGAATATTTCCCAGGTTTTTTATTAAAATGTCATTTAAATATTTAGTTGCCATTCACAAAGAAATGTGTTATAGAATTATAGATTGTTTCAGACTAGATTAGCTTGGTGCTCCTAAAATTAATGATGATTTTACAAAATTGACAAGTACATCAAATATATTTCCAGAAACTACTTTTACAGAATAAAATGCTCACTGTTATTTGGATTAAAATTCATGTGATTTTTGAATAAACTATCATAGTTATGATAGTGAATTCCCTTTTTTAGGCAAAAAAATGACCCTTCAAAACCCACCATTGACTTTCAGGATGTATCTTTCAAAAACTTGTGAACAGTGGGAATTTTTAATTGGGTGGGAACTGAGATTTTGTCATAGCCCATGCTAAATCGCAGGTGGGTTCTTCTCCTCTCTTCCTTATTTGGTGTAATATTTGGAATATTATATTTGCAATGCAAATGTATTTGTATATATAAATATTTGCAATAGTTTTTGGAAAGCAACATTAAATAGCAACAAACCAATAGGAAACTGTGGCCTTATTACAGATAAGATTTACAAGACATTTTTAAAAAAAGATTTTATTTATTTATTTGTCAGACAGAAATCACAAGTAGGCAGAGAGGCAGGCAGAGGTTGGGGGAGGGGGGAAACAGACTCCCTGCTGAGCAGAGAGCCAGATGTGGGGCTCCATCCCAGGACCCTGGGGTCATGCATGACCTGAGCTGAAGGCAGAGGCTCAATCCACTGAGCCACCCAGATACCCCTTAAAAGACATTTTTAAGGTTGGATTAGAAATATAATTGTTGCTATTAAAATGTATTTGAGGTGAGTGTCAGAAACAGGTTATTTTCTTTTTTTCACTTAAAATTTAGAAGCACGTTTTTGAAGTCTCCATATAATCAATATTTGCATTTTAGTCATTCAGAATTAGAGTTATTTAAACCAGGATTAAGTGGTATTTTACTTCTCATCAGGACTTCTCCTCATAGATTTTTCTAAATAAGCCCCCAGATTATATAATCAAAATGATTAAGAAAATAATATTTAAATATTTTAGAAGCACCACTTTAGAAATTTCAACTCTTACTTAAAATAAGCTTTTTGGGAACTTTCACTATGTAGTAATTAGTTACAGTAATAACTCATTTTAAATATGAAAGCTTAAAAATTATATTTTCTTAAAATGATTTAATAATTTACATTCCATAATTATATTCCACACATTCTATAGTAGTCTGTAGTATCTATAATTTTA
The DNA here is from genome assembly GCF_009829155.1 of Mustela erminea. Taxonomy (NCBI): domain Eukaryota; kingdom Metazoa; phylum Chordata; class Mammalia; order Carnivora; family Mustelidae; genus Mustela; species Mustela erminea. The sequence continues at coordinate 75,596,876 of NC_045619.1, read as the reverse complement.
TTCTATAGTTCTATAACTTATTTAAAGTATTCTACAATGAGAATGTAATTCTAATTGTCTGTAAGTTGCACTGGAACTCATCTAACTAGTATATATTTAGGACATTATATTTATCATAAGAATTATAGCATTAAAAATGTGAGATTTCTTCTATTTCAGAAGGTCAAAATAAAATACAGAGTTAAAATAATCTATGGAAGCATCCTTCCACCTTAACATTTTCAAGTCCTTTAACTGTCTTCAGTGAGTAAGGTTTGCTTCCAGTTTTTATATCATCCCCTAGAGGACAGCAAAAGCAGAGCAGTTTTATGTCCCTGGATAGGGATTTTTGAACATGAATATGCATACAGATCACCTGAGTGGTCTTATAAAATGAAGATTACGATTCAGCAAAACTGAGGTGGAGTCCAAGATTTTGCTTATCTATCTAGCTTCTGGGTAATACCAATGCTTCCATGTCTGTGAACTGAACTTTAAGTGTAATATTCTAGAATCCCCCCCGGTAGTCAAGACACTTGGTTCTAGTACTCTTGAGTGGATTAACTTCCCCAGGCCAGTTTCTTTTTAGGTTTTCACCAAAAATGTTGACATTGGTAGTCAAATGTCAAAGGGGTTAAACCACATGATCAGTAGTGTTCCTTCCAGCTCCAAGATTTTGATTCTTTGTAGCGTGCAAATGTAAATATCTTTCATTGCTGCTTAGTTATTTTAGATATCAATTTGTCTCACTTTATTGAGAACTTGAATGTTTGAGATACAATTATTATAAAGTATCAACTTGTATTTTTTTTTTAAGATTATTTATTTATTTATTTGACAGACAGAGATTACAAATAGGCAGAGAGGCAGGCAGGGAGAGAGGAGGAAGCAGGCTCCCCACCGAGCAGAGAGCCCGATGCGGGGCTCGATCCCAGAACCCTGAGATCACGACCTGAGCTGAAGGCAGAAGCTTTAACCCACTGAGCCACCCAGGCCCCCCTCAACTTGTATTTTTAAAAGCTTCAGTCTTAAGTGATTTATAAAGGGAAATTAATGTAAAGTTACAACTGTTGATCTTTCTACATCAGAATTGGCATGAACAGTTTCTAATACATCAGTTAACTTTATATATAGGTGAAAAGTAACATTTGCTGGATACTGGTGACTTGGAGAAAGTAGGAGGGTTAGAATAAAGTGGTTATTTAGCTCTAAACCAGAGTGAGAGGGAATTTGGGCTGGAGCTTAAATAATGAAGCAATCAACAATAACAAAAATTGTGTGCTGCAACAGTTTACAGAGAAAGACTACATAGGGGAAAGACTGGGGAATGCTGATGGGGAATATCTTTCCAAACATATTCACCTGTCTTAGCCTTAACCTTAGTCCTAACCTCAAGTATAGTCTGTTTGAGTGCCCAGTACTGTCCTTTGAGTGGGATGATGGGTGAAGGGAATTTCTTTTTAGAGTTGCAGTTGGAACTGTATGATGGAAATCAACAGCCTTAGTATAACACAAGTGATGTAAGAGAGGCATTCAGTATAATCAAAAATTTTCTCTAACAAAATGAGTTAACAACAATCATGCAGCCCTGTTAGAATTTTCTTGATTTCTTTCCAGTTAAGATTGTTTTATTGGTATTGCTACTAGTTGTTCCTTCTCACTCTAGAGATACGCCATCTTCTATGCATCTTTATGCATCTTTCAGCCTGCGCCATTAGACTCCAACATAATTCGTGCATGAGACCCATAGAGGTGACAAACAGATGCTCATGCACAGTCATAGAGATTAGTGTATTTAATAAACAGTTACTGAACATTTATTATGTACATCCCCTGGGTACTGGGGACATAATGCTGAGTCAAACAGGCATGATCCCTGCCCTCTTAAGGATTACAGTTTAGTAGGAAAGACAGAAATTAAAGAAATAATGACAAAAAGAGCATGAATTAAGAATTCTGAAAAGTGCTTAAAAGGGAAAAATATTTTTATTTTTCTGAGTACAAAAGTATCTGTGAGAACTGGGACCTAGGGTTAGACATTGCAGTTTAATAATAACAGAACTTAAATAAGATTAAAATTTTATCCTAGAAACTCAAAACGAGTCTAGGTTTTAAGGCAGTTTTTGAAAGAAATGATAGCTGTTATAAAAGTATTTAGATAAAGTCTTTAAGCTCTTTGTACGAGGATTTTATTTGGAGAATATCTGAGTTGTTTTTTTTTTTATCCTTGATGATTTCAAAATGTTAACAGTGGCATAAGAAGAAATCTTTCACATATAGATTTATTTGAAGTTCACTTTCTTAATATTATTTAGTATGATTGAATGTATGAGTCTAGTGAGCAGATGCCTAACTTCTGTGCATAGTTGATCATGATTGCTGGACCCTAAAAGAGTCACAGTGAATTAAGTGTGAAAGACTTTGCTTGCTGTACTGTGCACTGTCTTCTTCTCAAGGCCACTGGGGCTGAGTTAGGTTGGCTATAAGCATTACCTGACATCAGTATGTGGTTAGAGCTGTTAGTACCAGATGATAGAACAGGAGGCCTCTATTTGGTATGGCCAATCTTGGGGCAGATCCTGAAATTTCCTATTCAGTCAAAGGTCAGGTTGAACCTGAGACAGTTTTGATGTGCCAAGACCCTTTTCTGTGAGAACAGTTTAAGAAAAGTCCTGTGTTATAGGTATGGCCTAGGAAAAAAGCCTGTGCTATTACTAGAGAAGATCTAACCACTGTAATGGATACAGCCAGTGTAGACAAACTTACTGTGAGCAGATTTATTCTGGATCTCTAAATTTATCCTTAAATGTATTAGGACATCAATTAAATTTCAACTTCTGTATCTTTGTATTTAAGATGGGAAAAGCCATATATTTAGATGAGAAAAGAAAAACATGTGATTTCCTTTGAATTTAAATCACCTATGTTCTAGTTAATTGGCTGTCACTGTGACTAGTTCAGAGCTATTTCATCAGATCTCATGCCCTAAGGTATAATCTATTTTTCAGTGTTTCTAGAAAATAAGCTGTTCTCCAATGATATAATTCACTATTGTTTGAATGGCAATTTCTGTTTTCCTTTGAAGCATCAGACATAACTTTGCTCAGTCAAATGATAAACTCTTAGTTTGTTTTCACAAATAATTGATGATTTTTAAGATTTGGGAGACAAAAGTGAAAAATTTTCCTCTGTATTTTAATACTGTACCCTTTTGTTCCTTTTTTTTTAAAGTGTGGCTGGTAAAGAGGATAATACAGATACTGATCAAGAGAAGAAAGAAGAAAAAGGTATTACAGAAAGAGAAAACAACGAATTAGAAGTGGTAAGTATGACTACATTTCAGTGCCTGAATTTAGCTTGTTTATGGTTGCTGGTAACTATACTAGCTTTTAGATGTAGAAAAGACAAATGATTATCATGCATCCATTTTAAACTAGGTGCTTGAGGACTTCTTTTCTTCAGAAATATGAACTATAAAATACTAGCAACTCTCAATCTTGTACAACGCAAAAGCCTTGTGTGTGTGTGGGGAGGGTAGAATACTAGGATAGATGAAATACTATTTTATTTATTTAAGATAAAATTATGTAAAAACCCTAAAATTGTGGAATGATTTTTGTACTTGACGAAAGGTGAAATTTGTGTACTTCTGTATTTAGTACTCCAGCAATCTCTCTTAATGAAGTAATCAGTTTATTTTGTTGATATTGTGCTATTAATGGTCATGAATTACATTTTAGGAAGAGAGTCAAGAAGTGAGTGATCACGAGGAAGAAGAGGAGGAGGAGGAGGAGGAAGAAGATGACATTGAAGGGGGTGAAAGCTCCGATGAATCAGATTCCGAATCAGATGAGAAAGGTACTTGCTGTTCAGTACAAGGGCAAAAATTAATTTGGGCAATTTTTTAAAAATATGGGCAGACAACATTCTCCATTTCCTTCTTGATGAGGGCAGCTTTTAGAACTGCCGCCTTGTGTATCCCCCCCCGCCTCATGTTTCTGCCCCTCCTGGAATTAGTCCTTGTGTGATTTCCATTCTTAGCACAAATAGTGTCTGTTGTCACTGATCAATGTGAACAGTCTATCTTGTTTACCTCTTTTTTAGTTTTTGGTTTATCCAGGACATTTTCTTTATAGCTGCTAAGTGAATACCTGGGTATAGATGATCATACTTTTGCTTGCAAGTTAGAATTATGATATTGTGGCCTATTACAGTGTGTTTATTTTTTCTTTTATAAATAGCCAATTATCAAGCAGACTTAGCAAACATTACTTGTGAAATTGCAATCAAGCAGAAGCTGATTGATGAACTAGAAAACAGCCAGAAAAGACTGCAGACACTGAAAAAGCAATATGAGGAGAAGCTAATGATGCTACAACATAAAATTCGGGACACTCAGCTTGAGAGAGACCAGGTGCTGCAGAACTTAGGTAAGAATTACATTTACTTCTAATTAAAGTTCCAACTAAATTGCAAAAATGGGTTTTTATCGTGTCTGCCTTTAGAGGAAAGAAATTGCATTAGAAGCCACATTATATGTGAGTTTGTCTCATTATGTCAAATATTGCTTATTTTTTCATTCTGGTACCTGTCTAGGTTATTTAATTATTTTGTGCAAAGTTGTGGCTAATTGTTTGTACTATCTTGATTTATGCTGGGAATATTTTTTAAATTAAGAAAAAACAAAACAAAACAAAACAAAACTTAAGGGCACCTGGGTGGCTCAGTGGGTTAAGCCTCTGCCTTTGGCTCAGGTCATGATCTCAGGGTCCTTTGGTCGAGGCCTGGAGGCTGTCTGCTCAGCAGGGAGCCTGCTTCTCCCTCTCTCTCTCTCTCTGCCTGCCTCTCTGCCTACTTTTGCTCTCTCTCTGTCAAATAGATAAGTAAAATCTTTAAAAAAAACATCTTAAAAAAAAAAAAACTTAAATAATTGTTAAACAAGCTGAGAGTAGCTAATAAAAAAGAGAGTGATTCAGAGATGCCCTGGCCTCCTGAGGTTTGTGTTAGGAAGGTAGTTTTTCTCTGAGCTCATGAGTTGTAAATCTACAAAATGAGAATCTGTATCTCATAGAAATAAATACAAATACCCTTTGGTCGTTTAGGTTCAGTGGAATCTTACTCAGAAGAAAAGGCAAAAAAAGTTAGGTCTGAATATGAAAAGAAACTTCAAGCCATGAATAAAGAACTACAAAGACTTCAGACAGCCCAAAAAGAGCATGCAAGACTGCTTAAAAACCAGTCTCAATATGAAAAGCAATTGAAGAAATTACAGCAGGATGTGATGGAAATGAAAAAAACAAAGGTATTGATTATATTTTGCATTAAAGTCTGATGTTGAGGATATTTGTGACATTTGGGACAAAAAAATTATTGTGGTTCTTTCCATATTCAATAAAAGGTAACCCAGTCTTACAAATAATGCATTTTCTTTTGGCAATTAGAAGTGGTTTCCTATACTCATCCATTGTCAAAGCCTTTCTTTATAGTAGCTGAAAATCATGTCAAAAACAGGGCTTCTCTGACTGATAGATATAGCTCTCTTCCTGAAACACATAATATATCTTGAACATGCAAAAAATTATTGATAATTACATAATGAGCACTATATTTCTATTTAAGATATTAAACATTACAGTATACACAAAACTTCCTATGTATGAAGTTTTGCCCCCAGAGGTAACTACTGTCTTTGCCTCCAGAGGTAACAACTAACTTGAATTTAGTGTTTATCCTTCCCATACACAGAAAAGTATAAACTGTCTTCTTGACAAAAGAGAGTATGTGAATCCTTATCTGTTCTGTGTTTTTGTTGTGGGATTAATTATTCTTATTAACATTTGGTATGACAATCAATGTCAAATAGCAAATGTGAAATAGCAAATGTGAAAATGATTTAGGAAGTTTTAGATCATAATGTGTCTTTGCTGATGACTGCAATAGCTAAAATTATTAGGTGCTTACTATACGCCAGACATTGTTATTAGCACTCTACAGGTATTACTCAATAAATTGTCATGATAGTCCAATAATGCCATAGAGTTGTTATCTCTATTTTTATATATGACAAATGAAAACTTAGAGAGGTTAAGTAATTTGTTCAAGGTCATATAGCTACTGGTAATAAGTACTAAAAATTCCTTCAAGTTACAGAACAATTGAACACTGAATATAAAATGGATACAGCACTAAGCAATTGATAGAAACATATTAGAAAAGTATTAGAAATAGAAATGTTTCTATTTCTAATTAGAAATTTTAAGTAGAATTTCTAATTCTATTTCTGTGATCAGCATTGACCATTTAAAATGTGCATCAAAGCTCCATTTTTTCCTTGTTAAGTATTCAGAATTCTAACTGCTTATTTCCATATGTGTGATTAATTTAACGAATGTTGTGATAGGAAAACTCCAATAGATGTATTCACCTAATTTTTTTAGGTTCGGCTAATGAAACAAATGAAAGAAGAACAAGAAAAAGCCAGATTGACAGAGTCTAGAAGAAACAGAGAGATTGCTCAGTTGAAAAAAGATCAACGTAAAAGAGATGTGAGTGGACTTTAACTTTCAGTTACATACAAATATTGTACATTGAACAAGCTTGTTTAGTAAGTGGAAGAAAATTTTCTGATAACTGTAACTATTAAGTGCAGGTTAAGGATCATAAGCAAGCATTAATTTTAAATATGGCATTTATTATAATATTTGGATTATAGTAACTCAATATACAAGGTCATAAAAACTCTATAATATTATTATAAGTTTTATTAGAGGCTTGCTTATTTCCTAGATGATGAGATGCAAGAAAATGGCAAAGAATAATTGATGATCTCTAAGGAGATCAGGGAGCTACTTGCAGTATTATGTAAAATAGTGGTTTTAGGATGGTTCCAGACAGTTTCACCACTAGAGATTCTTAGCAATGTTCCTGGAATAATAACCCACTTTCACTGAGGCAGCTTTACTAAGAGCTATAAAAGTTTTCACATTCTTTGACTTAAGAATCCTACTTCTCCCATGAACTTTGAATAAGAAAATGATCTAAAATCAGAAAATTTGGGCACCTGGCTGGCTCAGTGGGTTAAAGCCTCTGCCTTCAGCTCAGGTCATGATCCCAGGGTCCTGGGATCGAGCCCCACATCAGGCTCTCTGCTCTGCAGGGAGCCTGCTTCCTCCTCTCTCTCTCTCTCCCTCTCTGTCTGCCTCTCTGCTTACTTGTGACCTCTGTGAAATAAATAAAGCCTTTAAATAAATAAATAAATAAATAAATAAAATCAGAAAATTTGTTATGTGTTAAAATCTTTACTTTAGGGTTGTTTGTAATAGTGAAAAATGTAAAAACTATCAAGATGATTGATAGTAAGGGGAATGGTTAATTATTGTCCATCTCATTTAATAAGTTATTATTCAGCCATTAAAGATTAGGATTTGGAAACTGCATAGTAAAATGAAAAATGACTGTGATTTAACATTAAGTGTAAAGTAGCATTTGTATTTATTTATTTATTTATTTGTTAAAGATTTTATTTATTTGACAGACAGAGATCACAAGTAGGCAGAGAGGCAGGAAGAAGAAGGCTCCCTGCTGAGCAGAGAGCCCGATGCGGGGCTCAATCCCAGGACCCTGGGATCATGACCTGAGCCGAAGGCAGAGGCTTTAACCCACTGAGCCACCCAGGCGCCCCAGGCGCATTTTTTTTTAAAGAATTTATTTATTTATTTGAGATAGAGAAGAACATGAGTGGGATGGAGAGGCGCAGAGATAGAGGGAGAAGCAGACTCCCTGCTGCGCAGTGAGCCCGATGCGGGGCTTCATCCCAGAACCCTGAGATCATGACCTGAGCCAAAGGCAGATGCTTAACTGACTCAGCCATGCAGGCACCCCATAAAGTAGCATTTCATATATGCATGCTTGATTAAAATGAGGGAAAAGTTTTAAGGATATATACCAACTTGCTAACTATGTAATTGTGTTAAGGTTTTAGGTTATAGTTACTTTGTTTTTTCTTCTTTCCAAATTTCTGGCAAAATGGTTATTTATGATTTTTTTTCCCTCAAAAGAAGAGGCCATAATGGTCTTTTCCCCATAGTTAGTTAGGTTTCAGTCTCTGTTCTTTTTTCGTGCTCAACTTGTTCTAAATCCTCCCTGGAGAAAATGTGAGCAAACAGCATATTTTAGAAAGTAGACATGTACTTTGGGAAGTAAAGAGAAAATTTAAGGAGCTAGAAGGGAATAATGAGAAAAATAGATTATTCTCATGAGATGACTGCTGTATTAAGGCTATGTTTCTTCCTTTTTTCCTATTTATAAAAATTGACACATTTGAACAAGCCATAAAATTCCCTCCTTTAAACTGTACAATTTAAGGATTTAGTATAGTCACAGAATTATGCAAGGATTACCACTATTTTATTCCAGAATATTTTTTTATCACTCCAGAAAGAAGCTCCATACCCATTAGCAGTCACTCCCATTCTTCCCCCTCCCTGGCCACTGATAGCAATTCTACTATATTTTCTGTTTCCATGGATTTGCCCACTGTGGATATTTTATATGAATGGAATATACAATATATAGCCTTTTTTATCTGGTTTTTTAAATTTAGCATGATGTTTTCAAGGTTCATCGACGATATTGCATGTACTGGTAGTTCATTCCTTTTTATGACTGTATGGATAGAGCACATTTTGTTTATCCATTCCTTAATTGGTAGATATTTGGGTTTTTTCCACTTTTTGGCTGTTTATTTATTTATTTATTTAGAAGCTCTTATTCAAATTCCAGTCCATTAACATACAGTATAATATTAGATTCAGGCATATAATACAGTGATTCAGCTGTCCCATACAATACCCAGGGCTCATCACAGCAAATGCCCTCCTTACTCCCATCACCTATTTCATAGATTGCCCCCACCCCAACCTCACCTGTGGTAACCATCAGTTTGTTCTCCGTAGTTAAGAGTCTTTTTCTTAGTTTGCACCTGTCTTTTTTTTCCCTTTGCTCATTTATTTTGTTTCTTAAATTCTACATATGACTCGGCCATAAGAAAGAATGAAATCTTGCCGTTTGCAATGATATGGGTAAAGCTGGAGAGTAAAGCTGGAGAGTATTATGCTAAATGAAACAAGTCAGAGAAAGGCAAATACCATATTTATTTTGTTTTTAATCCAAACTTTTGGATGACAAGTATAACTTCCTTTCAATATTCACTACTTATTTCTTTGTAACTAACTCTTATGAGACATAGAGGTCAATATTGAACAACTAACTCCTGGGAGGGAATTTTGAATCTTATTCTACAACATAGGATCATATGTGATATAATATTCTGTTATAAAAATGTGAGGCTGAATAATCACACACAAAGCTAACATTCAGACTCTTTTATCCTTTTACTTATTGTCTTGTGTGCATATTGAACCCTTCTCTTTATAAATTGTTTCATGTCATATTCATCTTTTAGCCCTTTGGATATTTGTACACCATACAAAGAATATGAATGAACTTGAGATTTGACTTAGAGTAGAAAAAATCTTAATGTAGTAGTAACAAGTTTCAAACTATATGTTAATTTTAATTTTTGGTAGTTCATTCATTTAAAAAGATTTGTTAACTTTACCTCTATTCAATCATTGCTGTAGGCAATGACGATATGGGAGTGATAAGATAGAATCTCTTTCTCCAACAATTCTCATCTGATGACATAGGAATGAATTTACATAAACATGAGATGAATTACCTACTTAAATTAGTGATGCAAAACATGAAGGGTTATTTGGTATATCACAGAATTTAAGTCCCAGAAGGCGTATTTGTGATTAAGCCCAATTCCTAAGCCTTGCCTGGGGTCACAGAGTTGAATAAATGACAGAACTAGAATTAGGATCTCTGTTCTTTTTAAGCCCAAAATTGTTTCCTAAATTTTAGCCTTATAAAATGACTTAAAGTAATTTATAATGAATTATCTTTATCATATAAAGTACCTAGAAACAAATTGGCAGCCAATACTGACATGTTTTATTGTTTATTTACTTTATCCAACATAATAATATTTTCAAAGTTATTATAAAGTGTTAATATAATTAATATATGTTTTCCCTATATTTAAAAGAGACTTAATAATTACTGCATATATTGTAAAATGACTTTATTGAAAGTATTCTAAGCTGTGTTTCATCCTGTTCATGGTTCAGCTAGCAAAACAAGTGTCTAGCAAAAATGAAACGATATAATATTTACAAAGCACTTAGGAAAGTACTTGTGTATAGTAAGCATTATATAGAGTTTCTTAGATAAAAGTATGTCACAGAGATAACTTCATTATTTAGAAAAAGGTGGCTGCATCAGTAGGCATTTTTGTTTATTGCAATAAAATATCCTTATTTGTAGCAATGGATGCAAGGTTGTTATAAGCTCAGATTCTGCTAAGAACTATTATAGTTCCCAAAGGGACTATGTTAATACAGGAGTAGGAAGCGTTGTATCTTTCAGTTTACCATTTTAATGTGTTTGTTATTATCTTATAGCATCAACTTAGACTTCTGGAAGCCCAAAAAAGAAACCAAGAAGTGGTTCTTCGTCGCAAAACTGAAGAGGCAAGTCAGTCATTTGGAGGAAATGCTCTGGCTTTGGGGTAAATATTGTATGTCTGTAGACTAGAGGACGAGTCAGTCTCTCTTGCTCCTTCAGGTTACAGCTCTTCGCAGGCAAGTGAGGCCCATGTCCGACAGAGTGGCTGGGAAGGTCACTCGGAAGCTGAGCTCATCTGATACCCCTGTTCAGGACGCAGGTTCCAGTGCAGCTGCTGTAGAAGCAGATGTATCAAGGGCAGGAGCGCAGCAGAAAATGAGAATTCCTGTGGCAAGAGTCCAGGCCTTACCAACGCCCACAACAAATGGAACCAGGTCAGTACAATTGTCCTGTTCCTTCTGATATAATCTTTGTGGCATTATGACTAAATGTTGGACTTCGGTGAAAAACCGTTCATTATTTGGCAGCGTACAATCAAATCAACATCTAAGTAATTACATGTGTTTGTTTTTGTATGATTATAGAAAAAAATATCAGAGGAAAGGATTGACTGGCCGAGTGTTTACTTCCAAGACAGCTCGCATGAAGTGGCAGCTTCTTGAGCGCAGGGTCACAGACATCATCATGCAGAAAATGACTATTTCCAATATGGAGGCGGATATGAATAGACTCCTCAAGGTGTGGGAAACAGAACGTAGATATGTTCTTCCTTAGCTGGCTCTTACTTTTAGTTTTCCAAATTTGATCTCTGGGTAAATGAATACTTACCAATTTTTTTTCTTCCTTTTTTTGGGGGTGAGTTTTGATTGCATTATGTGTGACTAGGTGAACATTATTTATTTTTTTGTTTTGCTTTTTTTAATTGTGGTAAGAACAGACAGCATGAGATCGACCTTCTTCACACATTTTTAAGTATACAGCGCGTTGTTGTTAATTATAGGCACCTATTGTACAACAGATCTCTAGAACTTACTCATCTTGCATAGCTGAAACTTCAGACCCATCAAATGACACCTCCCCCCAGCCCCTGGCAACCACCATTTTATTTAGAGCATCTATGAGTTTGACTATTTTAGATACCACATATAAATGCAATCTTGCAGTATGTGTCCTTCTGGGACTCATTTATTTCACTTAGCCTAGTGTTCTTACGGTCGCGGATCAATATTATTTCTTGAAATCCAATCTGTCTTCTCAATAGCAACGGGAGGAACTCACAAAAAGACGAGAGAAACTTTCAAAAAGACGGGAAAAGATCATCAAGGAGAGTGGAGAGGGAGATAAAAATGTGGTTAACATCAATGAGGAGATGGAGTCATTAACTGCTAATATAGATTACATCAATGACAGTATCTCTGATTGTCAAGCCAACATCATGCAGATGGAAGAAGCAAAGGTTTGTAACTGTAAAAAAATGCTGAATCGCTTAAGGAAGATATTTTCATATTTATCATTAAAAGCACTTTGAATTTTTATATCAAGGAATTTTTAAATTATTGGTTTAATATGATTGTTAGGTTTTGCGTGGATATCACTCCCTGCCTGCTCTCCAGATTTCTTTGTTGATTTTGTGATATTATTTATTGTTTGTAAAATCAAAAATGTTTAAAAATGTATATCATTTGTTGAGCCACCCTGGATTCTTAACTGCTCAGGTGTGTTTTTTTCTTTTCAATGGGCACACATATTTCTTGGGGTAGAGATCATATTTTACGTTTTCCTCAAGAGTCTCATTAACTAACCCGATACTACCAAATAAATAAATGAAATAATAGGCTTTTGCTTCTGTTAGAATACATTCAGCTCAAAGTAATGTTCATCATATGCTGGTTTGTTGTAGGAAGAAGGAGAAACATTGGATGTCAGTGCAGTCATTAATGCTTGCACACTTACAGAAGCCCGATATCTGCTGGATCACTTCTTGTCAATGGGTATCAATAAGGTATGTTCTAACTACTCCATTACTGAAAACCCAAGTTTTGATTAATTCATTTTGTTTATCTTTCTCCAGTGACACTTTCCTCTGTAATAAGTAAGATTTCTTTTAATTGAAAAAATTCTTTTATCTTTCTTTAGAGTTAAGAAAAGGCAGCGCTGTTTAGATCACTTCCATTAGCTTGTCATCCATTGTACTTGTGTATTAGAAGAGATAAAAGCTTAAACAAGAAACAATTTACCTTTTGCTTTACCAAAGGAAAAATGAAAAGAACAATCTCTTGGGGGGTGCAGACAAATTTGGTATTATAATTTGGTTTAATATTGATTCTTTACAGTTCAAAAGAAGATCAGAAAGGAAAAAAATACAGTGACACTTCCCTCCTGTTTGAATGCAAATGCATTAACCTGTCAGCTATAAGAAACTTATGCCTAAATGTTGAAGGTGATAATGATTTCTAAGTCACTTTTTTTTTTTTAACACTACTTTGAGACTGTGCTAGACCCTTTATTTTATGTTCTCCTACTTAATCTTTACAGTGCTAGGAGGTAGATATTATTCATATCATTTTGCAGATGAGGAAACGCAATCAGGAAGATGAGGTAATTAGCTTAAGATCACCAGGCTAATAAGTGGAAGAGCTTCCATGAATCAAGGTCTGTCTGATGTCAAAGTCCATGTATCATAGATACTTGCTATTTGATACAGATCTTTGTATAGCAGATTCTGTTTTGTATGACCTAAGATAATTGTTGTTGTTGTTTTTGTTGTTATTATGTTTCTGTGTAATTACAGGGTCTTCAGGCTGCCCAGAAAGAGGCTCAAATTAAAGTACTTGAAGGTCGGCTTAAACAAACTGAAATAACCAGTGCTACACAAAACCAGCTCCTATTCCATATGTTGAAAGAGAAAGCAGAGTTAAATCCTGAGCTAGATGCTTTACTAGGCCATGCTTTACAAGGTAATTTGGACTAAATTTCAGTTAAATGAATTGCATGGTAGCTTTGCTCTTTGAGAATGCTGTACTATACCTCTTTTCCCTTGTTGTTTGACTGAATAGATGCTATATTTACTTATGCTTTTGATAATTACTCCTTCTTTAATTTGCATGTATAAATTTGGGAGATGTAATAATTATTGTCATTCCAAGAAATGATTACCAACTTAAAAGGCTTATTTAACCTTATTAAGCAATTAGTTTTTGTGGATCAACCAAGTTTCTGAATTGGTTATTTAAAATATTAACCAAGTTTCATTACTTTACTCTGCATATCTAACAGCCTTGAAAAAATAATAAGTGTTTTTTATGGCATCTATTCTACACATCTTATAAATGGTGCATAATCTTGTTTTATGTGGGAGTTCTTAACATTGGATCTGTTTTGATTGGAGTATTGCTTTTTGTTTCCTTTTTGCTGTTATTTACACAGATCTAGATAGCGTACCTTTAGGTAAGTATGTTTAGCTTTCTGTGTACCCTACAGCTGCATGAGTTACTAATTGTTCATGTACACTAATTGTGGTACATCTTATGTTTAAAATTTTTATTGGCAGTTAATTGGTTTTTGCATGCTCTTTTTTGAAATGTATCCATGACCACAAACAACTAAGTCTTTTGTCTTTCCTATACATTCCTAATTTAAAAATATTAGATATTTAAAGAAGTAGGCTTTAATTAATTTTCTCTTTTATTTTTTGACCTCCAGCTGTGGCTCCAGTTTCATAAGCCCTTCTTTCTCTTTCTTGTAGGGAAAAAATGGAGTACCCATTTCTTTAATTTTTAAATATATCTGTTAACTTGCATTTGTTTTAACCTTATAATTAACTTTCCTTAGCATATATCTTTGGTATATATTTGATAGGGTCTCAACTATTCTTAATTTTTATAAAATTCAACACATATAATTTAATATAAATTGAATAAAACTATTCAAAGCATTTTATATGAACAGATTAAAACAATATTTGTAGTATTTTCATATTAGAATGGGCTTTAGAGATAAACAAGTACAGAAAGTTTCAAACTCTTTCTCTTGCCACTACAATACTCACATCAACTATATCCAGTCCTCTTAGTGATTATACACATGAAGGACCAGGAGTACCAGGGCAATTTTATTACTTTGGATTTTTTCTGAATGATTATTTTGGAACAGTTTTTATTTAATTAAAATTATTTCAAAATCTGATCTGAACTTTTCTTTTTCTAAGTACACAGCTGCCAAGAATTTTTATACTTAAAGGAAAGGAATGTAACTGAAAGAGTAAATCTACTTACCTGTCTGTGTCATTAGAATAAACATAATCTATTCATCTGAATTTGTTTTAAATAAGATGTTACAGAAATAAAATACATGAGCTATTTGATTTATTAGATGTTTATACCACGTGTTAATCTCAACATAGTATTTCCTTGAGATCAACTACATAATTTAGGTATAGAAAAGCTACTATTTTTAATCTGATCAAGCTATAACAAATATAAGTAGAAAAGGTAGGATTGGTTATCTCCTAATCAAGTCTGCCCAAATTCCTGGATTGTAACTAGAATTTTTTGGCATTCCACATGTTTTGAGGCACGTTTCTGCTCTTGCTGTTCTTCCTCCTCACTCTCCTGCTCCTTGTCTTTGTTCTTTGTGGCCCAGCCCATAATAATAGGTGAACTTTTTTTTAAGTCCATTGTCTCTTTTAACTTGGAAGAAAATGCACATGTCCTTCTTAATGTCCTTTTGTGCAGAAGATATTAAACTGATTATTTGATGGGCAGTGCTACTTTTTTATAGCTTTCAAACAATTTTCATTTATCTACGGTTGAAAAAGGGTCAGAACCAGAGAGTGGAAGCCCGTTCAGCTGATGTAATGTATGTCTCTGTGACTGAAGTCTGTGCTCTAGTTAGGGGCCGTAATCTAGCCTAGAGGTGCTTTGGAGGAAAAGCATGGAAAGAGGGAAAAAAAAATGGAAGTTTAAGTTCACAGAAGCTAGAGAACTGCACTTAACTGTAATTTTACCTCAAGCCTTGGGCTGAGTGCTAGGATCCAAGTAAGACACAAAGCCTTGCCCTCATTGACTTGATGCCTTGCTGAGGGTGACAGACCATGAAGAATAGGATACATTCAGTGAGGGCAGTGACTGAGATCTATAGTAGGGAGTTAATAGGAACTCAGAGTGGGGCCACCCAATAGGAAGGGAGTAGTTGATAAAAGCTTTTCGGAAGAGGTGATATTTGAGCTGAAACACAAAAGAAGAAAAAAGTTAGCTAGGCAAAAGATAGGTGGAAGAGGAAGAGAGAAGAGTCACTCCAGGTAATGACTAAACTAAAAGGCAGAGACTCAGCCACAGTATTGTACGCATGGAGCCTTCAGGCAGGTTCTTACCCTGAGCAACAAGTACATGGCCTAGAATGATGGAACATAAGGCTAGAAGGTGGGCCTTGCTAATGTTTGGGTACTTTGGTAGCCTTTGAAGAACATCTTTATTATCCTCTTCTTTTTTCCCTAACTATGTTAGGGTCCCTAAGATCTTCCGTACCTTTGGAGACTTGCTATGAGGACTCATGGGGCTCAGTGTATGGTTGTATTCATGGCAAAGATTCATGTAGGAAGGATACATAGCTGAATCATAAGACAGAAAAGAAACCACAGATGTAGTCCAGAGGAATCCATGTCTGGTTTTCCTTATGCTCTCTCCCTCCTGGGGAGATAACACAGAATGTTCCTTTCCCTTTGGAATGAAAATGCAGCAGCATGTGTACAACATTTTTGCCCAGGGAAGTCCATACACTCAGAACCTGAAGTTTTTCCTGGGGACTCGTCACGTATGTACTGTCTATGTAGTAGGTACCAGGACTCAAGACTCCCAGAAGGAAGGCAGGAGTTTAGCATAGACCATACAAACATTCTAAGTACCTTCAGTACCTTCAGTAGTTAACTAGTGACTGGGACACTCTGAGAGTCAAGTTTCCAGATGCCAGGCGAAGTCCAACTTACCAAGCAGGCCTTTCTTTCTTTCTTTTCTTTTCTTTTTTTTTTTTTTTAAAGATTTTATTTATTCATTTGACAGACAAAGATCGCAAGTAGGCAGAGAGGCAGGCAGAAAGAAAGAGGAGGAAGCAGGCTCCCCGCTGAGCCGAGAGCCCTATGTGGGGCTCGATCCCAGGACCCTGAGATCATGACCCAAGCCAAAGGCAGAGGCTTTAACCCACTGAGCCATCCAGGTGCCCGCAAGCAGGCCTTTCTAAGGATAGTGGTTTTGGGCTGCGATGCTAACCATTTTCTATGTACTATTTTTATTACTTTCCTTTTTTTTTAAACTTAAATACTTAAAAATACTTGGTTAACTTCCAGTGACATGAGACTGTGCAACTTTAACTGGTAAAGATGAGCTGAAAGGCATTAGGGAGTTGCAAGTCTCTTTGCCTTAAGCTTTAGTTCTTTGGTGATGAGAAAAGAAGCTGATAGTGGCCTGGATGTGTGTTCTCAGAGTTAAGAGTACAACAGTGGGGTGATGGTGTGACTGGTTGCCCAAAGACTGTAGTGCTCAGACCAAGTTCAGTCCTGAAGAGGACTTTGACTTGGTGACTTTCTGGGTGGGGGCCTCTCTCCTTTTGCCAGGTGGGTTATGTCAAACCATAATTATCTCTAATTATGCATACATGCATCAGCAGGAGTTGTGTTTTTACTAAGTACTCACATGATGTTTAACATACTAACTGGTTTCATACTAACTGGTTTCTACAAGAAAAATACTAGCCAATCTTAGCCCGCTTTTATAAATGGGAAAATGAAGACTAGTTTGTCATTTCTTTATAACCTCATGTTCTATATTATCAACGAAGGCAGTCACCTTGGCACTCAGTTATCCTGTCCCTGGAGCAAGCCCTTGAGCCTCCCTCTAATGGTGGGCTTTCAGATGCACACTGCCTTCAAGACCACAGTTTTCTTCACCCCAGAAAATAAATTCCCTTTGTGTGGGTCCTCGATGGACTCCATTTTAGATAATACTATCACGTATCAACTATTACTGAATTTCTAACGAAATATCTGGTAACCAGTGAAGAAGAAAGGGAGGATCCGAGAAAGGAATTAGTTGCCCGCATGTATAGAATTAAAAGTGAAAAGAGGAAGAATTGTACATATTTTTCATTAATATAAGTAATTTATAATGTTGTTACTTTTGTGGATTGGTTTTATAATAAAATGTGTATGTTTTAAAAACCTGCATCTATGTAGGGGCTCACTGACATTTTACATAGTTTGCTTTCAGTGGCTGTTTGATTTGTTGACTTTCTCCCAATTTCCTTGTTTGCTTTTTCTCCTCTCTTCTACCAGTCTGTTACAGTTGTTCTGAAATAGTGGTGATTTACTTGTATTCAGTTACAAAACTCTTGCATGCAAACCTACTGTTTTTGTCTTTTATGTACGTGTGAACGAGCTGCATGAGGATGTTTAATTTCTCGATACCTTCACACAGGCACACATGCTTACCCTCTACTTGAAAACAAAAATAAAAATAAAGGAAGATATTGAAGTCAGGGGCGTACTGATTAAAATATAGAAAGTATGTTTACATGTACATAGTTTTTGAAATTGGCTTACTACATTAAAAGGAGCTCATGCAACATTTATTTTAATTTTATATTTTACTCAGTGGTTTTTCATGTTTGGAGGGTTTGGCGTAAGTATATACTCTGAAAAATATACAGTTACACATACTCTGATAAATACATGATCTCATTTCCATCCTATGAATTTTGTTTTTCTATGTTTTATGATTTGAACTTATGATTTTTTTCTTATTTTTCTTATTTTTTTCTTATTTTCTCATTTTAGGACACATAATCAGAGGGGTTTCTTAGAAATATTTTTCTACATTTCTATTCAGATTCAGTTACTAAAACTGAACTGCCTATGTTGAAACATTGGGCTGATGTTTATTATGACATGGGGATTTTTATCATTCAGATTATGACATGTGGATAATACTTAGCTTTTGGACATTTGTTTTTGTTTTAGAAAATGTAGAGGATAGTACTGATGAAGAGGCACCTTTAAACAGCCCAGGATCGGAAGGAAGGTAAGAGAGCCCTTAGAAACTTAAAGATTTTACTTGTTTCTATAATGTTTTAAATACTTTTATCTTGTTGCTTCAAACAATTGCCATAAAACAACCAATTTGAACTTTATGGCTAAGTGAGTAGCATTAGAAACGGTATTATGGAAACCAATCTAAGTCATATTTAACCACCACAAATTTTAAAATAAAATTTACTGGGATATTTAAGGAAAGAAAATGAACTATTTTTTAATTAGTTCATTTTGATTTTAGATATTGTCTTTTCTTCCCCATAGACATGTAAGATGCTTTCTATGGTTATAATCCATAGAGGACATACAGTTCCCCTTTAATCTGTGGTTAATTCTTTATTTGGGTATAGCACACTATCTTCAGACCTTATGAAACTTTGTGGAGAAGTGAAACCTAAAAGCAAGGTAAGGAGAACTGAAAATAGCAGGTAAGCATCCTTTCCCACTGTTTTTAGTTATCACTATTAATCACATGAGTTTTAGGGGTGCCTGGGGGGCTCAGTTGGTTAAATGTGTGACTCTTGATTTTGGCTCAGGTCATGATCTCAGGGTCATGAGATCGAGCCCTGTGTCTGGCTCTGTGCTGGGTGTGGAGCCTACATAACATTTCCTCTCCCTCTGCCCCTCCACCCCACCTCCCCACCCCCTACGCTTGCGCATTCTCTCTCAAAAATAAACACACACATAGGCTTCAGACCCTTAGTAGGTTAGCAAATTGGCATACTTTTACCAGAGCTCCCCTGTATAAGAAATTTAGTTCTATAATTACCATATTCTCCTTCAGAAAAAAAGTATATTGAAACATTCTGCTTTTTGGAACTTGTGCTTCAGCACATTATGGCACTTTTTCTACTAGAGAAGACATGACTGTGGAGAGCAATTCTTTTTTTCTTCCAGGTTTTACCTAAAAGTTTTATTACCTGTTAAGGAAGTAATGTGCTAATTTATTGAAGTCACTGAAATTTCTTAGTAATATAGGAGATGATAGATGCCGTAGTGGCATACAGCATGAATTTGCAAAATTTGTAAATTAGCAGGAAATTTTTGAAATTTTAACATTCTAGAATGTTAAAATTCTAGATTGAGAGTTGGTAGCATTTGATAGATGAATTAATTAACCATCTTAAGATGTTTAAAAACAAAGAATTCTTGTAGTTCTTAGTAAATACTTGTTAAATGAGTGGGGAGAATCAGATCCTGAAAGAATAACACTGTGCAAATGCATTAGGACAGATTGAAGGACTGTACTGAACAGTCAGGTAATATAAATAAGTAATTTGGCTGGCTATAAAATAATGAGTAGAGGTCATTGTGATTCCCTAAAGAGGACAGGCCACTTCTAAGCAAATAACCACCACTTAACTCTGGCTTATTTTTGTCATGAGGAATATAGGCCTGAGACTACTAGGTACTGTTTTTTCCAAAGAAGCCTTAAATACAGATTTTTATGTAGGATTTACTTGTCTTTAAAGCACTGGTCTAGGGGCACCTGGGTGGGTCAGCGGGTTAAGCCTCTGCCTTCGGCTCAAGTCATGATCTCAGGGTCCTGGGATTGAGCCCCTCATTGGGCTCTCTGCTCAGCAGGGAGCCTGCTTCCTCCTCTCTCTCTCTGCCTCTCTGCTTCTTGTGATCTCTGTCTGTCAAATAAATAAATAAAAATCTTTAAAAAAAAATTAAAACACTGGTCAAGCCAATTAAAAAAAAAAAGTCTCCAGGCTTTATGTACGATCCTTGGCAACATGTGGTTTGTATTTTATTTTTCTAAGTGACTAAGCAGAAGTTACCCAAACTCAGAGAAAACATCCTAGTATGGTTTGGATTCCATCTTAAGTAGATGAGAGAATCTCTTAAGGTCCTGAATGTCTTTCAGGCTCCCTGAAAGCCTAGTTATTCATGCCCTGCTGAGATGCTGGAGAGGTGAGAAGTGGGGCCCTAAGTTCATCTGCTGAAGGAACCTCTGTGGTTAGGGATTCCTAAGAACATATTCGTTTCTGCCTTGGGCTATTGGCAGTGAGGAGAACTGACGAGGTAAAAAACTGGTTGGAAGGCTTTCCTTTTTCCCAGAAGTTTTCCGAGGTACTACCTGCTACTCCTTTTGAACCTCAATGATACCTTAAATGATCTCGTATCATCTATTTTTCATCACTGAAAAAGTAAAGTTGACTGTGTATGTTAAATAGGTATGTACCAGCACTGTGCTCAGTGCAGGGGATATAAAGTTGAATAGAACAGGGTGTTTGCTCTTTAGAGGCTTATAATCTGATAAACGCCTTGCTTATCCTTTGATGCCTTAGTGATAATAACAATTGAGCAACAACAGGATAGTCAGTTAGTTTTCACGGGCAGGAAAAGGACTGTGTAGAGTGAGTTTAGATTCTAGAAAAATAACCTTCCCCTGCCTCACCATGATGCAAGAGCTGGTGCAGGCTGGTGTTGAATTACTTAGCAAGCAGGTTAAAAACACAGCTAAGGCATCAGGAGGACAAGGTTGCAAATCTGAGAAGCAGATATAAAAAGCAGTATCAAAAATTTAAAACTAAAAGTGATAGTTAAAAAAGCATTTAAATGGAGGAATTTAGAATTTAGTTGAGCTTCCCTGCAGTTAACTTTTGGTTTAATTTCTTTCTTTTTTCTCTTATTTAAAAAATTCTATGTTGGGAGACCTGGCCATGAATGGCAGGGATAGCAGATATATTGGTGGCAAGTTGCTTATTTTTGAATCTGGCTTTGCCCCTTAATAGCTGTGTGACTTTGGGTCAATTATTTAGCTTCTCTGTGCCTTAGTTTCCTCATTGGGATAATGGTAGTACATACTAATATAATAAGGCATTTGATCAATGCCTGGCATACAGTAAGTACAATAGTAATGTTGGCTATTATTATGGCCTCTCAAGGTCTTATCTGGCTATAGCTCTGGCTTGTTTTACTATCTTACATGCTGTGTTTGATACACTTGCTAGGAAATGACATGCTCAATGTTTTTACCTATTTCAAACTAATATTAAATCTCTATTCCCTAATCATTTCTGCAAAAGTTTGCTCCTGATTGCTTTTCCTTCCATTCTCTGACTAGGCCCGAAGGAGAACCACCACTCAAATGGAATTGCTGTATGCAGATAGCAGTGAACTAGCTTCAGACACTAGTACAGGAGATGCCTCCTTGCCTGGCCCTCTTACACCTGTTGCAGAAGGGCAAGAGATTGGAATGAATACAGAGACAAGTGGTACTTCTGCTAGGGAAAAAGAGCTCCCTCCCCCATCTGGCTTCCCTTCTAAGATAGGCAGCATGTAAGTCTGGCCCAGCTACACTAACTTCCTTTGTTTTGGCTTTTCTTTTTTGTTTTCTTTCTTTTTTAATGTTTTATATGCATGTTGCTAATTTCTTATTTCTAGTTTAAAAAATTATGTAAATAAGATCTCTGATTTTCAAAAGGTTTTCTGTTAGGTTTATCTCCCCTAATTTTTTTGACATTTAAAATCATTTAAGATGAAATATTCTCTGTTCAGTTGCATTACTTGTTTCTAAGATTGAAGGTCATTCTTAAGGGTCAAGGCTGAGTTATGAATTACAAACAAAATTTATTTAGGAACATCGAATCAGGTATTTATGTCTATAAAACCACTATATAAAACAGAAGCTTTAAAGTCTCAGATTTGCTCTAAATTAATGTATTTTCTCGTTTTAAGTGTCTGGTCAGGATAGCAAACCTTTGCTAACCCTATAAAGAAAAAGAAGTATCAATTACAAGCAATCATTTTAAGCTTTCCTAATTTTTTGCCTTGAAGCACATTGCATTGCATGTCTGGGATAAAAGTATACACAAGATGTTTTTATTGGTATTATTAAAGATTTGCAGGAGAGAATATTCTCTCTCCCATTTATGATAATATGAACAAAAGACATTCTCTTCAAAACAAAACTTATTTAGAATTTTCACTGCTGTCTTGAGCACAAAGAGCTCTCTACCCGTAGTGTGTGTACACTATGTGTGTTTGTGTTTTTTGATAATTATATTAAAATTAGATCAGTCATTCACTGGTAAAGATTTTTAATGACTTTTTCCCCAGTAACCCTCACATATGATCTAGCAGATGATTTATGGAATGATTACATTACTGCGTTGAGGAATATTGACCAAAAAATGGCACATATTACAGGACTCAGCAAATAATAAAATATAACAAACTTTCCCCTTTGAGTATCTGTTTCCCATAACTCCCTTCTTTTTAAAAAACTTTTTAAAAACTTCTTTCATTTTGTGAAGATATTTCTGTCGTCTTCCATTCAGTAAGCCCATCTGCTACCTTTCCATCCAATTTAGTTTTAATGATGGCAGCTTTCTTGCATGTGCTTAATGTAGCCTATGTAATTAACTAAATTAACTATGGGATTTGCTGATATAGAATGCTAACCAGTATAGCTTATGGCTTCAGTGCTTTTTTGATAAGATGACTGTTGAAGAAATGCTTTTGGTGAAGGTAGTGATATAAATAGAATAGATTTTAGGAACAGATTTAAGTTGAGACTTTTGGGACTTCAAGACTAAATCTGTGGCCTGGAAACCACATTCAGGTAATACCTTCTTTTTGCCCTCCTCCCTTTTTTTCATTTTTAAAGTGTATCCTTATTGACAGGTTGGAGAATATATGTTTTGGACTCTGTCATTTCACATGATCTGTTTTCAGGTTTTCATAAATTCAGATGCTTGTGTCATCCTGTAAAAATTTAAGAGTTGGACATGGTTGGTGTGGTAACTCTTAGTAAGTCATTACTGCATGACTTACTGCATGATGTAAAATAATTTACTCAGGTGGCCTCTATGATTTAGCTTGATGAAGGGTTTTTGAAGTGTGATTTCTTTTGATTAGAAAAGTCAGGTACATGAAGTTTAAATATTTAGCTTTCACTTTCAAATGAGAATCATGTAAGCCCATTCTGATTCTGGTAATATTGCTTTATAATTCCTTAGTATGTTTTGTTATTAATATAACTAGCCTACAATAGCAAAAATTCATTTTTTAGTCAAAATTCATTACCATCATACACAAAAATAAGAGTTGTAAATTGTTAATTACATAGCCACTATTCAGCATTTAAAGTTAAGAATGTTTTTATTATTAAAATTTATATAGTTACTAATATCTAAATACTAGTTAGGTAAAATTATGGTGTTATTTGTGTGTCTGTTTTTGACTGTCTTCATATTAATTCATTAAATCTCATTGTTTTTCATATCCTAATATTCTAATATTTTTGTTTTTGTAAGACTATAAAGACAGCTTTTTTTCCATCTGAAATAATTCTAAGCAACGTAATTATCTGTGTTTCAAATAAACAATTGATTTGAGCTATTTGGCAGTCTAGGTTTGATATTTGTATTCAAAGATAATGGGTTTGCATATATTTAATAAGATTGCCAGTTTACAAATTAAACGTATAGGTGTCAGGCTTCTGTCAACTAATTACAAATGTAACATATTCCTTTCCTAGTTTTGTTTCTTGTTCCCAAGTAATAGTTTCTCAAGTTCGAGTTATTAATCTATTAAAATTTTTGGGTTGAATATCTGACAAAGTTGTATGTATATCTTTAAAATTTGATAGAGAGTCTTTTTCTCTTTTAGTTCCAGACAGTCATCTCTATCAGAAAAAAAACTACCAGAGCCGTCCCCTATAACCAGAAGAAAAGCATATGAAAAAGCAGAAAAATCAAAGTCCAAGGAACAAAAACAGTAAGTTATGCATACTTTCTATCAACTAGATTGCATAAAATGTCTATTGCACTTAAATGCTAAAGGACTATAGTCCTACAGTTTTCCAAGTGTAGGCTGGTTCTATGGTTATAACTGATTTGACTAATAAGACAATCAAGTCAGCTGTGGGCTTGGCTAAATGCCTTTTGGTCACAGACGACACCTGTAAAAATATTTGAACGCTTGCCCCAAATCATGTATCCTTATTTATTTTTCAATTATTTGTTCATATCATTGTAAAAGTTCATACACAGTTGAGATGAAGGTTAGTGAATCTGTATTTCAGATAGTCTTGTAGAAAAATTTGAAATTGCTCTTGACTGATCAAACTGCCACTGATTTTTACCTCTTTAAAGTAGCTGACAAAACTAGTGTTAGTCATAGGGTGTGTTAGTTGTACCATTCTCTTGCTGTTCTTTTATTTTTAAATTGTTTTTTGCTGAAATCTTTAAAAAAAACTTTGTGTGTTTTGTGAGGGTTATTTACTTAACAGCACATAATATAATCTGATGATCTACTTAACTGGACATTTGTCAATTGCAATATGACAACCTGTGGAAAGTTGAATGGAGGGGTGTGAGTCCCTTGTCACCTCTCTACCCTCTGCCACACCCACTGCTCCCTCAGGTCACCTGCGGTGCTGCGTGTGACTTGTAGAACCCTGACATGGTCTCGAGGGAGATTATCAGTGCCAGTCTACATTTAAATATTAGTAAAGCAAATTTTTTTAACATAAAAATAAACATAAAAAGGAGTTTTCATATATTTTCTGTACCCACGTGGACAATCTTATACCATCTCTCCCCTATGCCAACACAGTCTACTTGGACCCATGGTTTGGCTGACATGAATGTTATGGAAATTATCTTTCTAATCATCCTTGTTTCCTGAATTTAAAGATGTAATTCCCTGTTTCTACTGGATTGAATGTTTCAAGGGAGGTGGGGTTTGGAGCAAATAACTAGTATAAAAATAAAAGTATGTGAATCATTGAAAAAGCAAATTGCTCTTAAACACTCTGGCTCTCTTTCCCCATCTGTCAAGTGAGTAGCTTGGTTTTAACTCTAAAATAAATTTGGCTTGCTCTTTTTGTAACGACTTTAGATTTCAGCAGACTGAACGTTTTCTTTAGTGCCATCTTGTGGACAATGTAACACAATCCAGTGAAAAAGGTTTTTTGTTTGTTTTTAGTGGTTCAGTGTTGTATTTTATCTTACAAAAAAAGGAAGAGAAAGGATGGAAGGAATTCTTTAATGTAAAGCTTTTTTTTTTTTAAGCATATTTCTTATAACATTCCTAACAAATAATAACCAATTAAAGCCACCTATTTTAATGTTCTTTTTTTCTTGTAGCTCAGATTCTGGAACTTCAGAGGCTAGTCTTTCACCTCCTTCTTCCCCACCAAGCCGGCCCCGTAATGAACTGAATGTTTTTAACCGTCTTACTGTTTCTCAGGGAAACACATCCGTTCAGCAGGATAAGTAAGTCTTTATGGAAAAGAGCCCCTCTGTTTATTACAGTATTCTGAACCTTTCAGTACAGTCTGTAGAGAACATTTAGCCATCTCTGTGTGGGAGAGGAGGTCTGACTTGTGAACTCTTGCCATATTTGATACGTTTCTCTAATGGGAAATGAAGCACAGAGAAAAGATGAGAGAAAATTATTTTCCTGCTGAACATTATTCCCTGTTGTAGATTTGCATAGCTATACTTTCAGCACTTGTCTTGCCTTTTCTTTTCTAAGTAAATTAGAATCGAAATATCTTTGAGGCCACTTGAAATTTACATTTCTTGGGATTCTTCAGCTTCTCTGAACCCACAAAAGCCTCTAATCCAGATAGCTTGAGTTGAAAAGAGGTAAATAATTTTACATTCTGTGCATATAACAGCTTACAAAGACCATTGTCATATGTTGTTACCATTTGCTTGTTTGACACAAATCCATCACAAAACTTTAGTAATAAAATAAAAGAATAAAAGACAGTTCCTTTATAGGTGGAGGGGGTTAGGACTGAAAGTGGGTTGTGGAGGAAGAGAAGTTAGAGGTGTGTGAGAAATACAATTTGCCTTAAATTTGAAGTGAAAAAACGTTTCCACGTTAAGCCAGAATCTCTCTTGCAAGAATTCAGTACTAACAATCCCGCCGTAAGATATTTATTAACTCTGACTTACCTGCTTTGATTTTTAATGGTAACATTGTGGATGTATGTATTTCATATTCAGTTTCCCACCCCTATTATTTGTTTTCTATGCTTTAATCTCCCTGTGTACATCAACAGCTTCTGAGATTTATAAGATGTTGTTTAAAATCTGCCTGGCATGTTTAGATCATGCTTGATGGCTCTGTAGATTTAGAGAAGCACACATTTTGAAAGAATTTTTTATCTGCTTAACTTGTAGATGAAGTTCTTGATTAGATTTTAATATAGTTTAATCAGTAGATGACATGTTCTTTAAAATAACCTAGATAGATGAATATCATGTGTTATTGAAAAAACCTCTTTATCATTGTTAAGTCACAGCTCCCATTTAATTGAGAAAACAGTAGAAGAACATTAGGAATGTCTTTGGGAAGTCTATTTTCACTAGTGATAAGAATGACTAAATTTTGTCTGCCTTACATTCAACATTCACAGGCATAACGTTTTCCATCAGTCTTTTGATAATTTTAACAATCTAGTCATAGTTTTATACTTTCTACAGACATATTTTATAAGCTACCAATTTGACTCTGTCATCATCTCTATAAGTTTTATACTTTCTACAGACATATTTTATAAGCTACCAATTTGACTCTGTCATCATCTCTATAAGCTAAAACTCAGAATAACAGACTACACGTTCAAAGACTCACCTACCTTTTGAATCATTTTCTTTCAAACTCTTTTTTGAAAGTAGCATATTTCAGTAGAAGCAGATCCCACATATTGTTTCTGGTTATAGTCCTTGTCAGCATTCACTGTCCTCCTTGCCAAGCCTATTGTACAAACTGGATAGATTTTCACGATAATCAGACTTATTGCCAGTCTTGGAAGTTTCAGGGTAGGACTGACAGGAGTGGCTCACCTATTTTTAAAATCCTACTAAAGTCCTGTGTTACTGAGGGATTCCCTTGTCAGGAGAACTCCCATGTTTTTGAGATAAGTTAAAGTCAAAATTATTGCTTTTTGGGTAATTTGCTTTGCATGTAAACATATAAAATGTATTTGTACAACTTCCACATTAAAATCTAAATCCAAAGTAATTATCAAGATGGATAAAATTCATTAATAGCTGTTTAAATGAGGAAAAATTTCTAGTACTAATCAAATTAAATAGGAAGAAACTTGAAGTGATGTTTTTACTTACTCGATATTGTTCCTCTTCAGGGCCTAAATTTTAGAAGTGAAGATTAATAGGTTTTCTGTAGATCACTAAGAGCAAGTTTTTGTCCTCAAAGTCTTAGTAGATACATAAGAATAATATATTTTACCAAATGTAGCTGTACATTGAATTTGCAGATATCCAGTGCAAATAGAAAAGTAGGGCATTCGCTATAAAGGAAATGTTTGCTATATTTCTTTTATTCACACTGTTGGTTTTCAGTTCAATCTCAGTGTCTTTACCTATTGACCTCTGTGTTCTTTCTCCTCATAATTCTAACTCTTTCACTGTAGGTCTGATGAAAGTGATTCCTCTCTGTCGGAGGTACACAGGTACTTTCTATCTTTCCTACATTCTGGCATTTCATTGATATTCTAAGATGCCTTCCTAGAAACTATCAGCATATCTCACTTTTGTATGCGTAACTTGTTGTAAACCATATAAACACACTAATATTTTTAAACATATTAATTTTAGTATGTTTTTGTCATACCTTTTAGACAAAGCAGTGGCAAACTTTTTTTTTGTATAATAGCACAGAAGGTTGTGATGTTTGTTTTCTATGAATCTTTTATCTGAAAGAAATTAAGTTTTATGAATATTGATTTCATTGTTCCTCAGTGATTAAATGTTTTTAATCCTTCAAAGTGTGGGAGGTAAATAAGGTATTTTTTGGTTGGTTTACTGATTATAAGTAAAAAGTTTATGGAAGGTTTTGTGAAAACCTGAAAAAAAGATAGGCTGGGGGGAAAAGATATTCTGATACCTAAAATATAAGAAGAAATAGAAAGTAAAGGAGTTTTTCTAAAACAATAAATATTTTCTACTGATAGATGCTGTTTTAAGAATAACAATGTTGAATTTTTTCATGTTCTGGGTTTTTTTTTTTTTTTTTTTGGACCCTTAATTTCTCTCTATCATTTCCTCTTTCCACTTATCATTTTGTCTCCTCTCTTTTTGCACTTGTTTCCCCTGTTTATGGCCATTTTGCCGATCATCAGTAGATCCTCCAGAAGGTAGGCAGAGGAAATTAATCTCATTTATAATATTACAAGATTTTACTGATTTGCATGGAAAAAAATAAACATTTTTTTTCCTTTAGACCAGTTTGTTGTACAACTTTGCAATATTGGACCTTAAACAATTTTTAAGTTGATTTCTGAATTTTAGAATGTGAACAGATTAATTTTAATATTGAAAGAAATACCATACATGTATGTTTTCAATTTCTGTATTTTAAAAATTGTCTTTGGTGTAAGGTAATCTCTATAAAATATTAGTCATAATGTGAATATTGGAGAGTATTTTTCAGTATCTTAGCAAAATGCTATATTTAATGTTGAGATTATTTTTCTTTAGAAGTCTGAATAATCAAGGATATTAAAATACATAAAAATGAAAAAGAGGTATCTCCCAGTGGCAATGCCTTACACAAGTCACTGGAGGCAAATATTCACTTAGTAATATTACAACCTTTGACGTCACAGACTATTATGTCTTAGACTGTTAACCTGAGTTTTTTTCTTTATGATCAGCTCGTTGGAATATATATGCATATTTTCTGTTTGAGAGGTAATGGTAGCAGTTGACTGTGTGTTAGATCACCCTCTTGAACATATGAAGCTAATTCTATGGCTTCGGTTCATAGATGTGACCTCACATCAACAGGATTTCAAAATGGAGATTCAGACTTTTGGGGGAGGTTTGGCTTCCATTTCGGTTTTAATTTGGTTAACTTCTTAGATTACAAACAATTACTGAGCACTAAGTTCAAGAATCTCCATTGACACTTATCTGCAAATACTACTTTGGACTTTGTAATTATATATCCAGTGATAATAATTTCTGATGTCACTTCTAGTGATGATGAACAACTTCCACATTTTGAAATCATTATAACTAGACCTTAAAGTTTGTTTGTTTTTTCAGTCCTGAGGTTAAATTTACATTTTTATTCATCAGTCCTCCTAGGCTCTGCCAGAATTAATCTTCTGGGATTAATTAATTGAATTAATCCACATACATTTTTTTGTGTGTATATGACTTTAAATATTCAGCCCTTAACCTGCTCTTGTATGCTCTCTCCAATGAATATTTTCTTATCAGCTCAGTAGGTTTACTTTCATCTTCTGCTCCTTATATGATGTAGTCTGTAGATCCTTCGTTCTGCTTCCTCTGCTTTGGAAAGTCTCCGGTTTTTCAGTGTTCCTAAAAGTCTAGCATCTAGAACTCAACCTCCTTCCAGATGTGGTCTTGGCAGAATATAGTAGTTCTATTACATTCTTTCTCTTGATATAGTTACTTCTATTGAACAAGTTATTGAAAGTGTTGGTAGAGGAACCATAAATTGTTGATTCATTGATCTTGTATTCAATTAAAAAATCTCTTTAGCTATTTATGTATTTATTTTGATTTATTTAAACTAAAATAAACACAGAAAACAATTCAGTCATTTCTCCTATCCCCTACCCTGCCACCCCTCACACCCCACCCCCCGGCAATTGCCAGTCTCTTCTCTGTGTCTGTGAGCTTTTTTTAAAAAAAGATTTTATTCATTTATTTGACAGAGATCACAGGTAGGCAGAGAGGCAGGCAGAGAGAGAGGAAGGGAAGCAGGCTCCCTGCTGAGCAGAGAGCCTGATGTGGGGCTCTATCCCAGGACCCTGAGATCATCTGAACCGAAGGCAGAGGCTTTAACCCACTAAGCCACTCAGGTGCCCTGTGAGCGTTTTTTAAATACATATTTTTTTAGATTGCACGTATAAAGGAGTTATATGGCATTTTTCTTTCTCTGTCTTATTTCACTTAGCATAAGGACCTCTTTAGCTTTTTAAATCTAGGCTACTACTTTTTTTTTTTTTTTAAAGATTTTATTTGTTTAGGGGTACCTGGGTGGCTCAGTGGGTTAAAGCCTTGTGATCTCTGTCTGTCAAATAAATAAATAAAATCTTAAAAAAAAAAAAGATTTTATTTGTCTATTTGAGAGAGAGAGCACACAAATAGAAGAGGCAAGCAGACTCTGGATTGAGCACAGAGCCCCACATGGGGCTCGATCCCAAGACCCTGGGATCATGACCTGAGCCAAAGGTAGATGCTTAGCCAACTGAGTCACCCAAGCACCCCTAAATCTAAGCTACTATTAAGTGTTTTCTTACTTGGAGCATTCTGTTCTATATTCTACATTTTAAATTTTATCTTTAAATTATATCCAGTGATTATTTTAGTGTTAAGTAGGTACTTAAAGTAAATAAATTTTGTTTGTTGTTTTCTTAGACAATGCAATACAGTATCTAGCTCTTTAACATATCAGTGTAGTAAATTTGCCATCTCTGTCTTTAGTGCTAGGGAAACATTCACTAGATATTGAAAATGTCCTTCCAGATTGACGGGAACATTGACTGCTTAGGTATGCCTCTTCAACCACTGATGGAACGTCCTTGCTATAACAGTTCTGTACTTACCTACCATATCCACAAGGATATCATTTGGAAAACTTATTGTATGGATATTTTTGAAGTTAACATGTAATGTGAATATGACATCCCCTTAATTTGCTATTAAGCCTACAAAGAACTTCCTCTGTGACATTAGTGTTATCTCTTAACTGCTGAACATTTATTTTTAAGTGTTTATAATGATTTGTTTAATACTTTCCTTTATGAGACTCCACAAGAAGTTTTACCCATCTATAATTTCTGAAATCCCCTATTTCCCTCTGCTTTTTAGAAATTTGCGTCTCCATGTTTTGTCCCCTTTATCAGTGTTAGTGACCCAACAATGATTTTTACGTCCACAATGGTATATCCTTTTAAAAATCTGTGATATAATGACTTAAAAACAAAAATACTTAAATTCATTGGATAACTCTCTATTGTCAGTTCTAACTTATCTTGGGCTTACATTTCTTCTTAATCATTTCTGCCCATTACATATTGAAGATTGTTCTTTTTCATTAAGAAGATAGAAGGGCCCCTGGTGGCTCAGTTGGTTAAACATCCAACTCTTGATTTGGGCTCAGATCATGATCTCAGGGTTGGGAGACTGAACCCCACGTTGGGCTCCACACTGGGCATAGAGCCTGCTTAAGATTATCCCTCTCCTCTCTGATTTGCCCCCCACCAAAGAATATAGAAATGTGTTTTTTTTAAATCCCTGTTATTTGTTTTGATATTATTGCCATCTGTCTTGTATATAGCAGACATGATTCAACATAACTTTTCTTCCTGCTGTGAGCAATGATACATGGTCTTAGTCTTCTGGACACAACTATTTCAATTCAGATCCTGTCTTAAATTCCTATATATTTCCATGTATGTAGTCTAATGGCATAAAGCAGAAATATTAAAAATATTTTAATATTAAAAATTAAATTAAATTTTAAAGTTAAAAATATTAAGCTTATGAGAAAGCTCTCTAAGGAGCCTCACTGTACTTTTAAAGTTTCTTTTTTTTTTAATCTTCTTTGAGACCGTTAGAGTTTTGTCTTTAATTTCTTGATAGTTTGGGGCTACTCTTGCTTTAGAATTTCTGTGTACGCTATCATTCCTATCTCTTTTCAAATTCATTTGAAATTTTTTTTTTCAGTATTTTAGGTGATATGTGTTGTACTTTTTCCAGAATGTTCTTTTTGACTTAGAGTCACATTCCAGCGTGACAAAGTGTCACACTTTCCAGTTGTCCATCATTTATCCTTTCTTATTTGTCAGAATTTACTATAATCAACTAGCTCCCAGTATTGCTACATTAAACTTTCGGGAGAAGGACTTGTTAGTGAGAAAGTCTCATGGACTGTGGGCTTTGCTCTTTGTAGAACGCACCTGTTGGCTGATGCCTGATTAGTTGATAGACTCCATCACTACTATTATGCTTTCACGTTTTGTCTCTGTGTCCTTTTCCTTTAAAAAGAGATAAGGGAGCAGTCTGAATTCTATTAATTACTTAGAAAGACTTTTTAAAGTCAGGGGGGAAATACAGTCAGTCCCATGATAGAGTTACTGAAGTAAGTCTTGTTCTTTCCCACATCTCAGGGGCATAATCAACCCATTTCCTGCTTCAAAAGGAATCAGAACTTCTCCACTGCAGTGTCTTCACATCGCTGAAGGGCACACAAAAGCTGTGCTCTGTGTGGATTCTACTGATGATCTTCTCTTCACTGGATCAAAAGGTGCCAGTAACTGCTTCATGGGGATAGTTAGCAGATTTTTTAAAAGATGATTACATTTTTAACAGGCTTTAAAAAAAACAGTCAAACTGCTTAAGACCCATAAGAACCTGATAGATAATCTGGTTCACCTCCTGAATTATATAAAATCATGACATAGTTGGGAAGAAAGTAAGACCTCTGTTGATGTTATATGAATAAAATGTTGGGAGGATACATCACCCTTCAGTAACTGAGTACTTAATGCATGCAGGGTGCTAAACTTAGAAATCCAGGTCATACAAAAATTGACAAAGGTCATTACAATGTACACCGTGGGTAAAGAGAATCAGATATAGCAACCACCATTTTTTGAGCACTTAACTATATGTCAGAGACTATGCTAAACACTATCCAGATTACATCTCATTTAATTCTTATGGTAACCCTAGGGAAATGCATGTCACATCCTAATTTTACAGATAAAGAAACTGAGGATTCGAGAAATGAAATAATGTTCCCAGGTAAACTTAGTAGTAAGTGGAAGAACCACGATTGGAAACCCATGTCTACTCATCTCCAAACCTGTGGTCTTAACCCTTTTGGTATAATTGCAGGCAACTAGAGATCAACTGTAAATACTTGAAGAATTAAGGACTAAGGACTAAGAGTTTTGGGGTTTCAGAAAAGTGAGCTGTTATGCCAGCCTGTGAGAAATAAGCAGGGCTTTCCCATGGAGATATTTAGGATGAATCTTATAGGATGGTTTGGATAGTGACAGGTAATGACTGACAACCAAGATAATGGAACAACATAAACAGAGACATAGAGCTTAAAGTGGGGTATGTTTGGAAACTAAATCCAATTGGATTGAAAAGTAGAATGCTGTTGACCTTCGACAGCATGGGGGTTAGGAGTGTGGACCCCTGCATAGTCGAAAATCTGTATATAGGGGCGACTGGGTAGCTTAGTTGGTTAAGCCTCTGCCTTCAGCTCAGGTCATGATCCCAGGGTTGTGGGATCAAGCCCCATATCTGACTCTCTGTTCAGCAGGAGCCTGCTTCTCCCTTTCCCTGTCACTTCCCTTGCTTGTACTCTGTCAAATAAATAAAATCTTAAAAAAAGAAAATCTGCATATAATTTTTGACTTCCCCAAAGCTGAACTAGAAATAGCTTTCCTGACAAAGTGAACTATTAATAGCCTTACCAATAATATAGTCCATTAACACATATCATATATGTTATAAGTATTACATACTGTGTTCTTATAATAAAGTAAGCTGGAGAAAAAATATTACTAAGAAAATCATAAGGAAGAAAAATACATTTTTAGTACTGTACGACTGTACTATATCAAAAAATTTGCATATAAGTAGACCCATCCAAACCCATGTTGTTCAAGGGTCAACTGTATTTTTAAGATAAGTGATGAGCAGTAGAGCTAGAAAGGTAGAAAGGTAGCATGTACAGAAATTTGGGGAGCTAGTGAAAGTTTTTTAGCATTGAGGGACATTAAAGGACTTGGTTTAATCAAGGAGCATTTATTGCTCATTGTATATAATGGAATATAACAGTCTAGCTAGAATATAGGATTTATGAATGACAAGCCATCCAATATCCAATTAAAGAATCTACACTGTGAAAATGTACTTTTTAAATTCAAATTACATTTATCTCCAGGATAATTATGTATTTGACATGTCAAAAAAACCCCAAAATAATTAGTTTATAATTATGTTTTGTGCTCAAAAATAAACTCCATCAATCAGTGACACTGGAAAAGAAAAGGGTAAGTGTGGAGTGCTTTGAGGAGATAGGAGTAATCAAAGCAGAATATTTCAAAGAGGCTGATTTGGGAATGCCATTTTAAATCTAGAGGCAATTTGAGGCAAGATTCTTGTGGTACAACTATTATTAAATTTTATATCATTTTTTTAAAATACCACATAATACATATACCAGACATCCTTGGCTTTCATTCAATCATTTATATGTACTTTACCCTTGAACCTGAAGCAGAGGGTCAAGGGTGGAGGTAGGATGTCTGTTCCAGGTTAGTGGAATAATTACTTTTTTCTTATTTCATTTCATTTTCATAGGAGAAAAACTGTTTACATAATTTTTATTGTTAAGAGAACCTAATGTAGTTCATATTGATAGTATTTTTCTTTTCTTGTTTGTTGTAGATCGTACTTGTAAAGTATGGAATCTGGTGACTGGGCAGGAGATAATGTCATTGGGGGGTCATCCCAACAACGTTGTGTCTGTAAAATACTGTAATTATACAAGTTTGGTCTTCACTGTGTCCACATCTTATATTAAGGTGTGGGATATCAGAGATTCGGCAAAGTGCATTCGAACACTGACGTAAGTAATTTAAAGACAAATAGCATAAGGGACAAATAGTTCATATGTACAACATATATGAAAAGTTAGGACTGTGAATGTACTTTTATTTATTTATACCTGTCTGCTTCCAAAAGGATGATGTTAAAGTAAGAATGTGGATAATATAAGGGGGAGAAACTATTGAGAAAATATAAGAGCCTGGTAGAAATGTAAGGAGGAGGGAAGATGGGGGAAGAGTAGGAGACCTCGATCTATCTGGTCCCTTGAATTTAGCTAGGTATCTATCAAGTCATTCTGAACACCTGTGAATTCAACCTGAGATCTAAGAAAAGAATTGCAGCAATTCTACAAATAGAAAAGCAACCACTTTTTGCAAGGTAGGAGGTGTGGAGAAGTGAATCTGAGGGGAAATATCAGAAGATAAACCACAGTGAGCCTCCATAAACCAGCTACAGGGCACACAAAGTCAGAATATTTAGAAGTCTGCTTCCCTGAGTGATGTCCTAGCCCAAAAGATGCTCAGGTGGTGAAGTTGGGCAGAATCCTATGTGGGACAGTGTGGTCTCAGGATCCCTGGGGTCATAGAAAGAGTGAAGGTGCCTGAGTTGGCAGAATTTCCATGCACTGCGGCAGAGAAGCTAGCAACAGTGGGGAAGCCCAGGAGCAGGCTTTCCACTGAGTTTGCCATAAACTGCGAACCACAGCACAATCGAGTGACCACTCTTCTAGAAGGGGCCCTGCAAGTGGCAGAAACTGAGTGACCCTCCTTTTTCCCCTAGGAGGACCTATGAGGGTATGCAACACAGAAACCTGCAGAGTTTGATGCACACAAAAGTGACTGACTGCTTTTCTCTGAGGGTTCACTGACAAGTGGGGGGCCATGATCTTTCAGCTTCAGGGACTGGAGATCAGGGTCCTGCCATTTTTATTTTCATCTGCTAAAGTGGTACAGAAAGCTGTCAGAGAACAAAAGACACATAGAGCAGCCTGAAGCAGCTTACACTGAGCCCAGACCCCTGGCCAGGGTGGTGCAACTCTGCCCAGGCAAAGACACCTGAGAAGCAATGCAGCAGGCCCCTCCCCCAGAAGACTAGCAGGAACAACAGGCTAAAAACAAGTTTATGGATCACACAGAACTGGAAAACTTTAGTACTAGGGGAAAATAGTATTTAGAATTCGAGGTCTTTGAACTTGGCCACAACAAATTTTTGCAAGACTCATCTCTAAAGGCAAGGGAATCAAAAGCAAAAATGAACTATTGGGACTTCAACAAGATAAAAAGCTTCTGCACAGCAAAGGAAATAGTCAACAAAAAAAAGTCAGCCTACAGAATGAAAGAAGATATTTGCAAATGACATACCAGATAAAGGCTAGTATCTAAGATCTGTAAAGAACTTACCAAACTCAACACCCCAAAAACCAATAATCCAGTGAAGAAATGGCCAGAAGACATGAACAAACATTTCTATAAAGAAGATATACAAATGGCCAACAAACACAGGAAAAATTGATCAACATCACTTGGCATTAGGGAAATACAAGTCAAAACCACAATAAGATACTACCTCACACCAGTCAGAAAGGCTATAATTAACAAATCAGGAAACAACCAATGTTGGTGAGGATGCAAAAAAAGGGGAACCCTCCTTTACTGTCGGTGGGAATGCAAGCTAGTGCAGCCGCTCTGGAAGACAGTATGGAGGTTCCTCAAGATGTTAAAAATAGAACTATCCTATGACCCAGCAATTGTACTACTGGGTATTTACCCTAATGATACAAATGTAATGATCTGAAGGGGCACATACACTCCAGTGTTTATAGCAGCAATGTCCACAATAGCCAAACTATGGAAAGAATTGAGATGTCCATTGACACATGAATGGATAAAGAAGATGTGGTCCATGTATATGATGCAATATTGTCAGCCATCAGAAAGGATGAATACTTACCATTTACATAGACATGGGTGGAACTAGATAGTATTATGCTGAGCAAAATAGGTCAGTCAAAGAAAGACAGTTATCATATGGTTTCACTCATGTGGAATATAAGATATAAGAAACAGTGCAGAGGATCATAGGGGAAGTGAGGGCCAACTGAATGCGAAGTGATAGGGAGACAAACCATGAGAGACTCTTAACTGTAGGAAATAAACTGAGGGTTGCTGGAGGCAGGGGGTGGGGGGAGAGATGGGATAATTGGGTGACGGGCATTAAGGAGGGCATGTGATGTGATGAACGCTGGGTGTTGAATGCAACTGATGAATTATTGACCTCTACATCTAAAACTAATAATGTAACATATGTTGGCTAATTGAATTTAAATAAAAAAGAGAGCCTGGTATTAAGTAGGAAAGAATGAATTATATTTGGTCTGTGACTAAGTGTACATTTCATATTTCCTCCCTCCTAAGTACTAAGGTATTACAGATTCATAGTATTTATTACTTGATGTAGTTAAATGATTTACATTTCTTGTTTCAAATGAATACCAGTCCTTGGAAAAATGGCTAATATCACCATAGTAGACAGTTAAGAAGTACGTGTAGCCTTTAATTAGCAGGTATTGAATAATTGAGAGTTTTTGTTTGTTTGTTTTAGGACCTACTGCTTTTGTGTGAACACCAGTTTCATAACTGTGGGTTAGGTTGGACAATTGGAGGATGAGTTGGTCTTCTGTGTTATCATATATGTCTTTTAAATATAGAGAAAATAATGATTCTTCTTGCTATAAGATGTATAAACTGTTTTACATAATTAAAACAGGTGAACTCTTGTTCTAAATAAGCAAAGGGAACATAGGAAAGATTATGTTTTATAATTCATAGAGTAAGGATTATTAACATAAGTCCTAGTTTGTATTTTGAGAACTACTCATTATTTACTGTACTGAATATAAGTCTCTTAATGGAAATTTTATAGAAAAAGGAACACTATATCTTAAAAATCTGCCAGTCCAGCTGACTCACTGAAGTCAAATTTAAAATAATTAATTATAACTTGATATTTTGGATGTTAACTGAAAAAATGTTTCAAATTTTAAGAATGTATTTATCACTTAGAATTTATTCGAGGAAATAGAAATAAGTTATGTTTAAGTCTCTAACACATGGTAAATACTCCATGTATGACTGAGTTAGAGTAAACTAAAACTGAAAATGCCTTGAAAAATCCTCAGTGTCTTTAATTCAAAGGGCAATTCTTATGGACAAAAAGGGGTATTGGAAGGCCTGGCTCCTCAGGGGGCTTCTGGAAGCTGCAGAAAAAAGAATTACCTTTGTAGCACTCTATCATTTGTTGAGTCTTTTTTTTTTTTTTTTTTTTAAGTGTTTGACATTTAATGTTTTTGAATGATGTTCTGGTCATCCCTAACTCAGGGCCTGGAATTCCTAGCGTTATATGAGACTTACAAATTAAGAATTTTAAGCCACATCATCTTGTTTTAGTCATTCATTTATTCAGTTCCTCATTAAATGTGTTTATAAGTGCCAGGTATGTGTGTGTGAGGTTCTGTGTTCCTGTTCTGTGTATGGTTGACATAGTGACCAAAGGACACAGAGCTTGTTGTGCCTACAGCCAGTTTCCTAGGAATTCAAGGAACCCTAAGCTGAACTCTTGCCAGTTTCCTAGGAATTCAAGGAACCCTAAGCTGAACTCTTGCCCAGAAATGTGACTTTTTCCCTTTGTTTTGTCTCTGTTAAGATCTTCAGGTCAAGTTACTCTTGGAGATGCCTGTTCTGCAAGTACCAGCCGGACAGTAGCTATTCCTTCTGGAGAAAACCAGATAAATCAAATTGCTCTAAACCCAACTGGCACTTTCCTCTATGCAGCTTCTGGAAATGCTGTCAGAATGTGGGATCTTAAAAGGTAGAATTTTTAAGGAAATAATACATTGGTGAATATGAAGTCTAATTCTTATAACCCCAGAAGTTAATATAAAATCATAGGCTTTTCTCTTTGGCCCAATACCCTTAAATATCTCTTCTGTCCTCATTAGCAAGCTCACAATTTTCCTTTCTTTTAATCTCCATTGATTTAAAAAAAAAAAAAGTATATGAGGGAAAATAGCCTTTCTTAATAATTGTCTACAATTTGTGTTCTTTATTAGGAAGAGATCAAGATTCTCATTCTAGTTCTACCAGGACCTTTGAAAGAGTTATTTTGGGGGCAGCATCACTTAAACATCTTGTATGTCAGAATTTTTAGTTTATAAATCTAATTTTAAAAATTTGGGCATAAATCCTTATAGGGTTTTTGT
Organism: Mustela erminea; assembly: GCF_009829155.1. Lineage (NCBI taxonomy): Eukaryota > Metazoa > Chordata > Mammalia > Carnivora > Mustelidae > Mustela > Mustela erminea. The sequence goes on along the minus strand of NC_045619.1, from coordinate 75,557,488 downwards.
GAATATAAAATAAATAGAAAAGATAAAGTATTAAGATCAAAATGGGTAAAAAAATGATAAGTTGAAATTTAAAGCATTACATCTCTGATTTTGTTTTTATTTGCCATGAAATATGGGCTTTTATCTTTCAGTTGAGTGTTTTTTTAGCTTCTTTTCTAGTTCTTAAAATTTTGGTAGTAAGGGAATATTTATTTATTAGTTAAGTATTTTTTCATCATCAATTCTGGGAGGGAGTGCACCAAGACCGTGGTGGGTGCTGGGAATAAAGTCTGAGCAAGACAAATGTGGTATCTACTTTCTTAGGGCTCCTGTTGTAATGGAGGATAATGGTCACTAAACAGGCAATTACAGGATATTGAGTGACGGATATTTTGGAAACTGAAAATAACTAGTTATAACTTGTAACATTTTAACACATGACTGAGAAGGTTTAATAGAGAAAATATACAAGTAAATAGATGAGAGAGAAAGAGAAGAAACATAGTCCTGAGTACTCCTCTTTAGAAATAGAATGTAGAAAATTGAACACAGTGCTTGTTTAAGAAAATGAGAAAACAGGTGAGTACTTGGTTCATTCCTGAAGGTGTTAAAACTTGACTCATGGAGCACCATGGAGGAAGACCCTCAAAGTCCTGACATGAGGCAGAAAAGATACCAGCTTTTGAAAATATTTACACTTTCTATTTTTGCTGAAAAGTTAGCTCTTTTGAAACCTGCTTGATTTCAGCAACATGATTACATGTATATTTATTGTAACAAAGTAACTAAGAGAATAGTCTTCAAAAAACTAACATTTTACAAGTTAAATATATCTGTATATTCTAGCAGCTTGATTGAGGTCGGACTGTGAGACAAAGGTTCATTGTAACCCCCTGACAATTGTTGTCATACATTTTTCTACCAGTTAGCTATATATCCTGATCATTTTCAATCTTTATGATAACTGATGAAATAGACCGCCTACTTTCTGATACACATATACACATATTTGTATATGTAGGTGTATATATGAGTGTGTGTACATATGTATATTATGGGTGTACATACATGTGTATGTGTATATGTGAGAATACATGTGTTTTTTATAAAGTAATCCTTTTCCATGTTATTATTGATTGTATAGTTACATAAGTGATAACAGTTGTTGTAATCAAATTCCAAATTGGACCTCGGTCATATATTTATAACATATTTGGACATTTAAGAGATTAAGGTTTACCTTGACTGGGTTGGATTTAAAATTAGTCTTTAGCAAGTTTCGCTGCATTTTTGTTTACTGTCTGAATGACATTAGTCACTTTGGACTAACTTATTTAGGACTCCTCACACTTCAATCATAGAATAGGTTAGTTTGTCATTTTTGGACTGAATTTAAGGAGAGTTGCAAAGAGGTGGAGCTAAAGTAAAAAAGAAAATTAGTCAACAGTTTCATCAAAGAATATAGGTCATTTATGTGGAGGCTTAGCCTCAGCACATTAAGAAATATTTTCAAACAAAATTATTTTCTTTCTTTTTAAAGGTTTCAGTCTACAGGAAAGTTAACAGGACACCTAGGCCCTGTTATGTGCCTTACCGTAGATCAGATTTCTAACGGACAAGATCTAATCGTCACTGGCTCCAAGGATCATTACATCAAAGTGTGTATGACAGAGTTGAAGTATATCCTCTTATTAAGTGATAGTTTTGAAGTATTCAGATGCACCTGGAACCCTTTTCTTTTAATCAGTTTTCTTTTTTTCCATTTCTGTCCTTTACTTTTTCTTGGTGATCTTTTCCTCACTCATAGTTTCTGATTTTATTTGTTTTATTATTCAATCATGTATTCTCATTTTTCATAGAAGATAGGGATTTTAAAGATCTTTGTCTCAGTCATTCAACTAATACATAAGTCTCACTGTCACCATCTTTTATAACTGATTTTATTATGGTCTTTGGATCTTATGAAATTAGCAGATAAGGGAAGATGCACAGTTGGTTCTGGAAATGTTAAATTTGAGATACTAAGTAATAGAAGTCATCCTCATGTATGCGAGTAGGCCATTTGAAAGGCAAGTCTAGAGCTCAGTGTAAGTTATGACTAGACATGCAGGTTTGGGAGCCATTCGATTAGAAGCAGATGGTCAAGGGGTTAGAATAGCTGACATGGCCAAGGGAGAGAGAGGTTGCCAGGACTCAGCCTTGGGAATTCCTGTAAGAACCAGTTTAGGAATAAAAAGAGGACACAGTAACAGAGATAGGAAGAGAATAAATACTCTTTATAGAATCTGAGATTAAGAGATGAAAAATGGGTTGGGTACATGAAAACATAATGGTTAAGGGAAAAGGATTTTGTATTTGGTAGACTTGGGGTATGCCTGTCTGCTTAGGAAGCAGGCCCAGGTGGAGAGGGAAAGTGTGAAGAAGGAAGTGGTGGTAATTGATGAAGGTGGTTAGAACAGTTAGAGCCACATCAGTGATGTGAACCTTTCGGGAAGCAGTAAGCACACTTTAGCATTCAAAAAGAAAGGAAGGGTAAGAGAATGTTTGAAGGTAAAAGGAAACTTTTGGAATGGAGGGAAGAGTCCAAAAAGTTTATTTTTGATCATGCTAACCTTTCCAAGAAATCACAAGTTCACCCACTAAAAGAGATGAGGGCAACTGAGGGGGGTGGGAGGTTTTTGTTTGTTTGTTTGTTTTTAAGATTTTTATTTATTTGACAGAGAGAGAGATCGCAAGTAGGCAGAGAGGCAGACAGAGAGGGGGTAGGAAACAGGCTTGCCATTGAGCAGGGAGCCCGATGCGGGGCTCGATCCCAGGACCCCGAGACCATGACCCAGAGGCCCAACCCACTGAGCCACCCAGGCACCTGGGTGGGAGGTTTTGAATAGCACCTTGGGGAAATTTGAGATGACCACTGGGATTGCAGAGCTAGCTAACAGTGTTTAAATAATAGTTGTATCATTTTTGTGACTTCCAAGTGGATTGATTCATAGTATTTGTATTACTGAGCAGATATCATTTGTACACTCAGACGTGAAAAAATTGGTTGCTTTTCTTAAAAGCCTACAGACCCATAAGTATGTGACATGTAAGCAAAAGTAATGTGAATATAGGACCTGGGTTCATCCTGAGCCATTCGTACCAGATTAATTTAATTAATTTAGTAAAAAAATTAATTTAGTAAAACAAAACAAGTCACATCTGGTTAATATACATGTGTATGTGTTTCTGGTATGAAACATATAGGTGTGTATTTTTAAGTTAAATAGGATGTCTGCTTTCTCTCTGTTTCTTTTTTAGATGTTTGATGTAACTGAAGGGGCTCTGGGAACTGTGAGTCCCACCCACAATTTTGAGCCCCCTCATTATGATGGCATTGAAGCACTGACCATACAAGGGGATAACCTATTTAGTGGATCCAGAGATAATGGAATCAAGAAATGGGACCTAGCTCAAAAAGACCTTCTACAGGTAATGTAAAGCCTTTCACAGGATGGAGTGGGTACTTCAAAGCCACCAGTAGTCTATGTAAGAACCTGAAGAACCCCTTAAAGAATGTTTTGTCTTCAGTCACCAGAGTTACTAATTATGAGAAGGGCAACATTCAATATTTAATAATATCTTCTAGATAAAAATAGATGAAAACAAAATGAACAAGTAGCATGCATATTAATAGAACACACTTGGCAATAGATGCATTTATTGTATTCAGAATCTTTTATATACATTCCTGGCTGTGACTTTTTATACTATTCATTTAAATATATTTACACTCAAGTATTGTCATTTAGTTTGAGCTTATAATTACTGTTCACTCATTATGAAGTATATGTTAGCTCTGGTCTTCTCCAAAAAGCCTCAAACCTCCATGTTTTCTATCAAAGGTTGAAAGCAGGGATTTTATGAGGCATTCTTTATAGTTTACATACCAGGTTATACTTTTCAAACTTGTTGATTTAAATTCATTTTGGATAAAGGTGAGATAGTTAACTCCCAAGGAGAAAATGTGATGTGAAAAATTCTGTATGCTTTCTGCATCTTTTAGATCTGTAAGATTTTTAACATTATAGGTCTCCAATATTGATAACTCTGATAATAACTGAGGCAAATTGGAAGCAAACTGCAGGTTTATTTCTTTAAATCGCTAAGAATGATTGCATAGAAAATAATCTTTATAGTTTCCAGGCCATTCAGTGTTCCAGATATTGTTTTGTCGACAAAAATGTTCTGTAACTTACTTTGGTGTGAAAATGTCATTTTGGAAGGCTCCTCTTAAGCTGCTGATTTCTTATTTTCTCTCAGCAAGTTCCAAATGCACATAAGGATTGGGTCTGTGCCCTAGGAGTGGTACCAGGGCACCCGGTTCTGCTCAGTGGCTGCAGAGGGGGCATTCTGAAGCTTTGGAACGTGGATACTTTTGTGCCAGTTGGAGAAATGAAGGGTCATGATAGTCCTATCAATGCCATATGTGTTAATTCCACCCACATTTTTACTGCAGCCGAGTAAGTTTTTCCATGTGATTTTTCTCTGTATTGGTTGTTTGTGTTCAGATTTAATAAATATTATAAGTTGTAAATGTCTGGAAACAGAATATATAAAACCCTTCTTTTATTACAGTCATTCTATTTATGATCTCTTATTTATATTTTCTGTTGTACACTTTGGGCACTGAGTTTAATCTCCAGAATACATGAGACTAGTGTTACTTCTGTATTAGCACTCTGCTTATCCTAGAAACTCCGCAGCCAGATCTTCCCCTGGTGATTCTAATTTAAAAAAAAAATATATATATATATATATATATAAAATTTTTAAAGGGTTTCTTTCCAGAAAGACTGAACTTGCCATTCTTTACACTTAGAATAAATCATTTTAAAAAAATCTCTTTGTTCCTCTTCTACCTCTCTGTAAAGTACAGTTGACATCTGGACCATGCATGCTTAGGGGCACTGACCCTTGAATAGTCAAAAACTCCAGATATAAATTTGACTCCCCCCAAATTAAACTGCTAATAGCTTACTGTTGACTGGAAGCCTTACTGGTAATATACTTAGTCAATTAGCACATATTTTGTATGTTATATATTTTATATCCTATTTTCTTATAATAAGGGAATCTAGAGGAAAGAAAATGTTATTAAGAAAATCATAAGGAAGAGAAAATACATTTACAGTGCTGTGCTGTTTATTGAAAAAATCCATGGGAAAGTGGACCCTCGTAGTTCAAACCCATGTTGTTCAAGGGTCAGCTGTATAGATTGTTAAGTAATAACTTAACAATAATAATATCTGCTGCTTCTTTTAGGGAGGCTGGATTGATGGATTCATTTGCTTATTTTTTCATTCATGATGCGTCTCCAATATGTCAGGCACTGTTCCAGACTCTTGGGAAGAGCTGTGAACAAAATAGATCAGGCCCCTCCACCCCCATTTCATTCTAAGGAAAAGGAAAAAAAATAAGTAAAATAGATTACATAGTGATAGGTGCTGTAGAATATGTGCTGCTGAAGCGAGCACATGATAGGTGCTGTAGAGAAAAAGAAAGCAGAGACCAGGGAAGAGACTATCATGGGGAGGAGGTCACACAGTAAGGTGGTTGATGAGGGCCTCACTGAAGAAGTGATGTTTAAGACACTTGAAGGAAGTGGAGACATGTTGTGACCATAAAATGACACAATGTGTATATAAGTAAGTTGGCAAGGAAAGGATATATACCCTAATGTGAGGTGTTAGTCTCATTCAAATAAAATATGTCTCATGAGAATCTATCTTGAAAATCTCCTTTTGTCATTTTTACATTTAATTTAATCAGAGCACATTCTTGATTCATCTATCCTAAATGCATGATTACCCTGACTTTATTTTGAAACCTCTGCTATATTTCTGTGATATCTCTTATTATTCGTGCTATTTTCATTGAATCCCTCTTTTTGCTGAGATTTACTTTCCGTATCTCGTACTTTCTCTTTTCACTTAGATTTTTACTATTGCATACCTCAAAGCTGATTTATTTTTGTGTTTTTCTAAAGTGCTTACCTTTGGTGCTTCATTGATGTAATTTCTAAGATAATATTACTTTCTTAAGACTCACCACTTTTGTTTATTCTCTTGGAAACTTGCTGTGTCCTTGGTAATTTACTGGCAATAACTTAATACCCCTCAAAGCTGTGGAACACTCAATATAAGACTCAAAGTATTGAATGTCACTGAGATCTGGTGGGTGAATTATGATATTACTGTAATACCTCTCTTCCACAGTGTAGTCTTATTTTTGAAGAACTGAACTTTTTCTCATTTTACCCATGGTGCACCAGATGCAAATGTATTTACTATGTAACTTAAAAATCAGGAAAATGGCCAATAAAATCAGAAGGCTATTTTCATTTATTTGACAGAGATCACAAGTAGGCAGAGAGACAGGCTGGGGGTGGGGGCAGGCTCCCCTCTGAGCAGAGAGCCCAATGTGGGGCTCGATCCCAGACCCTGAGATCCTGACCTGAGCTGAAGGCAGAGGCTTAACCCACTGAGACACCCAGGCGCCCCAAGAAGGCTATTTTCAAACTAGTTCCACTTACTTATTTGTCATTTAGCACACTTGCATGGTGCTTATTTGCTTATTTGCAAATAAGCTTATTTGCTTATTTGCCAAGCATTGTTCTAAGTGCTTTCCAGGCACTGTCTTCTCTTGTTAGAGTGTATAATCTACAATGGAGGAAGGTTTTGTTATTTGTTTGTTTGTTTGTTTGTTTTTAAATTGTCTTGAGCACCTGAATAGTCCTGGAACACAGCAAGTTCTTGGTAGACATTTGTTGATTGGATGGTTGAATAAAGGAGTGGGTAGACGAGCAGGTGGATGAATGAACATATCCCCTTGCTGTTATCAGTGTCCATATGCTGTGCGGGTTGGGGAGAAGATTACTACTTTTCCCCAGTTTTACTGAGATATAATTGACAGATAGTATTGTGGAAGTTACAGATACACAGCATAATGATTTGACTTACATATATTGTGAAATGATTACCACAATAAGTTTAGTTAACATCTGTCATCTCATATAGATACAAAAAAAAGAAAAAAAGCTTTCTTGTTTGCTTGTGATAGGAGCTCTTAGGGACAACAGAGATTACTGGTTAGAGACTAAAAAGCCTAGATTCTAGACTCACCTCTGCCCTTTAGTATGTTACACTGGACACGTAACTAAACTCTATCCTTGAAATGGACTGCATAAAAAGTGCCTTTTAGCTATGAAATTCTATGGAAACTCCTGGCTTTGAGTTTATTAGATAATTGGAGAAAAGTAACACTCCCTTAAAGCTATGAGAGACACAGTAAGAAATATGATGGTTTAATAACCACTCCCCAGTACCCACATGCTGGGTGAACAAAAACAAGTTTTCTCAGAAACACTTTAAATCTTCGTGTTCCATTCTAGTGGAGTATCAGTTCACTTCTCAGCAGCCCAGTGCTTTTCCTGGGGGCTTAGGCTGATTTCACCCGAGCGTAACTCTTCCTGACTTGTTGCCAGACTCACCAACTCCCTGGAACCCCTGCCCCGATCTCTTCCCTTCCCAGAAGCCTCACTATAACCTTACTGTGGGCTTTTGTGCCTGAAGATCTCTGATCGACAATGTTTCATGTGCTGTTTTTTGAAATAATGAGTGCAGATTCAGTGTAGTGATTAAGAGATGGAGCCAAAGAACCGGACTGCCTAGGTTGAAATCTTGGTTCTATCACATATTTTGTGATACTGAGCAAGTCATTAACCTCTTTGATCTCACTTTGCTCATCCATACAAAGGGAAAATAGCATTATCTATCTCTATGGTAGTTAAAGAGAATTGAATGTATTTCTATTTAAAGGGCACTTAGTAACAGTGCCTGCCATATAGTAAGCCCTTGACAATATGAACTATTTTTAATATCATTATTAAGGGTATCTGTTTGATATATGTATATTATCTGTTTGATTAGATGTATATTTTTGCTTACATCTATTGAAGTCCTCTTCAGAAAATGTTTTCACAGTAAATAATGCTAAGAGCTATTTCTTTGTCTTTCTGCCTCTTTTCACATGTTCGTTTTTAATTTGTTTTGTAGTGATCGAACTGTGAGAATTTGGAAGGCTCGCAGTTCGCAAGATGGCCAGATTTCTGACCTAGGAGATCTGGGGGAAGATATTGCCAGTAATTAAACATGAATGAAGATAGTCATAAACAGAATACTGTGATAATAGTCTGTATGTTCGTTATGAAATGGTGCCCTGTATTTATTAAGCAAAATCTTATGAATGGGATTAACTGGAAAATATATCTGGATCCAACTGCTGAATATAAATGGTATTCTAATAAAATTGTGTACTAGCCTATGTGCTTAATTTTAATATCTGCCAATACGTATATATCCTTCAATTGGTATACTGCTTGATTCACTCTTTTATTGTGGCTGGATTTTCGTGCCTGGCTATAAAAAACACCTTAAAATTATTTGAATTAAAAGATACCTGCTTTTGTGAGAGTCAGAAAACACCTGGAATACAATGCAAGCCATTGGTAACTCATCGTATAGTCTGTTCAGATGATTTATATATTTAAACATATTGGGAATGTTAGTCAAATTGTGGTCCATTTGTCTGGTATTTATATCAGTCTATAGAAGCTTTCTAAATTCCAAAGTTCTTTTAATAGAATGGGAAAAAAATAAGATAGGAGAATATTATTGATGATTTTTCCTAAGGTGGAATTGACCTTCATCTATTAACAAAGAGTGTTAAACAGTTTATGTTAAATGTTGATGTTTACTTGTATTGACCAAAGTTTTACAGCTGTGCTATATTCTGTGCTCAGGACTAAAATGCTGTCAAACTGTTTTATTAGTGCTGTGCATACATTCTGTCATGGGAAACATTTTTGATGTCCTAACAGAAATATATTTTGATCTATTTTCCTATGGAGTTGTTTCTATTATCACCTCTTAATTTCATTTTTATTTAATAGTAGTATTTCCTTCCCTTTTATCTAATTTTTTTATATGCTGCTAAATATATTTTAAATATACTATGTTTGCAAACCTTGGTAGTTATGATAAGAACTATATCATTTGCCGTGGGAAAAGCTATGTAAATAAGTAGATTGTAAAAAGAGAATGTCTTACATTGTAACTGTATGAATTTTTAACTGCTGTAGATTGGATTTTGCAAAAGGATGTATGATTTATCTGTCTGCTCAGAATATTAATTTGTAAATTCTGCAAGTTTAATTTTTATGTAGATTGTATAACATTTGAATATATTGTCTTGTGATTTTTTTCCCCTGAGTACATTTGCTTGTAAATGAAAGCTTAGCGACTGCTTCAATAAATGTGTTGCTCTCAATTGTTTTCATTCTCTTGTTGTTTTTCTAATTGTATGAAAATGACTAATGTTTGTTAAGCTTTATCTGTGTGTGATATAAGGAAAGTTTTTTTTTTTGTTATCCAGCACTTCATATACATTCCCTTTTTTGCTCACTAGACATGAAATACTCTTGAGTAGTTTGAATCATAACCTAATCTTGATGAACCAAAGAAACTCACTTAGGGAATTAAATGAAACCTGTAATTTATGCATTTGCACATAGGTGGTAAAACAAAAATTATCCCTACAAATGTTAGGACAATAGAGACCTTGGTTACAGAAGAATAGAGGGGTGGTGATTGACAGATGTTGGGAGGTGGTGAGTTTAGAGTGTAGAGGAGGTGTGGCCATGCTTCTGGGTCCTAGTAATGAGGTTTTTGAATATAGATGAGGTTCAGTGGGATGGGTCCAGAGCCGATGACCAAGAAAGAATTCTTTTTTTTTTTTTTAAAGATTTTTTTTAATTTTATTTATTTGACAGAGAGAGATCACAAGTAGGCAGAGAGGCAGGCAGAGAGAGAGAAAGAGGAGGAAGCAGGCTCCCTGCTGAGCAGAGAGCCCAATGCGGGACTCGATCCCAGGACCCTGAGATCATGACCTGAGCCGAAGGCAGCGGCTTAACCCACTGAGCCACCCAGGCGCCCAACCAAGAAAGAATTCTTGACTCATCTTTGGTGCAGAATAGTGGTTTATTAAAGCATGGGGACAGGACCCAGGGGCAGAAAGAGCTGCTGCCCCAGGGTTGTGAGGGGTGGCAGGTTTTGTAGGATGGAGTTGGGGGAGGTAAGGAAAAAGGGAGGTTTCAAAAGAACTTTCATATGCTAAAGAGGACTTACAAGATACTGGATGCCTTGAGGCCTTGACATTGTCAAGGCCTTGTCATTTTCTCTAGCAAGGATTTAACATTAAGATAGTTGGGAGATTCCTAAACAATGTCACAATATGTCCCACCCAGGAGTGGGGGTGGAGGAAGGTTGCAGGATGTTAGCTGTTATTATGTCCACAGCCAGCCTTCTGTTTCCTCATCACTAGGAATGTTCTAGTTCTCCACCTGGTCCTAAGTTCATAATTCCTCTTACTTTATGTGTGCTTTATTTCACAATGAAATATGTATTTCTTTAATTTTAAAGAAGGGATTTTCCTGTAAAGAGGAATTTAGCTGTTTTTAATTTTGCCTCCTTTCCTGGAGGAAAATACTATGACAAGACCCGAGAGACTTCTTTTTTTTAAAGATTTTGTTTATTTGACAGAGATCACAAGTAGACAGGCAGGCAGAGAGAGAGAGAGAGAGGGAAGCAGGCTCCTTGCTGAGCAGAGAGCCCAACTCGGGGCTTGATCCCAGGACCCTGAGATCATGACCTGAGCCGAAGCAGCAGCTTAACCCACTGAGCCAACCAGGCGCCCCAGAGAGACATTTTTATGGCAATTTTGAATTTCAGTACTCCTGGAGTGTTTCTTTTCACAGGACTATTGCTCAGCCACTCATTTGATAATTAATTTATTTGATAAATGTTTCTTGAGCATGCCCAAGGCCAGGTACCAGGTACAAAAAAGGTAAAAACCCTGAGTTTACACTTGCCCTCTGAGTGGAGAGAGAGAATAAATCCAGCACTTAGGTTATGGATTGGTCAGTGCTCTGGGAAGATCTGGTTAGTGCTCTGGAAAGATCTGGGAGTCTTCACCCTCATTGGAAGCATCTGACCCAGACTGTGAATCCAATCAGAGGTCTGTTAACACCGTCCTGAGCTCTGCTTGCACAGAACACAAAGCCCAGTGTCTCTAACTTTTTAAAAGGCTGAAGGCTCAGCTAGAGCTGATCTGATGTAAATAATTCAAATGGGTATGTAAAAGAGGCAGTCCTCTTTAAAGACTTACATTTTAAAATATACAGTGGAAAAAAGACAGTCTCTTCAATAAATGGTGATGGGGAAATTGGACAGCTATATGTAGAAGAATTGAACTCGACCATTCTCTTACATTGTACACAAAGATAAGCTCAAAATAGATAAAAGACATCAACGTGAGACAGGAATCCATCAGAATCCTAGAGGAGAACATAGGCAGTAATCTTTTTGATATCAGCCACAGCAACTTCTTTCAAGATATGTCTCCAAAGGCAAAGGAAACAAAAGCGCAAATAAACTTTTGAGACTTCATCAAAATCAAAAGCTTCTGCACAGCAAAGGACACAGTCAATAAAACAAAGAGGCAACCCACGGAATGGGAGAAGATATTTGCAAATGACAGTACAGACAAAAGGTTGATATCCAGGATCTATAAAAAACTCTTCAAACTCAACACACACAAAACAGATAATCATATCAAAAAATGGGCAGAAGATATGAACAGACACTTCTCCAATGAAGACATACAAATGGCTATCAGACACATGAAAAAATGTTCATCATCACTAGCCATCAGGGAGATTCAAATTAAAACCACATTGAGATATCACCTTACAGCAGTTAGAATGGCCAAAATTAGCAAGACAGGAAACAACATGTGTTGGAGGGGATGTGGAGAAAGGGGAACCCTCTTCCACTGTTGGTGGGAATGCAAGTTGGTGCAGCCTCTTTGGAGAACAGTGTGGAGATTCCTCAAGAAATTAAAAATAGAACTTCCCTATGACCCTGCAATTGCACTCCTGGGTATTTACCCCAAAGATACAGATGTAGTGAAAAGAAGGGCCATCTGTACCCCAATGTTTATAGCAGCAATGGCCATGGTCGCCAAACTGTGGAAAGAACCAAGATGCCCTTCAACGGATGAATGGATAAGGAAGATGTGGTCCATATACACTCTGGAGTATTATGCCTCCATCAGAAAGGATGAATACCCAACTTTTGTAGCAACATGGACGGTACTGGAAGAGATAATGCTGAGTGAAATAAGCCAAGCAGAGAGAGTCAAGTATCATATGGTTTCACTTATCTGTGGAGCGTAACAAATAACATGGAGGACATGGGGAGATGGAGAGGAGAAGGGAGTTGAGGGAAATTGGAAGAGAAGGTGAGCCATGAGACAGTATGGACTCTGAAAAACAACCTGAGGGTTTTGAAGGGACAGGGGGTGGGAGGTTGGGGGAACCAGATGGTGGGTATTAGAGAGGGCACAGGTTACATGGAGCACTGGGTGTGGTGCAAAAATAATGAATACTGTTATACTGAAAATAAATAAAAAGTAAATAAATAAATAAAAATAAGTGTATAAAACTAATAATAATAATAATAATAAAAGATGCTGGGGGAAGTCACTGAGAGGACGTGACCTCCAGTTGACCAGGAGCTGGGTCCAGGCAATCCGGGCAATCCGGACACCCTGAGGTTGTTCACCAGCTCCCCAGCCCTAGGAATGTATGTTCTGCCCATGATCTCATAGCGAGAGCTATTTTTCTGTTTCCAGGATGTACCATTGAGGGAGTAATGTGTTGTTGAGACTATCTATATGGTATTGGAGACCGAACCCAGTAAGGCCTCTGTGTAAACTTTAAAGGTTCTGGCAGGCAGGTTTGGAGATCTACTTGCCTCATGGCCCCAGGACAGAAGCCTCATAATAAATCCCCTTGGTTATTAAACAAACCTGCCACCAACCAACGTGGAGGGGCCTTCCTCTTCTGTCTCTCCTTGCTCTCCTTGTATGGAGGCTAGTTTGCCAACCAGTAAAAAAAAAAAATACTGTTCATCTCTAAAGATCCCATCCAGAAAGGTTTACAGTGACTCCTTTTTTTTTTTTTTCCTAAGTGGGCTCCACACCCATTGGAGCCCAATGTTGGGCTTGAACTCACAACTGGAAGTCAACACCTGAGCTGGGATCAAGAGTCTGACGCTTAACTGGCTGAGCCTCAGGCACCCCAATCAGAACTCTTAAAACAGTTAAAATAGTGCTTCTAAAATTTAAAAATGTATTACTCCTCACTGTGTATTAAATATATGCTGTGTCCTCTGAGAATGATGTCTTCTGCTTTTGGAAGATAACATTTCTTCTTTCACATCCAAACCTTTGTATTTTACCTAAAGAGTAATGACAATGCTTTGCATATTAATTATGTCCACATTTGTTTATTTCCAAGCTGATATGGAATCTTCTATAAAAACTTAAAGTCATCAACATGTAACCCATTGTTCTGTGCTCTTTTAATTTTGTTTTGTAAAATTGTTTGTAATTTTGTTTTTGTAATTTTTCCTAAGCAGTGCTGTGCCTTACTTCAAAATCAGTTCAACTTCTCTTTTTAGCCTCAGAACAGGTTGTATTATTGCCAAGTTAGGATTTGATTTACCAGTTACTGCACGGATACTGATTACTGGGAGTTGGTATTTGCAAATCACAGATATAAAATGTACAGACTGCTCTCTATGAGCATCATGGTACAAAAATGAGTCATCCCTCCTATTTTCTAACCATAATGAGATGCTAAACCAATTGTAAAATTGTTAGGTCCCCCCCAAAATGGGTCCATGATTAAAGGAGTGAGACTGATATAAAGCAAAGGTCAAGCAAAGCTTTATTCTGCGCCAAGCATCAAGAATCAGACCGAGCGTTCAGGGCCACACCTCTTACAGGAGAGGGCGACCTCTATCTGTTTCACAGACTAGCTTTTATAGAACAAAGGCCATGTGGTTGGGCCTGGCACAGGTGGCCAATGAAATTGTAACACACAGAGAAAGCTGCATAGGCATGTTAGGTCACAAATAAGTGACCTATTGAATTACAATTTACCCTATAGTAGACATTTGAACCAGCCTAACACTTTGGTCAGAATTGGCGCCCAAAAGGTGCCCAAAGAGCGGGGCCCATACTCCTTGGTAGCTAGGAGACAGTATGTGCCCCCACTGATTGAATACCTCCACCTGGCCTGACCCACCCTTGTATTTGGTCTTTGTTAGCTGGACTTGTTTGTTTTTTTAAATTTTTTAAAAAGATTTTATTTATTTATTTGACAGAGATCACAAGTAGGCAGAGAGGCAGGCAGAAAGAATGAGAGGGAAGCAGGCTCCCCGCCGAGCAGAGAGCCCGATGTGGAACTCGATCCCAGGACCCTGAGATCCTGACCTGAGCCGAAGGCAGCGGCTTAAACCACTGAGCCACCCAGGTGCCCCATCTGGGACTTATTCTTAAATAGGTTCCCCTAGGGGGTGGGGGAATTTAAGGGTCAATTCAAGTTTTACAACAAAATGGCAGTTCAACCAGGGTGGGGCCACTTTGGCTGAATAGGCCCTTACAAAATGTCACAACTGCGTTTAATCTCCCCTCTTTTGAATGAGGTGAGTGATTGTAATAACCAGCCTTTACTGAGCATCTACTTTCCCCTTTAGGCGTCTCTGAAATGGGGGGCATCTGAGAAGCCTGTGAGCATCTGATTTCAGTGATATTTAATTGTGGAAAGCAGTGTGCATCCTAGAATTTGTGAAGTACACTATCGTGGGGGATTTTTGCCAGACAGACGAAACCAGTGACAAATGTGCACTGTATCATTTGTGGCTGATAATAGGACTTCAAACCCCTTTTAGTATTTTTTGTGTATGTTGGATTTGGGAAAAGCAATATCCACATTTCTCAGACTTTCTTTTAGCTTGGGCTCCACATTTAGCGTGGCTCCCACCAAGCATGTGAACCCAGGCACGAGTGGAGTGAGGAGGAATTGGTGTTTCTGCAGCCGAGTCCTAGAAACCCTTATTTTCCAGTGGCAGCTGTGAGGGGGCCCCAGCCTCAGGTGTGAACTATGGGTGTGGAGGGGCAAGGCATGGGGCACTATCTTTGCTGCCTCCGGCTGAGGTGGTTTCTGGCGTCTGCAGTCGGGGCAAGGAGATCCCCCATTCGGTGCCTTAGGTTCCGGACTGTGGCAGAGGCCAAACTGGGTGGGCTGGTTCTGGGGTGGGGGCTGGGGATCTAGCACTACTCACAATTTTGTAAGCAGCCGCTTCTGGCTCTGAAATCCTTTTCTGCTTAAAGGAGTTCCAGTGGTTTCTGTCTTTGCTACTGAATTCTAAAAGATAGACTCTTTTACTTCGTGATTGGTGTTTTATTTTATCCATTTATTAATTTTTTTTTTCTGGACACGAATTCTCAAAAATGACCATACCCTTTTCTCCTTAAGCTATGTCATTGTTTTTACTTTGAAAACAATACTTTTTGGTTGCCGAGAGGCTTTATGTTTTAACGGAATCTCCTCAGGAGCTATTGTCTGAGCTGCCCCAGGTGTGCAAGGCCTGGAAGATTTAGTGCCTCCTGGTGCCTCGGGCATTCACCGAGGTTGCTCTTTCTTGGGGGGAATCCCAGTTTTCCTGTCTCTGAAAAACCCCGTTAGACAGACGGGCTTTTCAGGCTTTCAGAGTTGCCTGGTGTTTTACTTGAGAACAGAAGCAGAGTATCTGAGAGGCTGTTTTGTGCGTCTTCACCTGTTGTAAACATGAAACACCATCACTAAAAAATACCCAAGGAATAAACACAGAATGATGGGAAGCCCCAGGTCCGCAAGACCTGGATTCACCTGCGCAAATCTGGATACTGACTGCTGTTTATTACCTCAGATTAGACAAGGAGACGGTTTTTGTATTTAGTAGTCTGCTGCCAGGCAACTAGGGTTGTCTTCCCCAGCCTCAGGAAAGACAGGAAGCAGCTGAGGACTGTGTAATTTTTAGCTACTTTGGCCGTTAACTGGAAGATCCTGATACACACCTACCTTCTTACCTGACCAGGGCTTTATCCCATCCTGTTCCTGTCTCCTTTTCCTAGGCCTTTGTCTCCTACTTTTCCCCTCCCCTTTGCTCATCTGTGTTTGTGTGTGCGTGTGTGTGTGTGTGTGTGTGTGTGAGAGTGAGAGAGAGAGAGAGAGAGAGAGAGAGGAGAAAGCTGTGTTGATTGTTATCAGGAATCCCCACCGTGGAAAATTGCTCCACGGCAATTATTCTGACACGCGCTGTGGGCAAGATGGGAAGATCTTAACCTTTTGAAATAGCTCAGCACCAACCAAGGAGATCTGGGCAGTATATGTGGCTCAGATTTCTAATTTCTCCTAGTCCCAGTCACTCCCCTCTTACTCTAGTAATAAAAACCTGAGGATTTTGGCTGAGCACGCAGCTGCCCGGCCACGGATTACATTTCCCACCTGATCTTGCAGTTCTCCATGACAATATGCTATGGGTCTGTCTTGTGATCTAAAGGAAAGTGATGTACTTGAGATTTTTAAAAAATAGAAGTGCTCGGCCTTCACTTTGGCTTTCCCCTTTCCACCGACTAGGATGTGGACGTGATGATGAGCCCACCTGGACTGTGCAGATGAAGTCAACACCCTGGGTGAGTGATGGTAGAACAACATGATAGAAGGAACCTGGGTCCTTGATGGCTTTGTTGCACAGAGCTTCGCTCCTGGCTTGGACCACGATTAGCCTTTATGCCAGGGGTTGGCAAATCTTTTTGTTAAAGAAATAATATTTCAGGGCACCTGGGTGGCTCAGTTGGTTGAGCAGCTGCCTTCAGCTCGGGTCATGATCCTGGAGTCCCGGGATCGAGTCCCACATCGGGCTCCCAGCTGGGGGGAGTCTGCTTCTCCCTCTGACCTTCTCCCCTCTCATGCTCTCACTCTCTGTCTAAAATAAATAAATAAAATATTAAAAAAAAAAAGAAAGAAATAATATTTCAGGCTTTTCAGGCCACATATTGTCCCTGTCAGACATTCTTTCTTTTTTTAAACAACCATTTAAATTTCTAAGAACCTTTCCTAACTTGAGGACCAATGCAAAACAGGTTGGGCGTTGAATTTGGCCCAAAGAGTGTAATTTGCTAAACCCTACTTGAGACTGTTACATAAGAGAAAGATAGCTTTCTTTTTTCTGAGCCACTGAACTTTAAGATCTTTTGTTAAAGCAGTCTCTCTGGATGGCATATATAGCCATGTACTTGACGATTTTACAAAATATGCTCTAGAAAAGATTTTCTGCAGAAAGGGGTTGCTGTCAGGGCTGTCATGCATAGTTATGTGTGCTGTGTACTGCACAACCCCAAAAGATAACATTCACTTTTAGACATAAATTTACATATATGTTACAACACATTTAGGGTAGAGGGCAGTAAATCATTTGTTCTTAAGAATATAAGAATACCATGATCATATTCAGCATATGGAAGCAAAATATATATTTAGGAAGACAGTTTTTCTAATTTGAGCAAGGGTTTCTGTGACCTAGTAGCAGCCTGCCCTGGTGGTTAACTATTCGATCTCCATTGCTCAAGGTTAATACATTTCTTATTAATGTAAGGTCCCCCAATAATGGGTCCGTGGTTAAAGGAGCGAGACTGATACAAAGCAAAGGTCAAGCAAAGCTTTATTTAGAGCCAAGCATCAGGAATCAAACTGACCGGCCAGGGCCTTCTCTTGCAAAGAGGCGACTTCTCTCTGCCTTACAGACTAGCTTTTAAGGGCAAAGGCCGTGTGGTTGGGCCTGGCCACGCACAGGTGGCCGATGAGATTGTAACACACAGAGAAAGATGCACAGTCATGTTAGGTCACACATAAGTGACCAATTGAATTATAATTTACCCTATAGTAGACATTTGAACTAGCCTATCACCTTGGTCAGAATTGGCGCCCAAAGGGTGGGACCCACACTCCTTGGTAGCTAGGGAGACAGTATGTGCCCCCACTGATTGGATACCTCCACCTGGCCTGACGCACCCTTGTATTTGGGCTTTGTTACCTGGGACTGGTTTCCTGGGCTTGCTTTTTAGTAAGTCCCCAGGGCGGGGGATTGGGGGTGGGCAGGATCAGTTTAAGTTTTACTGCATAAACAACAAAATGACTGTTTAATCCAAGATGGAATCTCGCTCTAAGTAGGCCCTTACATTAAGTAAATTCAATTTAAAAATAATTTTGGGGGCGCCTGTGTGGCTCAATCAGGTAAGTGTCTGACTCTTGATTTTGGCTCAGGTCATGATCTTGGGGTTGTGAGATAAAGCCTCACATTGGGTTTCACACTGGACATGGAGCCTGCTTAAAATTCTCTCTTCCTCTTTCTCTGTCCCTCCCCCCACCCCATTCTCTCTCTCTAAAAAAGAAAAAAACAAGTGAATTTCTTCCCTTAAAAATATTGTTTGTGGGGTGCCTAGATGGCTCAGTGGGTTAAGCCTCTGCCTTCAGCTCAGATCATGATCCCAGGGTCCTGGGATCAGGCACTCTGCTCGGCAGGGAGCCTGCTTCCCCCCACCCCCGCAATCTGCCTGTCTCTCTGCCTACTTGTGATCTCTGTCTGTCAAACAAATAAATAAAATCTTTATAAAAAATATTTTTTGCTCAGGAAACTCAGCTTCATGTAATTTTTCATTATATTTCCAAATTTTAGGTGCCACAATGTTTTCTGTCAGATGTGCCTTTTTAAAAATAAATAAATGTGATAAAATGTAGTCAACTTATTTAAATGGAAGGATTTGGACAAGATGATGTATTAACATATTTTTCTAGGACTAATAACCCATTATTTTATGAATAATTGAGATCTCTGTTAAGAATTTTGCTGTTACAGAGATTTTCTTATGTTGTCCTGGGTCCAGTGGGGAAGCCTGGCAGCACTGGGCACAGCACTGTCATGGGGCTTGCTCTCTGTCATTTCCATCCACTAAGATGGTACGAAGTCTACAATGTGCACTTGGACAGTGTGTCACTGCTGTGCTTATTTGCCTGTTCTACCCATAACTGATGGCAAAAAGTAAAAGGAAAGCAGAGTGCAAACATACAAAGCATCCTAAGTCTGGATTTAGTGGCTATTTTCTTTCTTTTTTTTTTTTTTTTTTGATTTCTTGGTACCTTTGAACAATTTTCTGTGTTAGCATATTCCCACCTTATGAATTCCTTCTCACTTTAGATACCTGCCAGTGACTCATTCCTCTTAACCTCCCTTTATGACTTAGACTTGGCCCCTTAGAGCCACTAGCAACAGACTTTTAATTGGAAACTAGTACCCGGAAAAGTTGGCACCTCCCTGAATCCCTGTGCTGGAGGTAGTGGGGGCTGATGCCATTTTCCAAGGAAGTGGTAGAAGAGGTTTGAGAATCAGTGTCAATGGTACAAGGCATGGGGTTTGTGCCCACTAGAGAGAGAAGCAACCAGTTGTGAAGTATGATTCTGGACATTGTTCCTGGTTGCACAGCCTCCAAACCTTCTCTGACTCCCCTGGGAATTATACACATTACCTAATAATCTCCAGTTCGTCCCTTTTATGTTTAACTGGCAGAGTTGGTTGTGATGATTTGCAGCTAAGAACCCCTACTTAAAAATGAGATCATAGCCCCAAACAAATGATGGTCTCTTGGAAACAGTTTCTACTCTCTGGAATTGAGACAGATGTCAGTAACAGAGAACAAATAACTATAGACCGTTTTCCTTTTCCTGATAAATTCACTTTAAGCATCTCTCTGATTCAAGTAGCGTTCTCTATTTCATATTCCAATGAGAGACTCACAGAAAAATCTCCAGACGGGGTCTGAGATTCTAGGTCCTTCAATAATAAATGTTTTTACACCTCATGGATTATTAATACATTTTGACTATTTTCTTTAAGCAAAGCACGTCAAGATCACTGTGTCCTTTCCTAGATGACTAGCTGTGGAGTTTGAGAATAAATGCATTTACCATCTCTTGCCTAAGGGCCTTTATTTAGTATTGTTGCTTGTATGCAGTAGTTGATATTCAGTTTTCCATAAATAGGTCAGGAAAATCTTTTCCTTTTGTATCCCAAGTAAACCAAAAGTTGTAACTGGATTTCTCCTTGAGCATGTTGTTTCTGCTTTACGGAAAGTGTTTCACAGGCCGAGCCTCTCTGTTTACTGGAACAAGTTCTGGTCCATGTAGGGGCTAGCTATGGGGTAGGGTGAGAAATAGCCAACTGCCCCCATCACTGTGTGAGCAACAGTTATCATGACAGCTCATTTGAATAATTCATCATTCCCACCTTCAGCTAGGAAAAAAAAAATGTAATATCTAGAAATTGTTGTACATTGGATTTGATAAAGAATCATGGGCACTTGAAAACTACTTGGCTGGTCTCTCAGTGTCCTGAAAAGTTTGTTTTATTAAGTCAAAAAAAATTTTTAAGTACAGCCTAACTTAGAGGGGAGAGGTCGTCTCAAACTGGGCAGACTCTAGGATAGACACGTTTTCCTCAAACTCTAACTCAGGAGTTCATGTCATCCTGCAGACACCAGGTGATTCAGGGAAACCTCAGGACTTGTCCTGGTTAGTCTGAGCCCACGGTAGCTGCTGCTTTAGCATGCACCGATCCGAATCACCTGGAGCGCTTATTAAGGCACAGATTGCTGGTCCCACCCGCAGAGTTTCTGATGTAAAAGAATCTGCATTTCTAACAAGTTCACAGAAGACACTGATGCTGCTGGTGAAGGGCCCACACTTCAAGAAGCACAGGCCTAAGTGGATTCTACTTTTTGTAGTAGTTCAGGAACCTGGGTTAGACCACGCAAAACCAGGCATTCCCCTGGCAATGGTCATGGGTATAGGTAAGGACTGCTGACCTGGTTCCTGGGTCTGTTGAGGGGAAGGACTAAGATGCCAGGACTGCAGAAGCTCTCTGCACACTCCTGCTGGTGCCATTTAACAAGACTAATGCTTCACCTGTGCTGGGAGCCTCCTCTGAGCCCGAGGGAATTAGACTTTGGAATGACTTCGGTGTTACGAATGTCAGAGTAGGCTGACCTCAGGCCTGCCCAAACCTGGGGATCCCCGCCCCCTCCCACATTGTGTGAGATGAGAAATACTCTTATTGATTGATTGATTGATTGATTGATAAATACGTGTTTGAGCAGGGGTTTCTTTCCTAGCCCTTCAAAACACCCTAACTGAAAGAGTACTATCCAGTAGAGAGGTCTTCATACATCTGAATTTAGAGTTAATTAAGAGACAGTTTGAAGGAATTTGCAGAGTGGGTCCAGTAGAAACTTCTCCCTCGTGTGTCCCTTCTGCTCTTGCAGCCTGTCCCTCATACCCCAACGTTCTTCTGTCTCTGCTGCTGCGACCCACCCTCGTCTCTCGGACCCACATTTCTGCATATCCTGCTCTTTGGTTTCTCCTTCTCTGACCACCCCTCCAGACTGCTCTCCAGAGTGATGTTTTCCAAATAGGATTTTGCTTGGTCAAATTCTGCTTAGAATAGTTAAGCGGATTTCCATGATTCTCTAGACAACGACCAAGGGATTTGGGGCTCTCAATGACAAGGTCTCCAGACACCAAATCTTTGCACATGGTGTGTCCTCCGTTTGCTCCATTAATTCCAGTCTAGCCACCAAATTTTATTTCATGCTTGAATTCATTAGGAACTCATGATTCCTGAAGGCAGAACAAATTCCTTTATAACAAGGAACTGTACCCCTTTCTTCACATAACTTATGTGAGTTTGTATTTACCTATTATGTTTATTTGATTCGTGTACCTTCCCTTCTTGATTTCCAGCTTTTTTGAGAGAAAGATCTACCTGATCTTGTTCACCCTGTATCTTCCAGATTTAACCCAATGCCTGCCACATAATTGGAGCTCAATAAATATTTGTTGGATGAAAGACTGAACTCATTTTGGGAGAAGAGTATGGGTTTTCTTTTGGATATGAAGAGTCTGAGATACCCGCAGGAAACCCAAAGTCATATCTAGTAGATAGTTTTACAAGAGGGCAGATTTAAAATGTCAAAAAATGAGGGAAAATGTTGATAATGTTCTATTAAATATTTGAAATTGGGCTTCATTACTTTACTCACAAGTGGCCAGTTAGCTATTAGCCTAATCAGCCAGCGAGATTTTTTTTTATTGAAGTAATGAAAGCATCAAGATTAATTGAATATTTTACTCAGAAACATGCTGATAAAGTTGTCAGATATTTCATACTTCTTCACATAAAGGGGAGGTTTAAACACTATACTTCTGTTTAAAAATACAATAAGGAAAAAGTCGTATTTGCAAAGAATTGCATAAATGATTTCAAAACATGATAAGCCAAACAGTAAAGAAGAAAAAAATAACCTTATCTTCTATAGTAGAAGTTATTAGTGCAATGATGGGAAGAACTTCAAATGAATTAATTTCTTCTATTCCATTAAATTTAGTTTTGTTTTGAGAAGCCTCAAGGAGAGGATGATGATGTCAAATATCAAGAAAATGATAACTGCAGGATGCAAGGATCATGAAAAAGATGTTTTCCTGTTTGCTCATGTACTATAAGAAATTAAAAAGCCAGAAAGGAAATGTTCTTGTAACATTACGGACTGTGGCTATAAAAGAGGTGTCAACATTTGAAATCTTCATTTTAGAAAAAATGTTTCCTTTGTCAAACTCATGGCTTGCACAACATAAGGAGCACTAGGTAAGGTTGGCAATGGGACTGTCAACAGTTAATCATCAAGGATTTTAATGGAATTTCCATAAGTCAGCGAATATTATTTTAGCAGTGCTGTTAATACACTTTACAGTGACAGTGA
This sequence comes from Mustela erminea, assembly GCF_009829155.1. NCBI lineage: Eukaryota > Metazoa > Chordata > Mammalia > Carnivora > Mustelidae > Mustela > Mustela erminea. Next base: position 75,534,652 of record NC_045619.1, on the reverse strand, counting down.
AGAAGAACTAATATTCTCACAGGTGGCTCGTGTGCTACTAATTAGTGCCAAAATAGTTTCCTATATTATAAAGTAGAATGGTTAATGATGAAACAGTACAGAAAAAGTAACCACCAGATGCAAGTCTCACCACGTGATGAAGTATATATTCAATCTGAAATTCTTTAAGTTTTGGAGATCAGGGGTGTGTGGGTGGCTCAGTCAGTTAAGCGTCTGCCTTCGGCCCATGTCATGATCCCAGGGTCCTAGGATTGAGTCCCACATTTGGATCCTTGCTCGGTGGGCAGCCTGCTTCTCCCTCTGCCCCTCCCCACCCTGCTAGTGCTCTCTCTCTCTTGCTCTGTCTTAAACAAAAAAATAAAATTAAAAAAAATTTTGGATATCATATACTTTGCTAAATAATAGGGGATAGAAAATGGATTTAAAAAAAGATGATCTGGAGAAGTTATATGGTAGATCTGTAAGGACTGAAAGATTAAAAATAAACAAGTAACTAAGATTTAAAAAAATCAGTATGTAATTTTAACAATGTAAATCCATGTAATTTTGCCTAAAAATGTCCACACTTACAAGATGTCAATTCTATAAAATATTTGTATTGACATATAATATTATATAGACTTATATGTCTATATATTATATATAGACATATAATATTATATTAGTTTCAGGTTTACAACATAGTGATTTGACATTTATATCCATTAGGAAATGTTCAAGTCTAGTTACCATCTGTTACCGTATATAGTTATCACAGTATTATTGGCTATATTGCCTATACTTTAAGTTACATCCTCATGTCTTATTTATTTTATAACTGGAAATCTGTACCTCTTGATTTCCTTCACCTATCTCACCTATCCCTCTACCTCTCTCCCCTGTGGCAGCCACCAATTTGTTCTCTGTATTTATGAGTCTATTTCTGTTTTGCTTGTTTTGTGTTTTAGATTCTATATGTAAGTGAAATGATAGGGTATTTGTCTTCCTTACCTCATTTATTTCATTTAGCATAATACCCTCTAGGTCCATCCCTGTTGTCACAAATGGCAAGATATCATTCTTTTTAATAGCTGAGTAATATTCCACTGTGTGTGTGTGTGTGTGTGTGTGTGTGTGTCCCACATCTTCTCTTTCCATTCGTCTATCAGCAGACACTTAGGCTACTTCCATATTGTGGCTATTGTAAATAACACTGCATTGAACAGAGGGGTGCATCTGTTTTTTCAGATGAGTGCTTTTGTTCGGTCTGCTTCACCCATTCCACCCAGAACAGGAATTGTTCGATCGTATGCTAGCACCATTTCGAATGTGTTGAGGAACCTCCTTACTACATTCCATAGGGGCTGCACCATTTTACACCCTTACCAATGGTGTGCAACATTCCCTTTCCTCCACATCTTTGCCAATACTCGTAATTTTTGTCTTTGTTTTTGGTTTTTAGTGGCCATATGCATTTTTTGACGTTCTACAAAATTGCACAGTGAAAACAATAGGACTGAAGGGCGAGACAGACTACTTTAAACTTATGGGGCTTTGTAACCAAAGCAATAATGAACACAATTATAATACTTATAATCCTAGTAGCCAACAGAAGCCCAAGGACCTTTTTTTTTTTTAAGCATTGCTCCCAGCATTACCCTTAATCAAACATTTGCAACATTATACTCTGGCACTCTTGACTCCTCTTTTAAGAGGTGTGAACTTCAGTGCTTTTGCTTTTAATAGAGAGCAACTTCATCAAAACTAAAACAAAAACAAAAACAAAAACAAAAAACTGATTCACAATGCAGCTTTCTCATCATGTTTTAAAAATAGCATGGAGAGTGTCCTGGTAACATATTTAATGCCTCCAGCTTCATATGGTTTCCAGTGAAAAGGGTTCTGATTCTTGAAGCCAGAAAATCAGCCACTATTTACACCAAAGGAAGGCATGGCTGAAGAGTGTGCAGTTCATATATGCCTTCACATATTGGTATAGTCTGTTTTTCATTGTGGGAAATTAACTGTAAAATATATGTGTGGACCAACATCAATTCCTTGTTACACTGTCACCTTTCTCCACGGTCCACCTGATAGGAGGTAATGGACATTTAAGGAAAACAAGCCGTGGCGGAACAGGCTGCAATTGGTATTTTCAATTGATTTTATTACTTTTCTCATAATTGCACTACTTTACTATTTTGCAACTACAGTAGGTAGTTATTAATGCTGTAAAAAGTAATTGGACTTCCTTCCAAACAAGTGGCTACAAGGTCTAAATTCGATGCAAAATCTTCTATAATGATAATCGTAGTGTGCTTTGGCCTCAAGATTATTAAACCTTCCTGCAAATATTGTCTAGGAGTTTGATTTTGAATATTGTTTTCAAATGAGTTTATTATGCTATTGGATTTTTAAACATTTTTACTGTTTTTTTTCATTTTAATTCCAGTATAGTTAACATATCTGTGCTTGGTTTCTCTTCTGTTTTCTTTCTCTCTCTCTCTCTTCTTCTTTCCCCTTTCTCTTTGTTCGTTTGCTTTATTTCTTAAATTCCGCATAGGAGTGAAGTCATATGGTATTTGTCTTTCTCTGACTGACTTACTTCACTTATATGTTATTGGGCTTTTTAAAGTTCATATAGCTCTAAGGGCAATAGTGTGGTTCAGTAGGTTGAGCGTCTGTCTTCAGCCTAGGTCATGATCTCAGGGCCCTGGGATCAAGTCGCCTTTTGAGGTCTCTGCTCAGCAGGGAGTCTGCTTTTCCTTCTGGCCCTCCCCTGCTTGTGTACTTTCTCTCTTTCTCAAATAAATAAATAAAATGTTAAAAAAAAAAAAGAAGGTCATATAGATCGTTAAATCTAATCATCTTATTTAATATGATCCAAATGAGAATGATAGATTTTTAAAGCAGTGTCTTTAAACTAAGGGTAAGCTAAATACTATAGAGGAACACTAAAAATCCTTAGTGAACACTTTTAATAAAAATTATAGGTTTGTGGTCTTTCCTTTCCAAACTTTATGATTAATTTCTCTCTCTTTTTTTTTTTTTGCAGTTTAAGCAAGAACTCACTTAAATTTTCAAATATATCTGAAAAATACACATCCTGTCATGAGATTAATGTAAATTTTCATATTTAATTGGTTGACAAGATTAATAATAGTATCAAATAGTAAACAAGGTATTTTTAAACAGTATTCTTTGGACAGCTATCTTACTCCTATGTTCAGAAGTTCTCTTGGTTATTGGGATAGTCTAGAAGAATCTAGAGCTGGGGTTTTCAAACAGTGGATTCCAACATTTAGTGGGTTCTGCAGTCATTTCAGTGGCTTGAAAGTTTTTTTTTTTTTTTTTTAAGAAACTGTATACCATATACGAGTAGAGAAAACACCAGAGGGCATCTTTCTTGGTAAAGGTAATTTTTTTTTTTTTAAATAAAGTATGATGTATGTGTGTGTTTGTGTCTGGGTAGAGGTGATATGTGAAAGCTATTTCTTTTATTTTTTTTTAAGACTTTATTTATTTAAGAGAGAGAGAGCGAGAGAGAGAGAGAGCGAGCATAAGAGTGGGGTGACAGGGAGGGAGAAGCAGACCCAACACGGGACTCGATCTTGGGACTCGCTCCCAGGACTCCAGGATCATGACCCTAGCCCAAGGCAGACACTCAACTGACTGAGCCACCCAGGCTCCCTGTGAAAGGTATTTCTTACAGTGGATCATGATCAGAAATTTTGTTGAACTCTGGGCTAGAGGATAGTGTGGCTAGAACCAAGGATAGAACTCAGATTACCTGAGAGAAGCGGGAAATCACATCAGGGAACTTTTGTTGATAGATCTGGGAAATGAGGGTTCTCAGTTTTCTGTCTTAGAGACTTAGCCACCGGAGGCCCAGGTCATGACCTTCAGATCTGTGGGAGCTGAGTTGAGAACACCTGCTTTTACAAGATTTCCCACTATAATTTGCACCAGTGAGGATATTAATGCAAAGTCATATGATATCTATGCCACTGGGCAATAATGAAAATACTCTCACTAAACCACACTTTAAAAATGATTTGTTAGCTTACAGTCTCAGCTTATTTTAACAAGGAGACTATTCAATATCTAAAGCAGTGAAACCTTGATCTATGAAGTCATCAGAATATTAAAATGTCAACATGCAAGGAAATTATGAGTGACATAATTTGATTAACATTATCCAGAAAATGTACTCGACATTCACCTGTGAAATTTGATACCCTTGAGAGACATCTAGCACAGAAATACATATTCTTATCAATTTTCTTTTTAACAAAATCAAATAGTCTCTTGGCAAAATCTACCAATTATATCTATTTTTTTTTAAAGATTTTATTTATTTATTTGACAGAGATCACAAGTAGACAGAGAGGCAGGCAGAGAGAGAGGGTGAAGCAGGCTCCCTGCTGAGCAGAGAGCCCGATTAGGAGCTTGATCCCAGGACCCTGGGATCATGACCTGAGCCGAAGGCAGAGGATTTAACCCACTGAGCCACCCAGGCGCCCCCCAGTTATATCTATTTTATAGTTTTTCTGTTTTTAAAGATAGTAAAGAGGGGCGCTTGGGTGGTTCAATCTGTTCAGCACTGCCTTGGGCCCTGGTCACGATCCCAGAATCCTGGGATTGAGCTCTGAGTCCTCAGGCTCCCTGCTCAGCAGGGAGTCTCCTTGTCCCTCTTCCTCTGCCCTCCCCCCTGCTCGTGTGCACTCTCTCTGGCTCTCTCTTTCAAAAATAAATAAATAAAATCTTAAAAAACAAATAAAGACAGTACAGAATGCAGGTGTTTTGTTGCTGAATAAAGATCATGACATAAAATGACTAGAGGGGATAACATGGCATCTCTGTATATAGGACAGACTTTATTATTAATTTAGGATTTGTATATGGTTTGTACATTAGAGAATTTATATTAACACTTATATTAACATTTGAGAGTACCAAATATTTACCCATAAAATTCTGCCACTAAGGTATGTAGGCATTGCCTTATTCTATCTGTAGCGAAATAAGGGCAAGAGATCCTTCCTCAGAGCTACTTTTTTTACTTGAGACATCTTATTCTTTCCTGTGTTGTAGCCCTGCTACTTATATTCGATAAGGACCTTAATTGTACGTGTAAACATGCCTCAGGAGAACTCTGATGCTGATGGGAAACTGAGGCCAGTTGCACAGATCTGGGTTCTTCTGGGGTAGGGTCAGGTGGGGGAAGTGGGTAAAGTATGACAGAGGTGTGGTTTAACTCATTCATCTTTTGGAGATTCTTTCTAAGCCAATGCTGTCTGTTAGAAATATGAGGTGGGCACATAGGTAATATAAAATTTTCTAGTAGTCACATTAAAAAAGTAAAAATAAATAGGTAAGATTAAGTTTAATAATGTATTTTACTTAGCATAGTGTCTCTAAAATATTGTTTTAGTGTGTAATTATTATGAAAATTAATGAGATACATTGCATTTCTTTTTTAGGCTGTTTTAAAAATCTGGCAAATATTTATACCAACAGCACATTTCAATTTGGATTTTATGTTTTCACTGGGAATATTTTATGTGTATTTAGATTTCATAAAACTTACAGTTGAAAAACTAAATTCACATATGCAAGTTGTTCCAAACATACTTAAAAGTTTTCCACTGAATTCAGTATCAGTTTTTTGGTTTAAATTTAAATTAACTAAAAAAAAAATACAGTTCCTCAGTTGAACTTACCATATTTCAAGGGTTCAACACACCCAGCTAGTGGCTCTGGTAACAAGACAGTACAATTATAAGTAGTGGAGACCTTGAATTTACTCCTCTGGGAGTAGATTCCTCACTTAGGAGCCCAGAAATGGGAATTTATATTTTATGAATTTTTTTTTTTTTTACAAACTAACCTAAAAAGATGAGAGATGAAGCTTTCTACTCTTTTTGACATGAAGAAGGTGGTGGAATCAGAGGGAGTTTGTTCTGACGTGGGCCACTGGGGCCATTGGTCCATGGATCTGTACCATTGTAGAGAGAATAGCGGCCCTACCGCACAGGTGCTTGTGCAGAGGGACAGCAAGTGCGTGCCATACATGATTTTGTTTTGTTTTTTAATTAAACAGACAGCTTTGTACTTCAAAGTCCATTACTTGGGCATATATAAATATTCTTCCTTCTTTCCTATTTCCATTTTTTCTTCTTTGTAACTGAAATCTAGATGTATCATAGAAAGTGGAAATTATAAGATTTATTATTGAAGTTATTTTAGGAATAGGGAGAACAGAGAAATATTCCAGTTGTGGATGGAGAAAAACAACTGTGCTTTCTGCCTGCCTCTAGGATCTTCCCCCCACCCTGCCCCAAGGGAGAGGGGGCTATTAAATTTTTCTTTCTTTTTTTTTTTTTTAAGATTTTATTTATTTATTTGACAGACAGAGATCACAAGTAGGCAGAGAGGCAGGCAGAGAGAGAGGAAGGGAAGTAAGGCTCCCTGCTGAGCAGACAGCCCGATGTGGGGCTCGATCCCATGACCCTGGGATCATGACCTGAGCCGAAGGCAGAGGCTTTAACCCACTGAGCCACCCAGGCGCCCCTGTTAAACTTTTCTTGATCCACTTTTTAATTATTACAATATACCTTACTGCCAAAGACTAATTACCTAAGGGATGAAAAACAGAATTTATCTTTTTAATAATGAGCACACATGTATGCAATTATATGTCAATATAAATATATATATATAGGGCGCCTGGGTGGCTCAGTGGGTTAGGCCGCTGCCTTCGGCTCAGGTCATGATCTCGGGGTCCTGGGATCGAGTCCCGCATCGGGCTCTCTGCTCAGCAGGGAGCCTGCTTCCCTCTCTCTCTCTCTCTCTCTCTGCCTGCCTCTCCATCTACTTGTGATTTCTCTCTGTCAAATAAATAAATGAATAAAGTCTTTAAAAAAAAAAAATATATATATATATATATAAATAAATAAATATAAATGCATTATGTCTCCCTGTATTTAAGAAACTGAGAGGGCAAACTTCATTATTATTATTAGTAGTAGTGATAGAAATATGATTATTTGATGTTGAATGCTCAAAAATATTTATTTTGATTCATAACAGTTCCTTTTTAGAGTAGTATAGGTTTATAAACAAAATCAATTTACCCTGTCAGAGGGTCATGTGACAGTTATAATTAAACAGCAAAATATAATTGTGATACAATTAAATGATACATTGATGATTTATTAGTTGACGATTAAATTTACTCAGAGCTTGAGCTGAATCAAGCTCCTAGGGCTTGAGGGCTTTTGCATGTCAGGTGGGGAAACTAGACTTTTATCATGTCTAGTGAAAGAGCCAGCAAAATATTATATGCTGGGGAGTAAGAAGTTCTGACTGGTGTCTAGAAATACCACTCTGAAAGTCGAGGAGAAGAAGGATGGGAAATGTATCTGTTCTGTAACGCGCACCATGCCCACTGCAACAGTCCAGGCACAGGGGATGTAGGTGTAGGAGTGACAGTAGTGGCAATTAGGGAAGAAAAAAGGGAGTTAATTTTTAGCGTCAGTTATGTAAGAAATACAAAAGACATCTGTTCTCAAAAATTTGAAGTTTATTTAGTGACTTCACTCACTCATGAAAAGTTTGATTCTCCATTCTCTGAAATCCCTATTCGATAAGTATGGATAGTGCCCGCAATCTGTCTTGGGCAGTACCTACAACAGACTTTCCAAATGATTCTGAAGAGTAGCCAGGATCGGCATCCACAGGCCTAAAAAAAAAAGTTCTTGAAGTTCAGAGAAGGAGCATATCAGAGTCGTTGTAGGAGGCTTCTTCTGTGCAAGTGGTTCTTCTACTTTTCCCTTTATGTCTACCTGGCACAAGGAAGTAAAGGCCCTGAGGCTCTCAGGAAGGAAGGAGGTGAGGTACAGGTTGGCTAAATTTATGCCGACGCCAGATTTTTGTAAGTCCGTGAGTTAGAGTGCCCATACAATTCTAATAGTGTGCTAATTTTACTTTACAGCTACAAACTTTTGCCTTGTCCTAAAGGGAACAGTGATGTTTTGTCTAAGCCCATATGAACTGAGAAATTTCCGTCTTTCAGGGTTACTCTCCTGAAGACCATCTGAGGAAAAATTCTAGGTGCGTGAGGCTGTTTGAGCCAGGGGTTGAGAGGACTGATTAGGGAGGAGGAAATGAAGTGGGATAATAATGCAGACACCAGATCCCATGACCTTTTAACAAGCAAGTTTCTAGGGAGTTAGCTTTTTGCTTGATAAACTTGAAGAATGTTCTCGTCCTGTGGAGATTTTCATCTTAACTGCATCATTCTCAGAAATAGTTTTTAGTATTTCCACCAGGGGGCAGTGGTGTCCTCTATAATGTTGGTGACTGCAGTTAAGAAAATTTATCATTCTTTTTTTGGACTTGAAGTAGGTGTGAGTAGGAAGAACTGATTAATTCTGACTGCCCATGGTCATTAGGGTGTATTTGAAGCCAAATTCCTGCAGAAGATAGAGCAGGGAGGTTAAATAACATTCGCAGAACTACAGAGTCTTTTAAACCAGAGTGACTACTTGATTAAATCAGTTGCCATACTTGGTTAAATTGAGTAGCTATCTTCAAGACTCTGCAAATTCATAATTCTTGAAGCTCTGTCTAGTAGCCTTAGGACTCAGCTTTGGCAAGAATTATGGGTCCCATAAAACCACAAGGAACAAATGTTTAACAACAGAGGACAGGGGAAAATTGCTTCTGAAGAACTCATACTCTTGATGAATTCAGGCTGTCACTAATTCCATCTTAGGTTGTAGGAGAGATTCAGCAGCTGGAAGGACAAAGCTGTGTTTCCACTGGGGTCAGGTTCATGGGCACGGCCTTCAGTAAGACCCAGAAGTGATCACAGGGTTATGGTAGAAAAAACAATGGATTCAGAACTAAGGGGTAGATATTTGAATCCTGGTGAGGCCCTCTTAGTGTTAGAGGACCATCATTTACTTAACAGGTGTGGATTTGGAGCCTACAATCTGTGTTTTATTTTTTGTTTTTTTCCTGGCTCTGCCACTACCCGTGTAATCTTGACTGTCACTTGGCTTCTCTGGTGTTCATAGTCCATATCTATAAAATAAATTGGTTGGTCCAGGTCAACTTTTAGAATCGTCACAAGTATAGAATTTTAAAATTTTATGAAAAGACAAATCCATTCCTACTTTAGGACTTAGCTACCGTCTGGACAGGTCAGAGTAGCTCTGTGGGAGAGATTTCTCAGTTTGGACGTGAAGGGGAGACCCTCTACCAACTTTATGGAGCAGGACGGGTGATGAATTTTAGTCATTAAAAAAAAGGAGGCTCTTTGCTGTATTCAACGGGCAAAGAGCTGGGAGAAATGGATAATACAAAGGTTCATCTAGAACATTTATTTCCACCCCATTACTTTACAAGGCAAGAAGAGGAGTTGTGCCAAGAGCCTTCCAGATTCATTCATGCAGACATTCTTCTGGATGGAGATACAGAAATAAACAAAGCAGACAGAGTTCCTGCTCCCTGGAGCCTCAAGTTGAGCTGGAGAAGAGCTAAGCATACAGTGTTGTGGGCAGAGAGAAATCGGAGGGCAAAGTAGAAGGGCAAGTGGAGAGCAAGGGTTCCATTTCATCTAGGTGTTCTGGGAAGACCTCTCAATTCGAAGACATTTGAACAGAATCCCAAGGAAGACCCTTGGGGAAAGATTGTTTTACGTACAGAGAACAGCGAGCTTGGCAAAGACTTGGAGGCAACCCAGGAATAATGGGCAGAGCCTGGATTTGCTCGTTCATGGACGCATTCGTTCGCTCATTGAACAAATCCCCAGTGCTGGCTCTGTGCGGCACACCGTGTCTGCTTCAGGGGTACAGTCTTGAATTAGAATTCTAAAGCCTTTGTGTTCAACCACTTCCAGCACTGCCTCCCGGTATAGGGCACTTTTGTTGAGCACCTGCTCTTTGACAGGCACCTTGTAGGAATCTTCCTGAAATTAATCTTCAGAACAATTCCTTGAGACCATTTCATAAAAATAAAAATAGATATGCTAAGGAGTGAAAGAAAATGAAATCTAATGTCATTTATTTCAGTATTTACTAAATGAGGTGCAAAGACTCTGTCCATTGTCTTGTGAATAACTGCTAGAAGTTATCAGAGCCACTGCACCAATACTACTCAGCTGATTTACGTGAATGTTTATTGGGCTTCTGCCTTTGCCTGGTGTGCTGTTAGAGAAACGAATAAAGTATGGAGTCACACCATGAATTAAACTAGAGCTGATAAATCTTCTAAATGTCAGGGTGAACTAAGAATGAGTATGATGGCACGGGGACCTGAACAAAAGATCTGGGTCTTCCAGAGGAGGGCAGGAAAAGCTTTATGAATCGAGGAAGGCTTGGGCAGGAAATTGAAGGTATTATGCTAAGCGGTCATGGACACACACCTGTAGCACTGCACGAAGCCGTTATCTTACAGGCTTTATTGTCCGAAGACTTAACAAGCAGAGAATTCGTAAAGCACACACACTCTCCTGCTCTCTCACTCACCCCCCCCCCCCGCCCCCGCCAATTTAGTTCAATGCTAGGCTGTATACATCATGGCCAATATTCCAGTTGAAAGGGGTTCCAGCCCTGTAACTCTACATATTTGTAGGGTCAGAGGAAAAGGGGACATGCCTGTGACTATGTAACAATGGGTAAGAAAATAATACTTTAGCAAGGGCAGAGCCCATGAAGCCGAGCTGCTGGTATCATCCAGATTTTTTTTTATGTTCGCTCAGCCCTGCTGAGCCAGCTTTCTGTTAACCTATCCGAAGGGGCGGAAGTGAGCCTGCAGGTTCATCTGGATCTGTCTGTTTCTGGATGAATGAGCAGGAGTGTAAAAGGGCTTAGGGGCATTCCTGATAGAGGGAACAGTGTACATAACTGGAGGGAACCAGAGACCATGGTGTGTTTAGAGAACGCAGCTACAGTGTCATGATTATACAGTGTGAGGCCGGTGGGCGGTGGGCCTCAGAAGGTGAGGGGCATCTGGAAGGGGGGATTCCAGAAAGGTCGCCCACAGGAGCATATCCAGATGGCTTTATAGGTCATAATATGGAATTTAATGTTTGCCCTTTAGGCCAGCAGAACCCGTCATACAGCCGAGGTGAGTGTTGTGAGCAGTGGTGGGTGGTGGTCCCCAGTCCAGGACATCCCCACTCCCCAGGAAGTAGTAGGTGGGATTCAGCTCCACGTGGTTGCCGATTGTGGAACTTTGTACCCAGTGTTACCAGAGTTTTGGATTTTTCAAGCTGAGCTATGAAGTTCAATTTGTATATAAAATATTCCTATTTTAATCTTGAAAACAAATTCAAATTTACTTAAATAAGTGGGCCAATCATCTGGATTGGTCTCTGGCTTCTGATTCCCATGGGGAGTGAAAGGGGCCACAGGAAATCTTAATAGAGTGTCTGATCGGTCTTGCTTTTAAAAGGATTATTCTGGAAACTAAGCAGGATAAATTGAAGGAAGATAACAGAGTCAAAAAGAGTAATTATGAGGCTTTTGAAATAAAAATTGAGGAGCTGAAGAAAAGCAAAGGTATCAGAGATGAAGCTGAGGGACATTTAGAGGAATTGGCAAGATTTGGTGACCAATAGGTATAGGTACAAAAGAAAAAGGAGTTTAGGATGACTTCCAGATTGCTGATTTTGGATGGCTAAGGAAATAATTTTTCCATTCATTGAAATGAGGGGCTAACACTGGTCTATAAAGCAATTATCAGAAATTCTAACTGCATATTTTGTATTTGAGGTGTCGGTAGAACATCTAAATGAAAACCTTATGACCAGTTTGGTGAATTCTGAAGTTTGCAAAGAAATCAGATTGGGATTACATAGCAGGGGGTCATCATCGAGTGGTTTATATGCATTCTTTCAACAAATATTAATATTTTCCTTCAATATTTCCGTTCTTGTGCAAGGTGCTGGGGTTAACAACACACTGGTCCATGCTCATGAGTGGCTTAGTATAGTGAAGCAAGCAGATCGTACATACAACTTTAAACAAAAAGGCATACAAGTAAAACGTATACAAATTGCATAAGTGTTATAAAGGAAATGTGGTTCACATGAAGATCAAAGATGGTATGGGAAGGAAGTAGAAGTCATGTTGGTCACCAAAGAAGGCTGTGGCTGGGGGGAAGTCAAGTTGAAAGGAGAAATAGATGGTCCTTAGTTCAAAGGAACTCCGTCCTTGGTGCTGGACGAGAAGAGAGTGAGAATAATTTGGGCATCATCCTTGCATAGTAGATTGATAAAAGGAGAAGAACTTTGAACACTAGAGTGACCCAGAGCTCAGTTTTGGAGTGTTTCTCTTCTCTTCTCTATCTTTTTTTTTTTTTTTAAGATTTTATTTATTTATTTGACAGACAAGATCACAAGTAGGCAGAAAGGAAGCAGGCTCCTTGCTAAGCAGAGAGCCCGATGCGGGGCTCGATCCCAGAACCCTGGGATCATGACCTGAGCTGATCTCTTCTCTATCTTTATTTACTTTGTGATCATCCAGTTTCATAGTTTGAAATACCATGTATGTCTTATGAACCCCAAGTATATATCTCTAACTCAGACCTCCTCCTTGAATTTCAGACTCATGACTCTGCCCTACTGCCTGTCACCCAACTGCCATGCACACAAAGGTGCCTGATAATCATCTGGTGTTGAACATGACCAAAAGCAAGCTTCTGACATTCTGTGATGCTCTCTGACTTCACTCTACCTTTCCTGAGTCTTCCCCACCCCAGGAAATGACACCTCCATTCTTCCAGCTGCCATGACCAAAAATCAGTTAGGTCTTGCCAGCACCATCTACAAAAACACAACCAGAATTTTATTACTTCTTACGGCCTCACTGCTACCACTTTGATCGAGACTGCTAACATTTTTCGTCTGGAGTGTTACAATGGCCTCTTAACTGGCTTCCTTGCTTTAATCCATGAACTCCATTCTATTTCTGTAGAGAAGCCAGAGTTATCGTATTAAAATACAAGTTTTGTCATGTCATTTCTTTGCTGAAACACCTCAATGGGTTCTCGTTTCAGTCAGGGTAAAAGCTACGTTCCTTCCAGTGGCATACCAAGTCCTCTGTGATCTGTCCCCAGTTACTTCTCTTTAGTCAGTTTCTACTTCTCTCCCCCAAGATCATTTGGTACCAGTCACCAGTCTTCTACCGGGTTCTTCTAATACACCCTGCAGATTCCTGCTTTGGGGCCTTTGAAATTACAATTCCCTCTTCTTGGGTTGATAACCACCCCCCACCCCCGAAATCCACATGGTTTACCCCTTACTGCCTTTAGGTTTTTAATCCATATCCAATATCAATTTTTCTGGCCACTTTCTCTAAAATTATAACCCAAACTGCTTTAACTCCTTATCTCACCTTCCCTGCTTTATTTTTCTATTTCATAGCAGTTGTTTTCCAGTATTCCAAATATTTTACTTGTTTTTCTTTGTTCCCCTTTATTATGTAAATTCTGTAAGAATAGGATCAACTGTTTTATTTACCGTTTTATCCACAGAGCTTGTAAGACTGCCTGACACATACAGACCTGTAATAACCATCTTCCAAAGGAATGAACATAAGAGTTAGGGGGCCAGCATGAGAAACCATTTCAAGGAAAATTCATTTTCAAGGAAAGAATGGCTGATGATCTCAAGTGAACAGAAATATCAAGTAAGTAAAGGACTGAAATGTAGATTTTAGGGTTTGCCAGAAAGAGGCCACTAGGAAACTTAATGAGAGTGAGAGGGTGAAGGTTATTTGAGTACCAGAATGAACTAACCAGAAAGAGCATGAGGAAGTAGAAGCAAGTCATAAAGATCTTGGCTCTGAATCAAGCTGGGCAGTTGGGGCAGTAGCTAGAGCTTGTTGACTAGAACAAGACAAGAGAGACTTAAGGTCTTTGTGTTTTCTGAACATGTGAGATGTGGTTTCTCAGTCCTGAGCATGCTGAATTTTTTTTTTAAGATTTTACTTATTTATTTGAGAATGAGAGGGCACCTGAGCACAGGCTGGGGGAGGGGCAGAGGAGGAGCCCTCCTGCTGAGCATGGAGCCCTGTGAGGGGCTAGATCCTGGGACCCTGAAATCAGGACCTCAGCCTAAGTCAGATGCTTAAACAACTCAGCCACGGAGGTGCTCTCAGTGCGCTGGTTTTTATCATTATCCAAAATCTTCAATGTTTTACCTGTGGTAAGATGAGGTGGGGTGGAATCCCTGAGGGCTTTCAGAGCCCATCACACTCCTATTTCTTGTTGAGTATTTCAGAAATATGTTCATGTGTCCCAGACATTTTGAGGCTTGTGTTCAATTTCAGTATTTTAGTCTTTGAGTGTCCTTCAGTTTTGTCAGCATGTAAGTATCATCTTCTCAATAATGTTGTTAGCTCCTCAAGTTCCTTCTCATGCTCGCTTGGTGTTTCCCTCGGTCAGGGCTCAAGTGAATTGCCTCTAGAAATCTTTGTTAGATTGACTTTACTTGGACTGATTAAAAACCCAAATTTTTTAAAATATAAAGTCCATTACTTTTTTTTTTAATAAAGATTTTATTTATTTTTATTTGACAGAGAGACACAGCGAGAGAGGGAACACAAGCAGGGGAAATGGAAGAGGGAGAAGTGGGCGTCCTGCCAAGCAGGGAGCCCGATGCAGGGCTCCATCCCAGGATCCTGGGTCATGCCCTGAGCCAAAGGCAGATGCTTAACGTCTGAGCCACCCAGACACCCCTAAAATCCATTACCTTTTGACAGTTGCTATTCAGTACCTTGTACCAGAACATACTGCCCCCCCCCCATATTGGTCGTAAAAGTCATTTTCTAAACCTTGATGTATCAAGATGCACACTAAAATACGATCAGACTGCTTTTGTCGTCTATAATATTTTCAGTGCAGCTTAATTGACTTTATCTTTTTTCGTTTATTCTTTTATTTTTTTAAATATGTTTCTAATACCCCATCTCTGTGCACTGTGCTAGAGCTTCATAACATGCTCTAGATACTAGAAATCCATTACATCCCTCAAAGGAAATTAAAAAAGCTGTTCTCCAAGGAGTAGAGGGAAACCCAAGTAGGAATTCAATCTCTGACTAAAAATCAGCGTGTTTTTATATTTTTATTCTTTTTTTATTTTCCAAAGAAAGAAAGAAGAAAATAAATAAAGGTAGAAAGCTAGACCTCAGAATTGTAGTTTCATGCTGCTGCATGAAATGAAACCCCTATGGGAGAAGAAAGGCTGTCAATAATCCTATGGAGCCAAAGGATTTCGTTCTTTCAGTGAAAAAAAGAACCTGCATCGTTATTCCCAAAATATCTTAAAGTTGAAGTAAGCAGTTTATTTTCATCATCATCATTTTTCACTTCACACTGGAATTTCTAACAATCACTAGAAATCAGCAGCAAACTCTAAAAGAAATTTAGCATTAAATGCAAAAACTGTGTTATCTTCTTTATAGGAAACACAGATATATTTAAAAAGTCCATTTACCTTTGGTTTGCTCATTTATTTCCACAATTTATTTCCATTTTCTTTTTTCCCTTTGACTGATTTAAGAATTCTTTAAAAATTTTTTTTTCAGTGTTCCAATATTCATTGTTTAAGAATTCTTAAATAATGCAAAGCAGTAAACTCTTGTTTGCCCTTGCCTATGCTTTAAACATATACACTAGAGGCAAACACTTTTGAATAATTTGTTTTTATCTTTTGGTAACTACCTTAACAAGTCAGAAAGTATGGTTACATCTCTATTTTTCCTTTATCAGTAGATACTTATCAATTTAGATAAAAGCGTAAATTGATAACAATGACTGGGTCTCCCATTTGGAAGCTGAGGCTTTGGCTCATTTGTTCCAGTCTACCTTTTCTTCCTGCCTCTGTCCGATGGCTGGATTTCTCTTAGTTCCTTAATTCCTTAACTTTGTAACTTTATTTATGTATTTATTTTTAAAGATTGTGTTCATTTATTTGAGGGAGGGAGAGAGAGAAAGAGTGAGAGAGAGCACACAAGCAGGGGGGCGGTAGAGGAGTGAGGAGATGGGGGCTTCCTGCTCTATCCCAGGACCTTGGAATCACCACTGGAGCCCAAGGCAGACCCTTAACTGACTGAGCCACCCAGGTGCTCAATTTTGTAACTTTAAATAGTAACTTTAATTCGCTGTTTCCTGCTCTGTTTACCTTACATAGGGTATCTTGTTGTCTCACTAGGTAGGATGAAAACATCAGCCTCCTCCTCCTTTTGTCTGATCTTCCTTCCTCCTCTGTGGTCTACTCTGTAACAAGTAGGATTTTGCTTTTATGTTGTCAAGGTAATTAAAATTTACTTTCTGTTCAGAAACCACACGCAAGTCTTCCATGTTTTGTCCTTATGTTAAATCTAATGCTGAACAATGATGCAGAACATATTTATAACGACATAAAATTAAATTCATGACTAAAGGGTAAGAATTACATTTCTTCTCTTCTATGACAAAGATGTGGTCCCAAGTATTTAAAATAATGCATTTTAACTTTGTTTTGTATTTGGACCTTGATATTTTTGTAGTGCATCCCCCTCCCCCCCATATTTTTTTTTAATTTTTATTTTTTTATAAACATGTATTTTTATCCCCAGGGAGTACAGGTCTGTGAATCGCCAGGTTTACACACTTCACAGCACTCACCAAAGCACATACCCTCCCCAATGTCCATAACCCCACCCCCCTTCTCCCAACCCCCCTCCCCCCAGCATCCCTCAGTTTGTTTTGTAAGATTAAGAGTCACTTATGGTTTGTCTCCCTCCCAATCCCATCTTGTTTCATTGATTCTTCTCCTACCCACTTAAGCCCCCATGTTGCATCACCACTTCCTCATATCAGATATCATATTATAGTTGTCTTTCTCTGCTTGACTTATTTCGCTAAGCATGATACGCTCTAGTTCCATCCATGTTGTCGCAAATGGCAAGATTTCATTTCTTTTGATGGCTGCATAGTATTCCATTGTGTATATATACCACATCTTCTTGATCCATTCATCTGTTGATGGACATCTAGGTTCTTTCCATAGTTTGGCTATTGTGGACATTGCTGCTCTAAACATTCGGGTGCACGTGCCCCTTTGGATCACTACGTTTGTATCCTTAGGGTAAATACCCAATAGTGCAATTGCTGGGTCATAGGGCAGTTCTATTTTCAACATTTTGAGGAACCTCCATGCTGTTTTCCAGAGTGGCTGCACCAGCTTGCATTCCCACCAATGGTGTAGGAGGGTTCCCCTTTCTCCGCATCCTCGCCAGCATCTGTCATTTCCTGACTTGTTGATTTTAGCCATTCTGACTGGTGTGAGGTGATATCTCATTGTGGTTTTGATTTGTATTTCCCTGATGCCGAGTGATAGGGAGCACTTTTTCATGTGTCTGTTGGCCATCTGGATGTCTTCTTTGCAGAAATGTCTGTTCATGTCCTCTGCCCATTTCTTGATTGGATTATTTGTTCTTTGGGTGTTGAGTTTGCTAAGTTCTTTATAGATTTTGGACACTAGTCCTTTATCTGATATGTCGTTTGCAAATATCTTCTCCCATTCTGTCAGTTGTCTTTTGATTTTGTTAACTGTTTCCTTTGCTGTGCAAAAGCTTTTGATCTTGATGAAATCCCAATAGTTCATTTTTGCCCTTGCTTCCCTTGCCTTTGGCGATGTTCCTAAGAAGATGTTGCTGCGGTTGAGGTCAAAGAGGTTGCTGCCTGTGTTCTCCTCAAGGATTTTGATGGATTCCTTTCTCACATTGAGGTTCTTCATCCATTTTGAGTCTATTTTCGTGTGTGGTGTAAGGAAATGGTCCAATTTCATTTTTCTGCACGTGGCTGTCCAATTTTCCCAGCACCATTTATTGAAGAGGCTGTCTTCTTTCCATTGGACATTCTTTCCTGCTTTGTCGAAGATTAGTTGACCATAGAGTTGAGGGTCTATTTCTGGGCTCTCTATTCTGTTCCATTGATCTATGTGTCTGTTTTTGTGCCAGTACCATGCTGTCTTGATGATGACAGCTTTGTAATAGAGCTTGAAGTCCAGAATTGTGATGCTACCAACTTTGGCTTTCTTTCTCAATATCCCTTTGGCTATTCGAGGTCTTTTCTGGTTCCATATAAATTTTAGAATTATTTGTTCCATTTCTTTTAAAAAGATGGATGGTACTTTGATAGGAATTGCATTAAATGGGTAGATTGCTTTAGGTAGCATAGACATTTTCACAATATTTATTCTTCCAATCCAGGAGCATGGAGGATTTTTCCATTTCTTTGTGTTTTCCTCAATTTCTTTCATGAGTACTTTATAGTTTTCTGAGTATAGATTCTGTGCCTCTTTGGTTAGGTTTATTCCTAGGTATCTTATGGTTTGGGGTGCAATTGTAAATGGGATGGATTCCTTAATTTCTCTTTCTTCTGTATTGTTGTTGGTGTAGAGAAATGCAACTGATTTCTGTGCATTGATTTTATATCCTGACACTTTACTGAATTCCTGTATAAGTTCTAGCAGTTTTGGAGTGGAGTCTTTTGGGTTTTCCACATATAGTATCATATCTGTGAAGAGTGATAATTTGACTTCTTCTTTGCCGATTTGGATGCCTTTAATTTCCATTTGTTGTCTGATTGCTGAGGCTAGGACCTCAAGTACTATGTTGAATAGCAGTGGTGATAATGGACATCCCTGCCGTGTTCCTGACCTTAGCGGAAAAGCTTTCAGTTTTTCTCCATTGAGAATGATATTTGCGGTGGGTTTTTCATAGATGGCTTTGATGATATTGAGGTATGTGCCCTCTATCCCTACACTTTGAAGAGTTTTGATCAGGAAGGGATGCTGTACTTTGTCAAATGCTTTTTCAGCATCTATTGAGAGTATCATATGGTTCTTGTTCTTTCTTTTATTGATGTGTTGTATCACATTGACTGATTTGCAGATGTTGAACCAACCTTGCAGCCCTGGAATAAATCCCACTTGGTCGTGGTGAATAATCCTTTTAATGTACTGTTGAATCCTATTGGCTAGTATTTTGGTGAGAATTTTCGCATCTGTGTTCATCAAGGATATTGGTCTATAGCTCTCTTTTTTGATGGGATCCTTGTCTGGTTTTGGGATCAAGGTGATGCTGGCCTCATAAACTGAGTTTGAAAGTTTTCCTTCCATTTCTATTTTTTGGAACAGTTTCAGGAGAATAGGAATTAGTTCTTCTTTAAATGTTTGGTAGAATTTCTCCGGGAAGCCGTCTGGCCCTGGGCTTTTGTTTGTTTGGAGATTTTTAATGACCGTTTCAATCTCCTTACTGGTTATGGGTCTGTTCAGGCTTTCTACTTCTTCCTGGTTCAGTTGTGGTAGTTTATATGTTTCTAGGAATGCATTCATTTCTTCCAGATTGTCAAATGTGTTGGCGTAGAGTTGCTCATAGTATGTTCTTATAATAGTTTGTATTTCTTTGGTGTGAGTTGTGATCTCTCCTCTTTCATTCATGATTTTATTTATTTGGGTCCTTTCTCTTTTCTTTTTGATAAGTCGGGCCAGGGGTTTATCAATTTTATTAATTCTTTCAAAGAACCAGCTCCTAGTTTCATTGATTTGCTCTATTGTCTTTTTGGTTTCTATTTCATTGATTTCTGCTCTGATCTTTATGATTTCTCTTCTCCTGCTGGGCTTAGGTTTCTTTCTTGTTTTTTCTCCAGCTCCTTTAGGTGTAGGGTTAGGTTGTGTACCTGAGACCTTTCTTGTTTCTTGAGGAAGGCTTGTACCGCTATATATTTTCCTCTCAGGACTGCCTTTGTTGTGTCCCACAGATTTTGAACTGTTGTATTTTCATTATCATTTGTTTCCATGATTTTTTTCAATTCTTCTTTAATTTCCTGGTTGACCCATTCATTCTTTAGAAGGATGTTGTTTAGTCTCCATGTATTTGGGTTCTTTCCTAACTTCCTCTTGTGGTTGAGTTCTAGCTTCAGAGCATTGTGGTCTGAAAATATGCAGGGAATGATGCCAATCTTTTGATACCAGTTGAGTCCTAATTTAGGACCGAGGATGTGATCTATTCTGGAGAATGTTCCATGTGCACTAGAGAAGAATGTGTATTCTGTTGATTTGGGATGAAATGTTCTGAATATATCTGTGATGTCCATCTGGTCCAGTGTGTCGTTTAAGGCCTTTATTTCCTTGCTGATCTTTTGCTTGGATGATCTGTCCATTTCAGTGAGGGGAGTGTTAAAGTCCCCTACTATTATTGTATCATTGTTTATGTGTTTCTTTGATTTTGTTATTAATTGGTTTATATAGTTGGCTGCTCCCACATTGGGGGCATAGATATTTAAAATTGTTAGATCTTCTTGTTAGACAGATCCTTTGAGTACGATATAGTGTCCTTCCTCATCTCTTATTATAGTCTTTGGCTTAAAATCTAATTGATCTGATATAAGGATTGCCACTCCTGCTTTCTTCTGATGTCCATTAGCATGGTAAATTCTTTTCCACCCCCTCACTTTAAATCTGGAGGTGTCTTCGGGCTTAAAATGAGTTTCTTGGAGGCAACATATAGATGGGTTTTGTTTTTTTATCCATTCTGATACCCTGTGTCTTTTGATTGGGGCATTTAGCCCATTAACATTCAGGGTAACTATTGAGAGATATGAATTTAGTGCCATTGTATTGCCTGTAAGGTGACTGTTACTGTATATGGTCTCTGTTCCTTACTGATCTACCACTTGTAGGCTCTCTCTTTGCTTAGAGGACCCCTTTCAATATTTCCTGTAGAGCTGGTTTGGTGTTTGCAAATTCTTTCAGTTTTTGTTTGTCCTGGAAGCTTTTAATCTCTCCTTCTATTTTCAATGATAGCCTAGCTGGATATAGTATTCTTGGCTGCATGTTTTTCTCGTTTAGTGCTCTGAAAATATCATGCCAGCTCTTTCTGGCCTGCCACGTCTCTGTGGATAAGTCAGCTGCCAATCTAATATTTTTACCATTGTATGTTACAGACCTCTTTTCCTGGGCTGCTTTCAGGATTTTCTCTTTGTCACTGAGACTTGTAAATTTCACTGTAAGGTGACGGGGTGTGGGCCTATTCTTATTGATTTTGAGGGGCGTTCTCTGAACCTCCTGAATTTTGATGCTCGTTCCCTTTGCCATATTGGGGAAATTCTCCCCAATAATTCTCTCCAATATACCTTCTGCTCCCCTCTCTCTTTCTTCTTCTTCTGGAATCCCAATTATTCTAATGTTGTTTCGTCTTATGGTGTCACTTATCTCTCGAATTCTCCCCTCGTGGTCCAGTAGCTGTTTGTCCCTCTTTTGCTCAGCTTCTTTATTCTCTGTCATTTGGTCTTCTGTATCACTAATTCTTTCTTCTGTCTCATTTATCCTAGCAGTGAGAGCCTCCATTTTTGATTGCACCTCATTAATAGCTTTTTATTTCAACTTGGTTAGATTTTAGTTCTTTTATTTCTCCAGAAAGGGCTTTTATATCTCCGAGAGGGTTTCTCTAATATCTTCCATGCCTTTTTCAAGCCCGGATAGAACCTTGAGAATTGTCATTCTGAACTCTAGATTTGACATATTACCAATGTCTGTATTGATTAGGTCCCTAGCCTTCGGTACTGCCTCTTGTTCTTTTTTTTGTGGTGAATTTTTCTGCCTTGTCATTTTGTCCAGATATTAGTATATGAAAGAGCAAGTAAAATACTAAAAGTGTGGCAACAACCCCAAGAAAATATGGTTTAACCAAATCAGAAGAGATCCCAAATCGTGAGGGTGGAGAAAGGGGATAAAAAGAGGTTCAAAAAGAAAAGAGAAAAAAAAAGAAAAGAATTTAAAAAAGGAAAACGAATAAAGAACAATATAAAAAGGAAAAAATATATATATATTAGATAAACTAGTTAAAAAACGTTAAAAAAGAAAAAGGTAAATGTTTAAAAAAAATTTTAGCAGAAGAAGTGAAAAACAATGAAAAAGAAAAAAATTAAATTAACTGCAAGACTAAAAAAAAATCACAGGGAAAAAAAAAAAAAAGAAAAAAAAAGCACAGGGAGAAAGCCATGAGTTCCATGCTTTGCTTTCTCCGTCTCTGGAATTCTGCTGCTCTCCTTGGTATTGAAACCGCACTTCTTCGTAGGTGAACTTGGTCTTGGCTGGATTTCTTGTTGATCTTCTGGGGGAGGGGCCTGGTGTAGTGATGCTCAAGTGTCTTTGACCCAGGCGGAATTGCACCGCCCTTACCAGGGGCCGGACTGAGTAATCCGCTCGGGTTTGCTTTCAGGAGCTTTTGTTCCCTGAGCGCTTTCCGTAGAGTTCCGGAGGACGGGAATACAAATGGCGGCCTCCTGGTCTCCGGCCCGGAGGAGCTGAGAGCCCGGGGCCCCACTCCTCAGTGCGCCCTCAGAGAACAGCGCCCAGTTACTCCCGTCTGCCTGACCTCCGTTCGCGCTCCGAGCTCACCAAGACTGCGACCGGTTCAAGGTAACCCCGAGCTGCGAGCTTACTGTCAGCTCTGTCTCTGTAGCCGGCTTTCCTGTTCCAATACGCGCAAGCTCTGCGACACTCAGATACCCCCGATCCTTCTGTGACCCTGCGGGACCTGAGGCCACGCTCACCCTGTGTGGGCTTCGCCCTGGTTTAGCCTCTGGAGCAATGTCCCTCAGCGGAACAGACTTTTAAAAGTCCTGATTTTGTGCTCTGTTGCTCCGCCGCTTGCCGGGAGCCGGCCCCTCCCCCCGGGGTCTATCTTCCCGTCGCTTTGGATTCACGTCTCCGCCAGTCCTACCTTTCAGAAAGTGGTTGTTTTTCTGTTTCCAGAATTGCTGTTCTTCTTCTCTTCGATCTGCCGATGGATTTGCAGGTGTTTGCAATCTTTAGATAAGCTATCTAGCTGATCTCCGGCTAGCTGAAGTAGTCTCAGCCTGCTACTTCTCCGCCATCTTGACTCCTCTGCCTCCCCTCCCATATTTTGATGGTGTTTCTAAATGTTCTTTTTCTCTCTCATTTCCCTTGTCATATGCTTAATAGTATCCAGCCTCTCAGTTATATTTCATGGCAACTGTTTTTCCCTAGAATTCTCCCTCTCAGAGTCCTCTCAAGTCCTCCCCCAAATAGACTGGCAGCTCTCTAGGTGTCTTGTTATCTTGGGACTTTCCCTCTCTAGCCTTCCTATTTGCTTCCAGTTTTCTTGCATCCTGTATCTTTTCATTTATTGCTTTCCTATCTTTGTTGGCTAGAGTATATCTATTGAATGAACTTGGCATAGAAGTTTTAGTTGAATTTTTTTTTCTCAGAATTTTGAAAGTCTTGTCTTACTTTCTTCCTATTTTATTGCTGACAAGAAATATAATGTCTTTTTAGTTTCTGCAGGGGAGACAACTTGTATTTACTTTGAATGTTCACTTGATCCTTGATGCTTTTAAATGCCTTTTAAAATGTATTTTATAAGCTTCCATTTCTTTCTTTTTTTTTCCCCATAAAGATTGTATTTATTTATTTGACAGACAGAGATCACAAGTAGGCCGAGATGCAGGCAGAGAGAGAGAGAAGAAAGCAGGCTCCCCGCTGAGCAGAGAGCCCGATGTGGGGCTTGATCCCAGGACCCTGAGATCATGACCTGAGCTGAAGGCAGAGGCTTTAACCTTCTGAGCTTCCCAGGTGCCCCTATACTCTTCCATTTCTAATGAGAGTCTATTTTAGAGTAGAAGTGTCGGTTGTCTTTACCTCTGGAATATTCCTGTTCTCTCTCTCTTTTTTTAAGATCTACTTATCTCTTTAAGAGAGAGAGTGCATGAGTAGGGCAGTGGTGGCGCAGAGAGTATCTCAAGCAGATTCCCTGCTGAGTGCAGAGTCTTCTAGTGGGGCTCAGTCCCACAACCTTGAGATCTTGACCTAAGCCAGAATCCAGAGCCTGGTGCTTAAACAACCAAGTCACCCAGGAACCCCTTTCCTGTTATATCTTTGAAAATTCTCTCCCCTTTATTTTGTTGTTCTCTTTTTCTGGGACTTCCCTTAGTCAGTGTTTGGAAATTCTTGCCAAATCCTGTATCTGTTTTCTTCTATTACCTGTCATTTTTTCTTATTGCTATGTGCCGTAGAAAATTTCTTGGACTCTGTTAACCAATCTTTGTTTTTAATTTTTTACTGTTTCTTTGTGGAATTGTAGAGTCCAAGAATCATAATCAGTTGGATGTCGAGGAGGATACTAAAATTAGATACCACATTCACATCCCTTCCCTTCACAGGCTGCACTGTTTAGGGACATTCCTTCTTATACTCAAACTATGAAATATTAAGGTTCCTGGTTCTGTGAAAGGGAGGACTTTCATAGGTAGTCAGGGAGGAATCTAAATTTATCCATTAATAAATGTAATATCTCTCTAAAAACATTCATACTGTATACCATGTTTTCTCTCTGTTGAAAAATAACTTTTCTAAAGCCCAACAAACAAAATGAGCATCATTTATCATTTTTTTAAACATGCTATGTTTTTCTGATTATGGCTTGTATTTGCTAAGTATTAAACTTTCTTTCACAGAAGAGAGTGGGGTGGTGGGATGGTGTTAACAGAGTGACGGGTATTAAGAAGGGCATGTGGGGTGATGAGCACTGGGTTTCATAAGCAACTAATGAATCGTTGAACACTGCATCAGAAACTAATGATGTATTATATGTTGGCTAATTGATCATAATAAAAAAGAACAGTGTAAAAAAAGACATTAAAATAAATATAAAAAAGTTTTTATATTTACTCACATGGTTATCATTCCCAATTTATGTAGACCCAGATTTCCATCTGTTATCATTTTCCTTCTGCCTGTAGAACTTCCTTTAGTGTGCTATAGTGCATGTCTGTTAACAACATTTGTGTTATGCCCGAGTTTTCACACCCAAGAGCCAACACCAATGCAATCACACGAGGGTTTATTTAACAAGCTTAAGCTTGGGCCCAAGTATACCTGACAAGGTAGAGTAGGGACTTGGACCCCGAGCTTAGTTAAGGCAGGGGTATTTATGGGTTCCTGTTACTAAAGTAGGGTGGGGATTCCCGTTACTAAAGCAGGGTGGGGGTTCTTAGAACGAAAGTAAAGTAGGGGAAAATTCAGCCCTTGGGCACAGGGGTCTGAGATGGCTGCCAGAGCTAAGATGGCTGTACTTATGCTAAGGCTAAACCTGAGGTGGGATGGCCTTAATTTTTTTTGGCCTCCATAATATGCACTTAGTTTTCGTTTTCTGGAAAAGAGTTCATTTCACCTTTGTTTTTGAGGTATATTTTTGCTGAGTAAAGAATTTTGGGTCAGGGTGTTCTCCCTTCTCCACTCCCTTCATTACTTTAAAGATGGTTTCTCCAGGGGCGCTTCGGTGGCTCAGTGGGGTAAGCCTCGGCCTTCGGCTCAGGTCATGATCTCAGGGTTCTGGGATCGAGCCCCACATCAGGCTCTCTGTTCAGCAGGGAGCCCGCTTCCTCTTCTCTCTCTGCCTGCCTCTCTGTCTGCTCTTGATCTCTCTGTCTGTCAAAAAAAGCTGGTGTCTCCAGTGTACTCTGGGTGGCATGGTTTCCGGGCAGATGTGTGCTATCATTCTGGTCCTTATTCTTATTCCTTTTTGTTCTCTAGCGATTACTGAGGTTTCTCTTTATCACTACTTTCAACAACTTATTATGATGCATTATTATTATTATTATTATTATTATTATTAGGTATGTTTTGCTTGGGTTTCCTTGAGGTTTTGCACTGTGGGCTTATAATTTTTATCAAATTTGAAAAAAATTCCAACATTATTTTCTTCAAATATTTTTCTGCCCCTCCACTCCTGGGACTTTTTTTCCTGTGCTTTAGTTCAGATAGTTTCTGCTGACATGGCTTAACGCTCACTGATCTTTTTATCTGCACTGTCTGATCTGCTGTTAACTACATCCAGTGCTCTTTTCACTTCACATATCTTTTTCCCATATCTAGAAAGGACCTTTGGGTCTATTTTATAACTTTTGTTTATTTTCTTATGCTTAGGTTTTCCTTTACCTTTTTTTGAAAACAGGGATCACATAATAGCTCTTTTAACATCCCTCTCAGCTAATTTCATAATTACTGTAATTTCTGGATATATTTCTGTTGATTGATCTCCCATTTATGGACCATACTATTTTTTTTAACCTTATAATCATTTTTAAATTGAATGGTAGACATTGTGGGTTTTAACGTATTGACTGCTGTATTTTGTTGTATTCTATTAAATATAGTGTTGTCTTTTTTTAATGTTGGTTTCCTGCCCCAAGAGCAATTTAAGTTAATGAGAATCAGTTATATCCTGTCAAGACTTTAAAGCTTTGTTAAGGTAAGTCCGGGGAATTCTTTAGTCTAGAACCAATTTAGCACCATTACTAAAGCTATGTAATTTTAAGGATTATACCAACATCTGGTCCTGTACAGGCTCCTAGAAATGTTCTGACTACGCCTTTTTAGTGATTCTCTCTTTGGCTTCAGGTCCTTTCTGCTTATGCACACGCAGGTCAGACGAAGACTTGGGGCCCCTCTGCAGGTCTCCAGGTCTTCTTCCCTGAGGTTCTCTCTCTGTTTCATTGTCCACAAATTCTAGCTGCGTGGAGCTCTCTGAATTCTGCTGTCTGTCTCCTCAATTTGGTAAGATTTCCGGGTCTCTGTTTGACTTTCTTCCTCTTGGTCCGTGGCTTGTAACCCGAGGCTAGGAGTCAGCTGATACGGTCGTAGGGCTCCCCTTGCCACTTTCCCTCCTCAGCGGTCATCTGTGCTTCTGGACTGTTTTAGATGATCTCTGTCCTTTTACCACAGCCAGAGCAGAGGACTTTTATTCTCCCTTCTTAAAGTTAATGTGGACAATAGAGATTGTGTTTTACCCCCAATTTTTATCTCAAGCCACACCTGCTAACCACCCAGTTAGAAATTGTTGCTGCTCTTTACCTAAACTTCTAGAAAGTCCTTGATACTTTGACGTGATTGATGAATAGAGCAATTGTGTCCAAGCAAACTAAGGGTTACTCTGAACCAGAAACACGCAAAGCTGCCTGGAAAGACCACTGTGTGACAATCACATGTTCCATTTGTGTTTTTCTGTCAGTTCAAAGGAAAGGTGGTGGATACCAGTAGATTTCCCTCACAGAAGTGTGCTCATTAGCATCCCAATCTAGGAGCCTGTCAAAAACATGCACAGTTAGAAACCATTGTTAAGTGCTAGCCAGTGGGTCTCAGGGCTTCTTCCCAGCAGATGGCCAGAATGCCTGCCTACAAGGGCCAGCCCTGCAAGACTGCAAATGAATTGTTTTCAGAATTTGTGTAAATCATTTTTTTCCTTGTAACATTTATGGTGTCAGCCTGTGTTGTATTCACATAATTTTGTTCTCCTTTGTATTTTTATTTCTGTTGTGGTCACTCACAGCAAAAAGGAAAAAAAAAGTTTTTTTTCCCCTCCACTCTTTCATTTTTGTATCTTAATCACTTGATCAAAATTCAACAGTTGAAGAGAAGGTTACATCTATTTTTTTTCTCCATCAGTTGTAAGGTCTC
Organism: Mustela erminea; assembly: GCF_009829155.1. Taxonomy (NCBI): domain Eukaryota; kingdom Metazoa; phylum Chordata; class Mammalia; order Carnivora; family Mustelidae; genus Mustela; species Mustela erminea. The sequence goes on along the minus strand of NC_045619.1, from coordinate 75,507,132 downwards.
CTGCCCGATATACTTATCATTTTGTCTAGTGAGGTGTTTCACTGCAAACCAGAAATAAGTACAAGTCCTATTGGAAAAAAAAAAAGTCCAGATTGTGAAAATATACAGATACATAAAATTAATATAAACAGAAAGTGCTATCTAATTTATGACTCTGGTGTTCATTTAAGGAATCTTATAGAAGAATCAATTTTTTCCTATATGTTATATAGATATATGATTGATATTTGATTCATTCTGGGGGCTCTGATTCACCTCCAGGGGTCTGGCAAAGGCTCCAAACAGTATCCCTACCTGCGACTGGCACGTTAAGCACCATTGCCTCTGGGGATCACGTGGCCCTAGTGGCCAGGCTTGCTGCGTGCTAGCCGGCACATGTCACAGAGCCTCTTCTTGTTTGGGCCCCATTCAAAACTAACAGCTCGGTGACCGAAACTTGTTTGGAAATAACCAATCTCTAATTGCTGTGCACAAAAATAGCTCAAGGACAGATTCTGTTTTAAAAGTGTGTATAATCAACGACCTCGGTAATTTTCATAAATACAGTGTTTATTAATGGCAAGATCTAATTGTCATAGTATTTGTTGATTAAACACCTCTTAGTTTCTTGTTATAAAGTTAAATACAATTCCCATTTCACTGAACAGTAGGTTTAGAGTCTTGTCATATCAATGAATTCAAAATATAACTTTCTGTGTTAGATTTGTATTCTCATGATCGGTGATTTGAAATACCATTTATTTATTTATTCTTCTAAAAAAGATTTTATTTGACAGGGAGAGAAATCACAAGTAGGCAGAGAGGTGGGCAGAGAGAGAGAGAGGGGGAAGCAGGCTCCCTGCTGAGCAGAAAGCCCAATGCAGGGCTTGATCCCAGGACCCTGAGATCATAGCCTGAGCCAAAGGCAGAGGCTTAACCCATAGTTGAAAAATAATTGGCATACAATATTGTATTAGTTCCAGGTGTACAATATACTAATTTAATATTTATATACATTACAAAATGGTCACTGCAAATAAATCTAGTTATCATCTGTCAGTGTGCAAAGTTGTTACAATATTATCGATAATATTCTGTACTTTACATCCTTGGGTCTTATTTATTTTACAATTGGTAAATTCTACCTCTTAATTCTCGACACCTATACCATACATCTGGCCACCCCATCTCCTCTGGAAGCCATCAGTCTATTCTCTATATCTGTGAGACTGTGTCTGTTTCTGTTTTGTTTTGTTTGTTTTGTTTCTTTATGTTTCACATGTAAGTGAAGTCATACAGTATTTATTTTTCTCTGTCGGACTTATTTTATTTATCATAATACCCTCTAGGTTCACCCATGTTGTCACAAATGGCAAGATTCCATTCTTTTTATGGCTGAGTAATATTCCTTTCTCTCTCTCTGTGTGTGTGTGTGTGCGTGCGTGTGTGTATGTGTGTGTGTGCATGTGTATCCAGATCTTCTGCTTGTTTTTTAACTGGATTATGTTTTTGAATTGACTTATATGAGTTCTTTATATATTTTGGATATATAATCCAAATACTTACCAGATATATCACTTAATTTTTTTTTTAGAGATTTTATTTATTTATTTGACAGAGATCACAAGTAGGCAGAGAGGCAGACAGAGAAAGAGGGGGAAGCAGACTCTCTGCTGAGCAGAGAGCCCGACACAGGGCTCGATCCCAGGACCCTGGGATCATGACCTGAGACGAAGGCAGAGGTTTTAACCCACTGAACCACCGAGGATCCCCAAGATATATCATTTTCTATTATCTTCTCTCATTCAGTAGGTTGCCTTTTCATTTTATAGATAGAGTTTCCTTTACTGTGCAAAAGCTTTTTAGTTTGATATAGTCCCATTTGTTTATTTTTGCCTTTGTTATCCTTACCTAATGAGATGGGCCCAAAAAAATATTGCTAAGAAAAATGTCAAAGACCTTACTGTCTGTGTTTTCTTCTAGGAGTTTTATAGTTTCAGGTCTTATATTTCAGTCTAAAATCCATTTTGGGTTTATTTGTGTACATGGTTTAAGAAAGTGGTCCAGTTACTTTATTTTGCATGTAGTTGTCCAATTTTCCCAATAGCATTTGTTGAAGAGACTTTTTCCCATTGTATATTCTTGCCTCCTTTGTCATAGATTAATTGACCATATAAATGTGGGTTTATTTCTGGACTCTCTTTTCTGCTCTGTTGATCTATGTGTTTTTGTGCCAGACAATGAGTTTTTAAATGGCTTATTTCATCAACTGAGAATTGGAAGTAATAACTGAAGAATAATGTTGTGCATTTAAATTATTCTTTCTTCTTTTAAAATATCTACATTATTATGTTCTTGATTTGGCCATTGGCTATATCATATGTCTGGAGAAACACATTATCAGAATAACAGAGCCATTAAAATACGCATTTTATATTTCAATTAGGTTATATTAGTAGAACGTTTTTAAGTCAGCTCTATGTATACAGATGGTTTGGGTTGTGGCAATTTTTCTTTCTGAAATCTTAGTTAAAATGAGTGTGTTAATATTTTCATTGCTATTTGAGAAACTTAAGTGGATATTTTACCCCATATTACTAAATATCCTAACATCCAAAAGTTATCATAATAGTAATCTCATTAATGTAAAAATGGCTAGATTAAGATTGTTCATTCTATAGTGCCTTTTATAATGTATTATCTATTCATTTGTTCATTCTTTTTTATCCATCTATGCCTCATTTATTGTCTGCTTACTTTTATTAACCTGGGCTAAGGAAAATCTGTTTAAGAGAACTGACATCATTTCCCAAATTTCAGTTGCTTCCAGGCTGGTCAGATAAATATAAGATACCTAGTTAAATTTGAATTTCAGACAACAAATAATTTTTTAGTATAAATATTTCCCAGATATTACATAGGACATAGTTATTCTAACAATTATTTATTGTTTCTCTGAAATTCAAATTTAACTCAACATTCCGTATTTTTATGGTTAACTCTGACAACCCTGGTTGGTATAATTATTTAGGTTATCAACTGCCTTTAAAGCATGATCGCATCTGGGAGGCAGGACGCTCGGTGATTTGGAGTTTGGATCATGCTTGATTCAGATTCCAGTAATGTCTTGGAATTTTGAGTTATGGTAACTTGCAGGAAATTTTTTTTTTTGTCTATATAAAAAACAAAAATAAAGATGATTTTATAGAGTTGTTGTAATGGTAAAATGATATAATTTACATAAGAAGCTCATCACAGTGAATTCAATAACTGATGATTCTGTTATGGTTGTTTTAGGCTCATGATTTGAATCTACTGAAACACATACACACATACATATATAACAGAAGTAAATCTAAGCAATCTTTAATAATTGCCTCTTTGTTTCTCTTCTTTTTCATTCTCTGGTTTTTCCCTTGGCAGCCTCTGTGCTTCCATTCTCGTTCCTCTATAGCTCACCCCTGAACTGTATCTTAAGCTCCAGCTTAACAATTTCAGTCCAATATTCTCAGCTCCTTATTAGATATGTTGCAGGATTTTTTAAAAAAAGGATTTTACATGCATCAGATCTGAACTCTAGTTATCCTAATCTGCCCCCTCTCCCAAAGAACCTATCCCTTATTAAATTTGTAGCCTGTTACTTCTACTTACATATCTTATACTCTAATAAAACTAATCCATCTACAGTACATGTCCTATCCTTCCAGAATTGTTTCATCTTTATAAGCCATTTAAACTCCAACTTTTCCATTAAGTGTTCCCCATCTGCTCAGTGGGAAGTTATCTCTCCCCACACTGAAGTCCCATAAACTTTGCATATGTTTTCATCATGGCTCATCATTTGGTATTATATTTATTGATCTGTTTGTGCCCCTGCTCAGTCTATAAGCTCTCTGTGGGACAGAATCTATGTTTATTTAATCTTTTTATCCACAAAAAAGCTAACAGAGTGTCTTGCATATTAGATATTTAATAGATGTTTTTAAAACATACGTAGCTATTATCAGATATTCATTTACGATGCTAAAGAACAACAGATATATAATTGAGATGCAAGTTGTAGGAACTCCACTTCAAAGGTAAAAAGCAACAATTGTAAGACACGAGTACTGTCACACCTTCTCTCCCCTCTATCTCCTTGGACTGAAATAAGAAAGCTGATAATATCTTTAATTTCAGTCCAGTTGTTCTATTAAGATATCTGGAGGGGAGAGAAAATTTGGAACTTTTAATTTTTTAAAAAAAGGTTTTATTTATTTATTTGATAGTTAGTGAGAAAGGGAAAACAAGCAGGGAGAAGAGAGAGGGAGAAGCTGGCCTCCCAGTGAGCAGGGAGCCCGACACGGGGCTCCATCCCAGGACCCTGGGATCATGACCCAAGCTGAAGGTAGACAGGCAACAACTGAGCCACCCAGGACCCCGAAAATTTGGAACTTGATTCCTCCTTGGGCTTAACAGAAACTCATGAACTAATAATGTGGGGGGAAGAGACTCAGGAGAAAACCTGAATTACATGGTACCTACCATGTAGTAAGTGCCACCACACTGCATTTTCAATTGAATTTCCACCTCCTTAATTGTTTCAAATTCCTCAGGACCAATTATTCCTGTAGATAGGTCATTACAGTAGCACAAGACACCCACCTGCTTTCTCCAGTGATATAGGCTTCCTTCTGTAATAGCTATCTTCTTTCTTTGCTTAGCATTATAGATCGCTGGAAAAGCAGACTTATACTCCATACTCTAACTCACAGAGGGACAGGTCTGTGTCATCAGCTTTATGAAGCTTGCTTTCTCCACTGCTGAACTTAGAAAATCACTCTTTATAGAGAAAAGAGAAATAACCTCCTAATAGGAATTACCAGTTGTTGACTTAGATTTTACTTGATATTTGTGTCCTTTGGTCTCCATGGCAGCCAGCACTTGGATGTAGAACCTATAGTTAACAAAAAACCCTTCATTTATAGCAGAAACATTTTTTATTGGGAAAACTAGAATTTTTCAAGAGCAATTCAATTATTTCAATAGAAGTATGGGTTTATAATAGAACTATAGAACTATTCTGCCACAATGCAGCTGTAAATTATAAGCTATATATTATTATTGATTAAATTTCTTTCTCCATCATTCTGAAGTTCAAGATGATTTCCTTTATAGAACAATCTGAAAATAGAGAATGAGATAAAAACACCCTCGCCTACCATTTGATAACTTGGTGTTTGAATTGAGTTTCTAGTACACACTGTGTTGCTTGACCGTATGTGTTAGAGCCTTAGAATCGTAGAGAATTAGCTCGCTTTAGAGACCATCTCATTCAGCCATCTTGGATTGCAGACATAAACATCTGGCCCCAGGAACACGAAAAGAACTGGTCCAATTAGTGAACCGTTGAAACAAGTCTAGGATTGCAGCCACCCAACTTCCAGTACTGAAAGAACTTCCATATGACCTCAGCTGCCGTATGACCTTTGGAGAACATCCTAGTTGAGCACATGTGTGTGTTTTAGCCTCCAGGTGCTGCCAACTTCTTCGGTAAATGGGGCTTGAGCCATGTTTTTATTGGGGTTGAGTATTCTTGTGCTGTCATGGCTGTCAAGGAGCAAATGCCAGATATATTGTCATCACCGTCCCCTTCCAAATTGTAAGATTTGGAGGCTTTCTCCCATCTGTTTGTGATTACCCACTTACCACAATGATAGATGGAGGAACTGTGCTTCTGATACACTGCAGATCAGTCTGTCCTCGTGGAAGTGACCTCATTAATACTGGTTGCATCTCAAATTCCATCAAATGTGGAAAGAAAGATTAGATTCAGGAACATGAACTGAGTGCTTTCTGTGAAGAATGAGGTTCAAAGCCTACATACGGTTCCTGCTCTCAAAAAGCTAATTCTAACATGGGGTAGAATTAAGAAGCTTCAGTTGGAGAATGTATAATGTGCTTTGATGGCATGGAAGAAGGAAAGAAGGATTCACTGTGAAGAGAAGATCAAGAAAACCTTCAGGGTGGTGGAGGTGTTGGAGCTGGGAAGCCCTCAATTTTGAAAATGGTTTTGAAGGGTAAATGGAGCTCATTTCCATTTGGGGAAATATTCCATTAAACAGAAAGTTGCATTTTTTGGAGAAAATAGCAATAGGCCAGTGTGGCAAGTTGGGGGAGGAATTCCAAAAATAGTTTTATCTCACACACACACACACACACACACACACACACACACACACACACACAACTACATAATGCCCCTATATCAGCTCACAAATAGAAGAGAGGCAGTGGTGTGGTTGAGCTTCTGTACTCAAAAGTGCTTGTTCAATTTTTGGGAGTTTTCTTAGTTGTGAAACAGAGCCATTATTAAAAAGTATGTAAACTTATAACTAAGTGATACATATTAGGAACAAAGGTAGTATATGCTCAAGATGTATCAATTCTTTTTTTTTTTTTTTAAGATTTTATTTATTTGACAGACAGAGATCACAAGTAGGCAGAGAGGCCGGCAGAGAGAGAGGAAGGGAAGCAGGCTCCCTGCTTGATCCCACGACCCTGAGATCATGACCTGAGCCGAAGGCAGAAACTTTAACCCCCTGAGCCACCCAGGTGTCTCAGGATGTATCATTTCTTAATGATTTTAGTACATCTTGCAAGTATCCATACTTCTGAAGTTATTTGCATCTGTCAGGTCTATCTGGTGGAAGCACTCTGTGATGGCATGTCACGGTGCACCTCTTCCCAATACCATTTTCCATGATAGATGTTGGGAGCTTAAAATCCACCATGGAAACTGGCAAAGCTAAAACCAGGGCTTGATTTATTGTTTTTGTTGATCTATACTTAAGAATGTCATAGATAAAATGTTACTCATTGCAGATTAAACATAAAAGTGTGTTGTGTCTGTATCTACTATTGTGTTGTGAATAGCCCAAAAATGGAGGAGATATTCTTACAGTTTTTGAAAACTGTAGTTCAATTCAGCAAAGAAACAAATATAAGCTAGCTATGGAATCTGCATTTTAGCAAAAGTCAACAAAAACATTCTCTGAAAATCAAATGGCCATATAGAATTTATAAACAAATTGTACAACTTATTGTTTGCAAATTGTGTATTATATCCCTTTACACCAGTAGACTTTAAAATAAACTGTATGTAGATTTATATATACATTTTTGTTTTAGAGAGCTAGTTAAACATTTACCAGTATACTACTGGCAAACAGTGCGATTTAGAAGATGCAACTTTTCAGACTTTATATGGGCCAATCAAACATATCAAATACCTGCAGAAATTTCTCTCAAGATACAGTTTTAAGTCATTCACTAATTGGTACACAGTATTTGGCCTGGCTTATTAAAGACTGAGAAAATTTTCATTTACTTTATGAAGAAAATACAAAATCAGATTATTTTAATAAGATTCTTCCTAGTATTTAGAAATGGATTGTTCTTTGTGAAGAGTAGAGAACTCTTCAGTAAAGAAAATGGAGTCTTGCAAATGACGATATACTGTCTCAGCATTTCGTAGTCACACATGCACATTTCAGGAAGAGATTTTTGGAGGCATTTGCTGATTTTGGTAAGAAAGTATAACTTCTTAAACATTGTCTTATCGTTCATGAAATTGCCAGTAGAACTGATTTGGCATATAAGACCACCAAACACTGATTTTTAGGGAAAAAATACTTTTAATAAAAAATTTAAGTATATTTTGGGAAGGGGGTTGGGAGAAGGGGGGTGGGGTTATGGACATTGTGGGGGGTGTGCTTTGGTGAGTGCTGTGGGGTGTGTGGACCTGGCGATTCATGGACCTGTACCCCTGGGGATAAAAATATATGTTTATAAAAAATAAAAAATTAAAAAAAATTTAAGTATATACAAAGCGAGGCAGAACAACACAATCATTTCACTACCTTCATTATCCAGCCTCAACAATTATAAAACTCACAGGTAATATTGTCTCTTCTCTAACCTACCCTCTATATTAGAATGAAAGTGTAGAAAACCATGGATCTCTTTTAGCATCTTATCAGAGCATAATGGAGCATTGTTCAAAGTCAGCGATATTTGATAGACATAAAAGGGATCTTACAATGCTTTCTGATATATCTCCAATTTTTTAAACAAGCCAATGTAAAATTATGTAGCTTAACAAATTGTTTTAGACAGATCTTTGGATTTCATAATGAAGCCTAGCATTTAAGAGACATGAAGAATAAAACATTCTAATTTTGTAGGTGCTGCATCCACACTTAAGAGTCAAAATTGGCCCATTTTCCTCTTCATAAATATATTTTTCATCACATCTTGGGCAAAAGTTTAATATAGGCATATCTCATTTTATTGAGCTTTGCTTTCTTGTGACTCACAGATACTGTGGCTTTTACAAATTGAAGTTTTGTGGGATGCCTGGTTAAGCAAGTCTATTGGCATCATTTTTTCTAAGAGCATTTGCTTACTTCATGTCTCTGAGTCTTGTTTTAGTAATTCTAGCAGTATTTCAAGCTTTCTCATTCTTGCTCTATGGTGATCTATGATCAGTGATCTCTCATGTTACTATTATAACATCAAAATTGTTTTGGGGTGCCATGAACCACACCCATACACAGCAGCAGTTTTGAAGGAGCAGGAGGCTGGCTGAGGACAAAGCAAAAGCTGGCGCCTTGCACCCCCCCCCTTTCATCCGCTCCCCTCCATATGTGTAGCATTCCTCAGGCACCCCTGACTACCATAAAATGATAAATAGTTAACTTGCTGAGATCACAATCCTGCAAGACAGGAGTCTCCCTTGGTTTGCAAATGTCCTTGAGATTACAACAAAGAAGTTACCTTATCAATAGCCCAATTTCCAAAGACACAGAACTCAGTTCCTCAAGCCCTAATGTCACCCTCCCCTCCATAAAAAACCGAAGGAGGCGGAGGTAGAAGGAAAAGCAAATAAAGTTAAATTTCTTCTAAACCTAAATCTCATTAACAAGAATGCTTGATAGTAGGAATGTAACATTCCACCAGGAGACTCCCAATTGTCTTTACTTGATAGTAACCAGGCCTTCAATATCCTGATAGTGCTTTTTTCGCATGCATGGGCTAACCGACCAGTTCTGCTTCTGTAAGATTGCTTTGTCTGCTTTCGCGCAGGGTCCCCTGACCCAATCCACTGACGCCAAGTATGCCTGTTCAAACTGTCAATCAATCAGCTCAGCCCCACCCGAAACTTGTTTGTATCTGTCTTATAAAAATACTGCACCGACCCAGGTCCAGACCTCTTGGCGTTATCAGCAACGAGCGGCGCAGAGGTCCAGGTTCGAACCTGCAATAAATGACCCTTGCTGATTGGCTTTGACTCACGTCTCTGGTGGTCTTTTAAGGTGGGGGTAATATTCAATTGGCATTTCAGTTTCAGTGAGGCCAGTTAATAACCCTACAATGGCCTCTAAGTGTTTATGTGAAAGGAAGAGTGGCACATCTTTCTTTCTAAATCAAAAGCTAGAAATGGTTAAGCTTAGCCAGGAAAGCATGTTGAAAGCTGAGACAGGCCGAAAGCCAGGCCTCTTGCACCAGCTAGCCAAGATGTGATGCAAAGGAAAAAGTTTTTGAAGGAAACAAAGTGCTACTCCAGTGATTGTATGAATGATAAGAAAGCCAAACAACCTTATTGCTGATAAGGAGAAAGTTTCAGTCTGGATAGAAGATCAAACCAGCCATAGCATTCCCTTAAGCTAAAGCCTAATCCACAGCAAGGCCCTGACTCTTTAATTCCATGAAGGCTGAGGGAGGTGAGGCAGCTGAGAAAAGTTTGAAGCAAACAGATGGTGATTCAAAGTGTAAGGAAAGAAGCCGTCCCCATAACATAAAGTGAAATGTGAAGCTGTGCATTATCCAGTAGATCTAGTTAAGATAATTAATGAAGGAGGCTACACTATAAAACACATTTTAATGTAGGCACATCAGCCTTCTTTTTTTTTTTTTCCCCACCCCCCTTCTCCCAACCCCCCTCCCCCCAGCAACCCTCAGTTTGGCAAATCAGCCTTCTATTGGAGGAAGATGCCCTAGAGGACTTTCATAGGTTGAGAGGAGAAGTCCATACCTGGCATCAAAGCTTCGAAGGACAGGCTGACTCTCTTATTAGGATTTTATTTTTTAATTTTTAAAATTTAAATTTAAAATATTTCTTTAAAAATATTACTGCTCATTGATAATGCATCTGATTACCCAAGAGCTCTGATGAAGGTGTACAATGAGATTAATGTGGTTTTCATGTTCGCTAACAACACCCATTCGGCAGCCCATGGATCAGAGTAATCTTGGCTTTCAAGAATTATTATTTAAAATTGTCTTTCATAAGGCGATAGCTGCCATAGATAGTGATACCTCTGCTAGATCTGGGCAAAGAACATTGAAAATCTTCCAGAAAGGTTATCACCATTGTCAATGACCTTAAGAACATTCTAGATTCATAGAAAGGTCAAAAGTATCAACATGAACAGGAGCTTGGAAGAAGTGGCTTCCAACCCTCAGGGATGAGGAAGGAAGTGGAGGAGGTAACTGCAGGTGTGAAGAGAGCTGGAGAACCAGAACTAGAAGAGGAGCCTGAGGTTGCCACCTACTTGCTGCCATCTCGTGATAAAACTTTAAGAGACGGGGAACTCCCTGTCTTACGGATGAGCAAAGAAAGTGGTTTCTTGAGATGGGATCTATTCTTGGTGAAGATGCTGTGGAGACTGTGGAAATGACATCAAAGGATTTAGAATATTACACCAACTTAGTTGATAAAACAGTGGTAGGGTTTGAGAGGATTGACTCCAATTTTAAAAGACGTTCTCTTGTGGGTAAAATGCTATCAAACAACATCACATGCTACGGAGAAACTGTTAGTGAAAGGAAGAGTCGGTTGATGCAGAAAACTCCCTTGTCTTATTTTAAGAAATTGCCCCAACCACCTCAGCCTTCAGCCACTGCTGTCCTGCCTGGTTAGCAGCCATGAACACTGAGGCAGGCTCCTGCACAAGCGAGAGATTATGATTCACTGAAAGCTCAGATAATGTTAGCAGATTTTAGAAATAAGGTGTTTTTAAATTAAGGGATGCACATTGTATTTTTTAGGCATAATTCTGTTGAACACTTAGTAGACCATGGCTAGTGTAAACATAAATTTTACATGTACTGGGAAACTGGAAAATTAATTTGACTCACTTCATTGTTATATTCACTTTATTGTGGTGGTATGGAGCTAAACCCACAATACCTCTGAGATGTGCCTGTGTTGACACTGAGCTCAAGTAGTAATGGAATACTGTAATCACTTATGCTCTGTCTTTGTGGTAGAATTCATAGTAATGGCTAGTGGGTATATGGCATCTTTTAAATAACTATCAAGGAGCGGTAAGTGCAGGTTTGAAAGATCTGAGAAGTCATAAGAAACCCTTTCAATAATCAAAGGGAAAAAAATTAAACAAGTCTGAACATCTATTTATATTTTTAACAAGTTGATAAAAATCCAAGGGGGAAATGTAAATACAATTTTTTTTTTGATTGGGTTGACGGAAAATGTCAATACAGGAAGCAAGTAGAATGATAAATACTCAAACACAGTGAGAACTTACTGGTTCGAGGAAGGTTTCTCTGACCCCACATCCTTGGGGCTGGATTTCATCCTTTTGTATGTGTGTATTCCCAAGACACATCTCTGCTTGCTTTTAAACAAGACTGTGATCTTTGAAAGTGAAGGTACCTTTTCTTATTCAGCTAGGTATGTGCTTAAAATGTTAGAGGATGGAAAGATGAGTGTAGTATTGGAGGATTTGTTCACTGTGCTAATAAACTGATTATCATTTTCCCCACATAGTCTGACTTGCTCAGTCTAGTTCTGTTTTCCTGGGTACAGTACTACTTCTTAGCAGCAAATACCTCCTTGAAATGGATGAAGTTCTCCAGCATACACACTAGAACCATGGCT